>NW_012104143.1:1670955-1721281 GCF_000951045.1 Mandrillus leucophaeus | reverse complement strand
CCAGGCTGGTCTCAAACTCCTGAACTCAGGTGATCCACCAGCCTCGGCCTCCCAAAGTGTTGGGATTACAGGGGTGAGCCACTGCGCCTGGCCGAGCCGTTCTTTAGAACTGGGATTTATACAAAACAAATCATACCTTACCTGGGTGGCCGCAGACCTTGGATTGCTGAGGGTAAACCGAGTCTGGTTGGGGCTGCCTGGCTAGCTAGCGTGGGGATCACCTGACCCATCAGGCTTCCTCTGGGAGCCTGGGAAGAACTCTCTTGCCATGGATGGTTCTGGAAGCTTTTTGAAGGAGGGACTTTCTGATTTCTGATCTCCCTTGGGAATCTGGATAAATTCTCTTTCACTTCTCCCCTGGGCGTGTGTGTAGTAGGGTGACTCACAGAGCTGACTTGGACCTTTTTTTGTGCTTTCTGCATTCCTGGGATTCTGGCAGCCTGGGCCTGGGATCTGCTCTGCCACCCTGGGTGGCATGAAACTCTCAGCTCTGGCGGCTAAAAGGCTGCATTGTTGGGGGGCTGGGACACCCTGACTCTTCTCCCCAGTCATTGTTTTCTGTCTCTGTCTCATCTCCCCCGGCTCCCCCTGTGTCATTGCTGGTCCTCCAAGATGGTGGAAGACACTGTGGTTTGTCTCTTTGGAGTCTCGCTCTGTCGCCAAGGCTGTAGTGCAATGGCATGATCTTGGCTCTGCAGCCTCCGCCTCCCAGGTTCAAGCGATTCTCCTGCCTCAGCCTCCTGAGTAGCTGGGACTACAGGCACGTGCCACCATGTCCAGCTAGTTTTTGTATTTTTAGCAGAGATGGGGTTTCACCACCTTGGCCAGGATGGTCTTGATCTCCTAACTTCAAGTGATCCGCCCACTTTGGCCTCCTAAAGTGCTGGGATTACAGGCTTGAGCCACTGTGCCCAGCCGTGGTCTGCCTCTTGTGCAGTGAGATCCAGCAGGGTGTCACATGTGGGTGTGCAGGCTGCTGCATTGCTGACATTTGTGCACGTGTCCAGGAGAGAACACTTTGATTGGCTGACACTCTCTGTCCGGGAAGTCTGAACTTCCCTTTGGGTTCCTGTTCAGGAACCCCATGGGGGTGCCATTTACCTTTTTGCAGATTAGAGTTTAGACCAGGAGTTAGCCAGTAGCTCACGGGCCGAATCTGGGCTGCTGCCTGTTTTTGTAAATAAAGTTTTATTGGAACACAGCCACTCGCATTCATCACATAGTGTCTACAGGTGCCTGGAGTTGCAACAGTAGAGTTGTGTCGTTGCCACAGAGACTGTAGCACCCACAAAGTCTAAGATACCTACCGTCTTTACAAAGGAAGTTTGTCCACCCCGGTCTCAGCATTTCTTTAGCTCTGATGACTTGTTAACTTCCTTTTTGTCCCCTTTCCAATTTCAGACATTCTTTCTTCCTATGCAAGGCAAGGACGGGAATCGACATTTATTAGATGCCTGCTGTGTACTAACTAGCACTATGCTAAGTTCTTTATATGCATGTCTCACTTAACTCTCACAGCAGTCCTGGTGAACTTGGTACTATTTTTCTCATTTTACAGAGAAACTGAATCGCAGACATAAGTGCCTTGCTTGATGTGAATAGTAGAGCAGAGATTCGAACTCACGATGGGCTGTTCTGCACAGTCATGTCACTTCTCTTGGTTGTAACTGCTGAACGGCAGGGTCTTGGCTAAATAATGGCTTTGTGTTAGGCTAGAAGCTTCACATGGCAGTATCCACCTTGTAACCTCAGTGCCTAAGACACAGCCTGGCACACGGTGGGCCTTTAGTGGTAATTTATTGTCGTGTTATATGGGGAGGTGCTCAGTACATGTGGCACATTATCTTATGTCTTGCATAAGGGTGAGGTGTGCATAGGGCCTCACGGGACATCAGATTAAGCTGCTTCTCTGCCTTCATTCTGTTCTAGTATTACCAGGAAGAAAGAGGAAGGGGACTGATGTATGCACAGATGTTCTGAAGGCCTGGCATGGTGTCAGGAGCTTTATTTTCTTTTTTAAAATGTTGCATTTTGGGTGGTTAAATATATGTAACCTGAGATTCGCCATTTTAACCATTTTAAGTGTGCAATTCAGTGATGCTAAGAGTTTTTAAAAATCTTGTTCAAGGCCGGGTGCGGTGGCTCACACCTATAAACCCAGCACTTTGGGAGGCCGAGGCAGGTGGATTACTTGAGGCCAGGAGTTCAAGACCAGTCTGACCAACATGGTGAAACCCCGCCTCTACTAAAAATATAAAAATTAGCTGGGTGTGGTATTGTGCATCTGTGATCCCTGCTATGTGGGAGGCCAAGGCAGGATAATTGCTTGAACCTGGGAGGCGGAGGTTGCAGTGAGCCGAGATTGCTCCAGTCTGGGCAACAGACTGAGACCCTGTCTCAAACAAACAACGAACAAACAAAATAACCACATAACTACCTAGCAACCTAGCTTAGCAATTGAGATGGGGGCAAGGAAGGGTAGGAACCAGGTCCTGTGAGAATCAGCTGGACTCGTGGCTTTGGGCTCGGTGCTCTTCCTTTGGGGACCTCAGCAGCCCCTTCTTGAAAACGGGTTGCAACTCGATTTGTTGTTGGCTGCACCTCCTCTCTCTGCCCCAGACCTGAGCCCTGTGATCTGAGGAGGAGGACAACGAGACACGCTCTTTGCTTGTCTTCCTGTCACTCTCAGGGATTGAATCACAGTGGAGCCAGGACAACAGGGAGAGTCCAGGCTTGCCGCTCTCCCATCCTCAGAGCAGCAGCAGGCCATCCATCAGCTGTTGCCTGTCCTCAGAGTGATCAACCAAGGCCCGGGGCAGCTGGGGTCAGGCGGGGCCTGGGTGGGAGCTGGTGGGGCTGGCTGCTTCAGGCCACTTCGTGCTGAGTCACTGAGTTGGCCAATCCTCCCTAGCTGGCCCTGCTCCCACTCCATGACTCAGATGTCTATTTCGGCCCTGGCTGCTCAGTGGGGCTCCTCCCATCTTCCTCCTGGCTCTGGGACTGCCAAGGCTTTTGGGAGCCCGGGCGGGGCTGACTAAGACTGCTAGGGCTCTAGCCCGTCCCCAGTCTCCTGCCTTTTATCTCATTGGCACTGAGTCTGTGGTTTAGGTTTGAGGGAGGAGGGTCTTGTAGATAAGGGGATCAGGGCCAAAGCAGATCATATATTAGGTCTCAACTGAAAATGGGGGTCCTTGGACCAGTTGCAGCAGCTCGATATCCCCCAGCTTGCTAGAAATGCTGGGTCTCAGGCCCCATCCCAGACCTACCAAGTCAAAATCATTTTAACAAGATATCCAGGTGGTTCAGGGTTGCAAATCACTGGTTTGGAACGTTCAGTGAATGCTGCTCAACTTATTTGCGGTAAGAGGCTTTTTCATTCCTGTCTGTACAATATGTAATATTTTCCCGCCAGCATTTTACTATGAACATTTTTAAACCTACGGAAAAGTTGAAAGAATTCTACAGTGAGCAGTCATATACTTGGTACCTAGAACCACAGTTAACATTTTGCTAAACTTGCTTTGTCATATATCTGTCTAACCAGATAGCTAATCAGCGAGCCAACCAGCTAGTTTTGTTTTGTTTTTTTTTGTTTTTGAGGCTGGGACTCACTCTGTCTCGCAGACTAGAGTGCAGTGGTGCGATCACAACTCACTGTAGCCTCCAACTCCTGGGCTCAAATGATCCTCCCGCTTCTGCCTCCCAAGTAGCTTGAGCACTGCAGGTGCACACCACTGTGTTTGGCTGATTTTTAAATTTTATATAGGCATGAAGGGCTCCCTATGTTGCCCGGTCTGGTCTTGAACTCTTGGCCTCAAAAAATCCTCCCACCTCAGCCTCCCAAAGTACCGGGGTTACAGGTCTGAGCCACTGAACCTAGTTTTTTTTGATACGTGAAACTTATTTTGAAATATATTAGTATTCTGTCCCGCAGTCACTTCCAAGCAAATCATTAGCTGGAGTTCAATATCTGTTTACAGTTTGGCGTTCTTTGTTTAAAATTTACATACAGTGAAATTGCCAATCTCAAGTTAGCGTTTGATGAGTCTTGGTAAAGGAATACCTTAAACCCCTGTCAAGATACAGAACATTGTAAAGACCCCAGGAAGTTCCCTTGTGCCCCTTCTTGATCAGTCTCCGTCCCCACCCACCAAGGCCTGATCTTGGACCGTTGATTCAAGCGTTGAAACTCCATTTTCTTTCCTTTTCTGCATTATGCTGTCAGTCATTTAATAATCAGGTGTTGTGCCAGGCGCTGAGCTAGAAAGAAACAGACCTTGACCACTGCCCTGGAGGAGAGATGGAAGGTGGGTGGCAGGCAGCTGAACCAACAACTGCAGGATGGACAGTGGGGGCTCTGAGGGAAGGAAGTGCTAGGAGTTGTAGGGGCTGGGAGAGTGGTCCCTAACTCAGCCTGGGACTCCAGGGCTAGCATCCAGGGAGGGGAGGGGGTGCTCAAGTCTAAGGAATGAGAGTCTCCGGCCAGGTGAATATGGTTGGAGGTGGAGGGGTGGGAGGGTGCTCCTGGTAGAGCAACCGGCATATGCAAAGGTCCGGTTGAGGGAGCTTGTGGCTGTTTGGGAATCGCTTGGAATTCGGCTTGGCTAGGCTGGGTGCGGTGTGGCTCGTGCCTGTGATCCCAGCACTTTGGGAGGCTGAGGCAGGCGGATCACCTGAGACAAGGAGCTCGAGACCAACCTGGCCAACATGGTGAAACCCTGTCTCTACTGAAAATACAAAAATTAGCTGGGTGTGGTGTTGCATGTCTGTAATCCCAACTCCTCGGGAGGCTCAGGCAGGAGAATCACTTGAACCTGGGAGGCGGAGGTTGCAGTGAGCTGCGATTCCGCCACTGTACTCCAGTCTGGGCGACAGAGCAAGACTCCATCTCAAAAGAAAGAAAAAGAAAAGAATACTGCTTGGCTAGATTGAAAGGGCTAGGATATAGTGAAAAGAGAAGCAAGAGCCAGGGAGCATCAGAGATCAAGGGTGCAGTTATGTGTCACAATAAGGACATGGAATTTTTTTTTTTTTTGAGATGGAGTCTCACTCTGTCACCGAGGTTGGAGTGCGGTGGCGCTTTCTCAGCTCACTGTACCCTCCACCTCCCGGGCTCAAGCGATCCTCTCACCTCAGCCTCCCGAGTAGCTGGGACCATAGTTGCGTGCCACCACACTCAAGTACCTTTTTCTATTTTTGGTAGAGATGGGGTTTCTATATGTTACCCAGGCTGGTCTTGAACTCCTCAGCTCAAGTGATGCCCCGTCTTGGCCTCCCAAAATGCTAGGATTACAGCGGTGGGTGAACTACCACGTCCAGCCAGGACTTGGAATTTTAACCCTACTGTGGTGGGAGCTGAGGAAAGGTTTTTCACCAGTGGAATGACACACTTAGGTTGGACAGGTTTTGGAAGATCCTCAGACTGAAAGGAAGAGGATACACTGGACATGGGGGTGGGGTTGGTGGCACTTAAAAAGCCTTTGCAGGCACCCAGGCAGGTAGAGAGGGAGGCTGAGCCAGGATATTCACCTGTGCCCACTACAGCATCAAAAGCCAGAAAAAGGGCCAGGGCGGTGGCTCACACATGTAGTCCTGGCACTTTGGGAGGCTTAGGAGGGGAAGATTTCTTGAGGCCAAGAGTTTAAGACCAATCTGGTCAACATAGTGAGGCCCTGTCTCTTGAAACAACAACAAAAAAAACCCAGACAAGTTCATGGGCAAAGGGCATGGGAAAAGATTCCGACGTGTGCTCCAGTAGAGGAAACGGAGGTCCTGGACAGGGAGGCATTTTGCACAGTTGGTAAGCAACAGTGCAAACAAATCACCAATGTTTACGTGATACAGGCAAATCTCTTCTTGCTGGACATTTAGACTCCATCTAATAAGGGTAACAGCTGGGTGCACTGTATTATTTAGTCCTCACAGCAGGACAGGAAGATCAGTCTTCCTACTTCACAGACGAAGACACCGAGAGAGTGGTGATGTGTCAGGAACCCTCCCACTGGGTTCTCACGCTTGAAACACTGATTGCTGGTCCCCACCCCCACAGTTTCTGATACAGTAGGTCTGGGTGGGGCCCAGGCGTCTGTGGGTCCCAGCAAGTTCCCAGGTGCCACCGATGCTGCTGATGGAGCTGTGTTTGAGGACCACTGCTCTGAGCCGTATTGCTGTTGCACGCATTCCCTCCTGCTGGGCGCAGGGGTTGTGGGGGGCACTTTGGCAGCACAGAGCAGAGGTAACCAGCAGAAAACCCATCAGAACTAAAACCCGAGAGAGTTTCCGACAAACAGGCCAGCATGTTGGAAGAACCAGACAAGGTCCTCAGACTACCCTGCGCTCCAAGAATCAGTGCCTGGGGCTGCTGTACCTAACTGGTTCAAACCACAGCTTTTCTGGCCAGCCTATCTGGTACCAAACGTAGATGTCAATATGGTGGATGCCAAAGAATACATCACTCTGTTAGGATGAATCAGGCTTTTCCTCCCTCCGCCTTCAGCCAGGACTTCTCTGAATTGTTTTCATTTCGAATGAAGGAGGGACCAGTTGACAAGCTGCTTTCATGCTGTCTGGGACAGGAGTTGCTGTATTTCAGTGTCTGAGACTGGGAAACCCCCTGGAGGTGGCTCTGTCTTTCGTCCCTAGTATATGATGTCAAACGATTCTCCTTGGTTTGGGTTACATGAGATGCTCCCTGGATTATGATCCAGTGCCCCATGGGTTTTTTTCCTCCTTTTTGATTGTCAATCCTTGACCTGCTTCAGAAGTTAGTTGTCTTTGTCGTCTAGGCCTTCCACGTCAGATAGAGGCTGTTTCCAGGCCGGGCGCAGTGGCTCATGCCTGTAATGTCAGAACTTGGGGAGGCTGAGGTGGGTGGATCGCTTGAGGTCAGGAGTTGGAGACCAACCTGGCCAACATGGTAAAACCCCATCTCTACTACAAATGCAAACATTAGCCGGGCATGGTGGCGTGCACCTGTAATCCCAGCTATGCGACAGGATGAGGCAGGAGAATCGCTTCAGTCTGGGAAGCAGAGGCTGCAGTGAGCTGAGAATGCACCATTGCACTCCAGCCTGGGCGACAAGAGTGAAACTGTCTCCAAAAAAAAAAAAAAAAAAAAAGGGGGCTATTTCCCTTTTTTTTGGCCAGTGAAGGGGGGACCCTGTGTTGGCCTCTGTATCTGTAACTTGAGATAATCTGAAAATCTGTGTTTATATCTATAGAAGAGAGGCAGCTTGAGGAGAAGAATTTGACAAAGCTCTTTGAGTGTGCAAATTAGAAACTGCAATGGCTGGGCGCGGTGGCTCAAGCCTGTAATCCCAGCACTTTGTGAGGCTGAGGCAGGCAGATCAGTTGAGGTCAAGAGTTCGAGACCAGCCTAGCCAACATGGCGAAACCCCGTCTCTACCAAAAAATACAAAAATGAGCCGGTTGTGGTGGCACGTGCCTATAATCCCAGCTACTCATGAGGCTGAGGCGGGAGATTTGCTTGAACCTGGGAGGTGGAGGTTGAGCCGAGATCGGGCTACTGCACTCCAGCCTAGGCGACAGAGTGAGATTCAGTCTCAAAACACAAAAAACAAAAACCTCTGCAGTGTTCCGTCTGTCAGTGTCCTTGTTGCATTTGCAGGGCAGGTTTTCTACCAGTGGCTGGGGACTCAGTTTTACTGGGCTGAGGGAAGGTTAGGATTCGAGGGTCTTGTTAAGCTGGACATGGGCTGCATTTCAAGCCTCTCCTGGCCGTCTCTGTCCTGCGTGTTGATGCCAAGGCTGAAGAAGACTGGATTTGCAGACAAAAGACTGTCATTTGAGGCCTGATTTCACCCCTTAATCACTGTGTCTTAGCATGTTGTGGGGGTTGAGGTAGGCAGAGGTTAGCCAGCCTTTTCTGGAAAGGGCTGACTGATAAATACTTTAGACTTTGTATCCCATACAGTGTCTGTGGCAACCCCTAACTCTGCTGTGTAGCTCAAAAGCTGCCATATTCATTTATGATATGTAAATGAATGGGTGTGACTGTTCCAATAAAACTTTATTCATAAATAGCTGGCCTGTGGGCCATAGATGCTTCTGATATATAAAGCATCTGATACAGTGGTGTATTGTGAACCCACTGGGTTTTTTCCCCCTAGACACTTCAGCTTTATTGATGTATATTGACAAATAAAAATGGAATATGGGTTGGGTGCGGTGGTTCATGCCTGTAATCCCAGGACTTTGGGAGGCCGAGGCAGGTGGATCACTAGAGCTCAGGAGTTTGAGACTAGCTCGAGCAATAGAGTGAAATCCTGTCTCTACAAAAAATACAAAAATTAGCTGGGTGTTATGGTGTGCACCTGTAGTCCCAGCTACTTGGGGGGCTGAGGTGGGAGGATCACTTGAACCTGGGAGGTCAAGGCTGCGATGAGCTTTGAATACACCACCGTGCTCCAGCCTAGGTGACAGAGCGAGGCCCTGTCTCAAAAACAAAAAGGAATATATTTAAGGTGTACAGTTAGATGTTTCCATATACCAGAGGCTACTGTCACTGCCTCTATTATTATTACTGCTGCTGCTCATATTACTCTTTCTTGAGCTGTTACTCTGTGCCAGGCACTATTCTAAGTACTTAACATGTTTGATCTCATTTAATCTTCACCACCAAGGAAGTGACCCGAGATCCCACAGCTAGGAAATGGGACAGCTGGGATTGAGCCAAGCCAGCTAGCCCCGTGCTGTGCACTGCTTCACACAGAAGCTGCCCCTCCACCCCCACCGCCGCCTTTTTCCTTTGTTCCCTTGTTATTAGCCGGCCCTTCCCAGAAAAGGTTGGTAAACCTCTGCCTATCTCAACCCTGACAACATGCTGAGAACAGTGATTGAGGGGTGAAATCAGGCCTCAAATGACCTTTTGCTTTTGTTGCAGTTCTCACTGGTTGTAATTCTGATTGTAATTACGTATTTATTTGCACCGTGGTTTGCTTACTGTCCATCTCCCCCAGGGCGGGGGGCTGAATGGGGCAGGGGCCTCCCTGTCTCGTTCACAGCTGAATCCGCAGCACTTCACCCACATCCTGGCCTATAAGCAAGTCCTGCCCAGGAAATAAATGAATCATTGACAGCCATACCCCACCCCTTCCTCCTCTCTCTGCACCTTGGTCTTTCACAGTGGATAGGGCTTGGGCTGCAGGTGAAATGGATTTGCAATTCCCAGATAACCCACCCCACCAACTGGGAGTGGGCAGGAAGGCGTCAGCTCTTCCGGATGAAAAACCAGCCTACAATGCAGCGTTTCTACTCAGCCTACAAAGCAAACACCATTACCTCCACGCCTTAGGTCGGAGAAATTCCGCTTTACGACACAGTCCCATGGGCCTCATGTCACTTGTCCCTCCTGGCAGTCCTGTGGGGTAGGTCGAGCAAGCAGTAGGACAAATGACTCCCATTTTCCAGATGTAAAAACTGAGGCTTGGAGGTGAAGGGACTTGCCCAAGGTCATCAGCTAGAATATAGCAGGGTTGGGATTAGAACCCAGGCCTGTCCGGGTCCACGGTCTGATCTGAACTCTGCTTCGGTTGGTCTGGAATGTAGTCCATGCACCCGCTGTATCTGATGGCCTTATTAAAAATGGGTGGCTGTCAGGGTCCTCCCCCTAGAGGTGCTGATTTAGTTGGTCTGGGGTGGGACCTTAGGCCCTTGCGCTTAACGAACTCCTCAGGTGATTCTAGTGAACTGGCAGGGCTGGGAACTTCACCCCTCTGAGCCCCAGAGTAGAGCCTGATCCTTAGTCCGGGCTATGTATTTGAATCACTGGAGGAGCTTTTTATTTAGCCTTTTATGATGGAAATATAAAGTAGACAGCATAGGATAATGAACTACCAAGAGCTCTTTTTCTTTTTATTTATCTTTGAGATAGTGTCTCACTGTTACCCAAGCTGGAGTGTGATGGCACAATCTCAGCTCGCTGCAACCTCTGCCTCCTGGGTTCAAGCCATTCTTGTGCCTCAGCCTCTCGAGTAGCTGGGACTACAGGCACGGCCAATTTTTATATTTTTTGTAGAGACGGGGTCTTGCCATGTTGCTCAGGCTGGTCTCGAACTCCTGAACTCAAAGCAATTCTCCCATCTCAGCCTGCCAAAGTGCTGAGATTACACATGTGAGCCACTGCGCCCAGCTGTCATGAGCTCTTTACCATGCATTGCATAGGTGAACATTTTAGTATGTATCTCCGAAGGACATGGATTTTGTTGTTGTTTATTTTTAATGACTTTTTATTTCGCAATAGTTTGGCTCTCAAACAGTTACAAAAATAGCAGAGTTCCTGATGTCCATTGTTCAACTTTCTCTAATGATAACATCTAAAAGATAAAGATTTTTAAAACTGTAACTGTTGGGCTGCATGTGATGGCTCATGCCTGTTATTCCAGCTCTTTGGGAAGCTGAGGCAGGAAGATCACTTCAGCCCAGGAGTTTGAGACCAGCCTGATCAATAAAGCCAGACCTTGTCTTGACAAAAAACATATATATGTGACCTTTAATAATAATTTCAAATATTCTAGTAATCCATTGTGGTTGCACAGTGGTTCATTCTTATATGATTATTCATGTTTTAGCTGGGATTTTTTTTTTTTTTTGAGATGGAGTCTCGCTCTGTCGTCCAGGCTGGAGTGCGGTGGCCGGGTCTTAGCTCACTGCAAGCTCTGCCTCCTGGGTTTACGCCATTCTCCTGCCTCAGCCTCCTGAATAGCTGGGACTACAGGCGCCCGCCGCCTCGCCCGGCTAGTTTTTTTGTATTTTTTAGTAGAGACGGGGTTTCACCGTGTTAGCCAGGATGGTCTCGATCTCCTGACCTCGTGATCCACCCATCTCGGCCTCCCAAAGTGCTGGGATTAAAGGCTTGAGCCACCGCCCCCGGCCTAGCTGGGATTTTTTTATGGAAAAGAGTTTCCCCTTCATTTTTTTGATCACTGATCACTCTGTAGTGATGGAATAAATGACTATTTTCCTCGGGGAAGCCTTCTCTGACCCTGGTGAACCAAATGATTACATTTGGGAAAGGTGGAGAAAATACTTGTTTTTTTCCGCGTTTTCTGTTTTCAAACGATGACCTGGTTCACTGGCAACATCAGATGTTTCTTTATTCCCAGCGTCAATATGAAACTTCTGTATATAAACATATGTGATAAGGCCGGGCACGGTGGCTCAAGCCTGTAATCCCACCACTTTGGGAGGCCAAGGTGGGCAGATCACTTGAGTCAGGAGTTCGAGACCAGCCTGTTTGCCAACATGATGAAACCCCATCTCTACTTAAAATACAAACATTAGCCCAGTGTGGTAGCTCACGCTTGTAATCCCAGCTACTTGGGAGGCCGAGGCAGGAGAATCACTTGAACCCAGGGGGCAGAGGTTGCAGTGAGCCAAGATCATGTCACTGGACTCCAGCCTGGGCGACAGAGCGAGACTCCATCTCAAAAAACAAAACAAAAAAACCATGCGTGATATGTTTTAGCCCGTTGTACTTACTCTTCTTGTCAAAGCTCAAATTGTCCCTCTCTTAGCCTGCAGCGGCCACTTCTGCTTGGCTCTTGAACCTTTTAACAATCCTGTTCATGCTTAGTTTCCTTGTTGTCTGGTGTAACAAGATGTTCTTGGCTTACCTTGCTTATTTCCTGCCCAGCCACTTTTCCAAGAAAAATCTGGAAGTTTGAAACAAAAAGCTTCAGTGCCCCAGTCTTACCCCAAACAAACTTAATCAGAATCCCTGGTGCGGGTAGGGCCCGGATACAGTATTTTTTATATTAAAAAAAAATTTTTTTTTTGAGACAGGGTCCCTAGGCTGAAGTACAGTGGCACAATCTCAGCTCACTGCATCCTCTGCCTTGTGGGTTCAAGCAATTCTGCCTCAGCCTCCCGAGTAGCTGGGATTACAGGCGTGAGCCACCACATCCAGCTAATTTTTTGTATTTTTGGTAGAGACGGGGTTTCACCATGTTGCCTAGGCTGGTCTCGAACTCCTGACCTCAAGTGATCTGCCCACCTTGGCCTCCCAAAGTGCTGAGATTACAGGCGTGAGCCACCACACCCAGCCAGGATACAGTATTTTTTTAAAAGCACTCCCAGCCTTGAATGGAAAAACCACTTGAGGAGAGTATGCCGCCTTATCTGGCTCTGTAAACACGTTAGAGCTGCACAAGGCTGGAACTTTGAGTGGAGTCCTTGGCTAAAGCTTTCATTACTGCGTGGTGACCTCTCTTCCCTCTGCTGCTAAAGCCTGTGTTTCAGAATTGAGACCCGGATGCATCCATGTTGAAAGCCAGACTTTGTCTGTCATCCCAGGACCTCTGTGTTGGTCCCTTTCCTTGCCTGCGTGTTGTTGACTTGGGGCTCATCTTCATACCTCTGGGAAATAAGTTATTCGATAGCTTGCTTAGAATCTCTCGGTACTTCCCATTGCCCTTAGAATGAAGACCAAAATATGTGGCCTGCAGTGTAGACTGTGCACAGCTTCCAGTGTAGACTGCTCAGGCCCCTTCTTGGTTCCTAGAGTCTGCCATGCTTCCTTCTGCCACCGGGCCTTTGCACACACTGCTGTCTGCTGGGAATGCGTTGCGTTTCCTCATTACTTAGTTCTCCTCTACTCACCCTTCAGGTGCCAGCTTGACTGTCTTCCTCGGGGGAGCCTTCTCTGGCCTTGGTACACCAGATCAGCCCCCATGCACTTACTTTGTCTTGTTGGTAATATTTCTTTCCCTTCAGGATGCACATCAAGGCCCAGAGTTGTAGTTTTGCATTTGTTCATGTGATCATTTGAAGCATGTCTGTCTCTGAAGCCTGACTCTTTGGGGCTCACATCCTGACTCCACCACTTTTAGCTGTGGGACCTTGAACGTATCTTTTCGTCTCTGGTCCCCAGTTTTTAGATTTAATTTTATTTTTATTTTGAGATAGTCTTGCTCTGTTGCCAGGCTGGAGAGCAGTGGCACAATCTTGGCTGACTGCAGCCTCCGCCTCCTGGGTTCAAGTGATTCTCCTGCCTCAGCCTCCCAAATAGCTGGAACTGCAGGCGCCCACCACCACACCCAGCTAATTTTTGTATTTTTAGGAGAGACGGGGGTTTCACCATGTTGGCTAGGATGGTCTCGATCTCTTGACCTCATGATCTGCCCGCCTCGGCCTCCCAAAGTGCTGGGATTACAGGCCCAGTTTCTTTTAACTGCAAAACAGGGGTGATATAATTACTTTCATCTATCTTGTGAGGTGAGGATGAGGATTAAATAAGGTAGTTTGTGTAAAGCACTTAGAACAGAGCCAGCTATTAATAGTAGAGAATCTTGGCAGGTATTACTGATGATTGTTGCAGTAGACCGCAAGCTCCATACAGGCAGGGGTCATTTCTGTTTGTTTAGATTTGTATGCAGGGTGCTTGGCACAAGGGTAGTGCTCGGAAAATACTTGTTGGATGAATGAAGGAATGAAGTGGAGATAATAGTAATACCATGTTTATAGAATTCCATGAGGATATAAAATAATGCAAATATATAAGCTCTTGGTAGAGTGTCTAGCACAGAGTAGGTGGTCAATAAATATTCAGTGACCAAATGAGTAAAGTGGGGACAATAGTAACACCCACTCATGAGGTTGCTGTGGGGATACAAGGCAACCCTGTAGTAGTTTGTAGAATGCCTAGCACATAGTAGGTGCTCCAGAAAATATTTGTTGAATGAATGAGTGAAGTAGGGATGACGTTAACACCAGCTCCTAGGGTTGTTACGGGGATACAAGATAAGGCAGGTCTGTAGCATGTTGTGTTATGGTTGCACACAGTAGACACTCTGTTGATTGAAACTGGAGGAGCTGCCATGAGTTTCTTTCTGCTGGGGATTAGGAGAGGATCCTTTTGGGGTGCAGAATGGTGTGGAGCTGACGCTGGTCCTCTGGAAGGAAGAGTGAGCAGCTGACTACCCCTTGCTAAGCTCTGACCTGGATGAAAAGTTGAATCGTTCCTTTCCCTGTTCCTCCCAAACCTGTGCTTTCTTTCCACTAGAATCCTTGCCCGGAGTCCAGCGCCTCCTTCCTGTCCAGGATCACCTTCTGGTGGATCACAGGGTAAGGCTGGGCCCCCCAGACCTCAGGGAGGTGGTGGGGAATGAATGAATGAATGAATGAACGAATGAACATGAACATGCTCAGCTCCCCCCCGACTTCTCCCTTCTTCGCTCTTCAGCGTAGTTGTCTTGAATCTGCCTGTGCTGGCCATGTGGTCTCAGAGACACCACCTCTGTCCATCAGTTCCATGAACTTGAATGTGATATACACAGGAGCCGTGAGCAGCTTACACCTCTGCAGAAGGCTTTGCCTGGGACAGCCACACGCTGGACTGCTCTTGCTTTAGCTTCAGATTTGGGTTTTTAAAATATTACGTATAGTTACTCTTAAGATTGTCCCCCTCCTGCCCCCCACTCCTTAGAGAAATAATACTGTCTCACCATGGGAAATGTGGGTTAAAAAACCACATGTGCAGATCAGCAGTAAGGAAACACACAGAGGCAACCAGTTTCACCATTTTAGTATGCCAGCTTCTGGTCTTCTTTCTTTTTTTTGGAGACGGAGTCTCGCTCTGTCAATCTCAGCTCACTACAGCCTCCGCCTCCCAGGTTCAAGTGAGTCTCCTGCCTCAGCCTCCCAGGTAGCTGGGATTACAGGTGTGCGCCACCATGCCCTGCTAATTTTTGTATTTTTAGTAGAGACAGAGTTTTGCCATGTTGGCCAGGTTGTTCTTGAACTCCTGACTTCAGGTGGTCCACCCACATCGACCTCCCAAAGTGCTGGGATTACAGGTATGAGCCACCATGTCCAGCTACCTCTGGTTCTCTTTTTGTACATCTTTTTCTGCCCATTGTTAGCATCTTATTGGGGATTGTTTGAAGGATCTTTTTTTGCCCCTAATATGCATCATCTTTTTTTTTTTTTTTTTTTGAGACAGGCTTTTGCTGTGTTGCTAAGGCTGGAGTGCAGTGGCACAATTGTAGCTCACTGCAGTCCCACTCTACTGGGTTTAGGTGATGCTCCTGCCTCAGCCTCCTGAGTAGCTGGAACTACAGGCATGCTCCCCTGTGCCCAGCAGATTTTTGAACTTTCTGTAGAGATGGGATTTCATCATGTTGCCCAGGCTGGTCTCCAACTCCTGAGCTCAAGTGATTCTCCCGCCTCAGCCTCCCAGAATGCTGGAATTACAGGCATGAGCCACCATGCCCGCTCTCATCTTTGTCTTAATGACAAACATCTTTTTAAAAAATTGGATGTTTTAAATAATTACTTGAAATTACTGTTAAAAAGCATCACTGGGACAGTTGATATAATTTGCACATGACTACAGGACACCGGATGTATGTTAATAACTTTCATTCTTCTTTTGGGAAATTGTGCTCTAGTTAAATAAGAGCATGTCCTGGATTGGAAGGGGATGCCTCCAGTTTTTTTGGGGTAAAGGCATAAGGCATGTAGAACCTATATGTTAACTTTTTTTTTTTTTTTTTTTAATGGGACGAGTCTCGCTCTGTCGTCCAGGCTGGAGTGCGGTGGCAGGATCTCAGCTCACTGCAACCTCTGCCTCTTGAGTTCAAGAGATTCTCCAGTCTCAGCCTCCTGAGTAGCTGGGATTACAGGGACCTGCCACCACACCCAGCTAATTTCTGTATTTTTAGGAGAGATGGGGTTTCACTATATTGTCCAGGCTAGTCTCAAACTTCTGACCTTAGGTGATCCACCCACCTCAGCCTCCCAAGATGCTGGGTTTACATGTGCGAGTCACCGTGCCAGACCTTTAACTGTTTAAATGATTCGGAAAAAGGTGGTGTGTTTGCATATGTGTGTGTGTGTGTGTGTACGTGTCAGTGGATAGAGACAGAGAATGATACTGCCCACATGGCAACATGTTAACAGTGGTGAGTTGAGTGAATTCTTAGTATGATTTGAGTAATTTTTCTGTAAGTTCAAAATCAGAACAAAAGATGAAAGTGTTTTACCTTTTATTATAAAAGTGTTTAGTCTGCTGGGCGCGGTGGCTCATGCCTGTAATGTTAGCATTTTCGGAGGCCAAGGTAGGTGGATCACCTGAGGTCAGGAGTTCGAGACTAGCCTGGCCTGCATGGTGAAACCCTGTCTCCACTAAGAATACAAAAATTAACCGGGCAGCACATGCCTGTAATCCCAGCTACTTGGGAGAGTGAGGCAGGAGAATTGCTTGAATCCATGCAGTGCGTCGAGATCGTGTCATTGCACTCCAGCCTGCGTGAGTCACATAGAAAGATTAATATAATAAAACTCAGTAAGCTCATCACCCACATTTCATGCTTGCTAATGCTTTGTCATGTCAGCCTTTTTATTTTTTTATTTTTTCCTTCTTTTTTTTATTATTATTTTTTTAATGGGGTCTGACTCTGTTGCCCAGGCTGGAGTGCAGTGACACAATCACGGCTCTCTGCAGCCTCCACCTCTTGGCCTTGAGCAATCCTCCCACCTCAGCCTCCTGAGTAGCTGGGACTACAGGTGAGAGCCATTATGACTGGCTAATTTTTTTATTTTTACTTTTTGTAGAGATAGTCTCCCTATGTTGCCCAGGCTGGTCTTGAACTCCTAGACTCACAAAGTCCTCCCACCTCAGCCTCCCAAAGTGCTAGGATTATAGGCATGAGCTACCATGCCTGGCCCATATCAGCCTTTTTTAATTTAAAATTTTAAAAAGTTGGCGGGGCACGGTGGCTCATGCCTGTAATCCCAAGACTTTGGGAGGCCAAGGTGGGAGGATTGCTTGAGCCCAGGGGTTCAAGACCAGCTTGGGCAACATAGGGAGACTCTGTCTCCACAAAAACAAAAAATAAAAAAAATTAGCTAGTCACAACGGCTTGCACCCAAAGTCCCAGCCACTCGGGAGGTTGAGGTGGGAGGATTGCTCTAGACCAGGAGCTGGAGGCTGCAGGGAACCGCAGTTGCACCACTGTACTCCATCCTGGGTGACACAGCGAGACCCTGTCTCCAAATAAGTAAATGAATGAATGAATAATAAAAAATAAATTAGAGCCATCCTGATATTTCTCTCCTAAATCATCTTTTTTTCCCTAAGTCTTTTGTATGCACCACTAAAAAAAAAAAAGTCATTTTTCCTGCATGACCCAACAGAATGAGCTGTAATTACCTTGTAATATGCAGAAATGTCCATCCACATTCTGACTTTCCCAGCTGCGTGGCTGCCGTCATTTGCAATGGGCAGTTGTGCTGCATCAGCAGGCGTGTGGAGTGAGCGAGCCCCGTCCTCCTCCTTCTCTCATTGACTCTCATTGCCTAACCTCCTTGTGTCTTGGCCCCAGGTTGATTGTCCGGGGCTACCGCCAGCCCCTGGAGGGCAGTGACCTCTGGTCCTTAAACAAGGAGGACACGTCGGAGCAAGTCGTGCCTGTTTTGGTAAAGAACTGGAAGAAGGAATGCGCCAAGACTAGGAAGTAAGTGTGAGTTTCCTTGGCCTCCAGGATGCCCCGGTCACCTCCTTTCCGCTACTATGGCCTGAATCCAGCGTGGGGCCCTGGCAATGCTGCCTGTTACTAGCTTTGTGGTTCTGGGCAAGATGCCTCACTTCTCCTCCTGGCCTCAGTTTACTTTTCTGCCAAATGGGGTAGAATCTAACATGTCATTAAGGCAACTGGGTAGAGAAAAGAAGAAAGAAGCTAGGCGTGGTGGCTCTTATGTCTGTAGTCGCGGCACTTGGGGAGGCCGTGGCAGGTGGATCACTTGGTTGGGAGTTTGAGACCAGCCTGACCAACACGGTGAAACCCCAGCTCTACTAAAAGTACAAAAATTAGCAGGGTGTGGTGGCATGCGCCTGTAATCCCAGCTACACAGGAGGCTAAGGCAGGAGAATCACTTGAACCCAGGAGGCGGAGGTTGCAGTGAGTTGAGATTGCACCACTGCATTCTAGCCTGGGAGACAGAGTGAGAGTCCGTCTCAAAAAAAAAAAAAAAGAAAAGAAAAGAAAGAAAGAAAAATGCTATCCAAGCAGGCAGTTGATGCTGTTTGCCATGACCTGTGACTATTCCTCCTTGAGTCAGTCTCACCTTTTTCGTCTCTTAGCATCTGGCATCCTGCATGTTCTTGCTGCTTGAATGTTCTGTCCAACATGCCCAGCTGACCATGTACGTCTGTTTAGCCAAAGAAGCCCCATTTGAGGGTGATTTTGGCTGTACTGGATTTTATACTCTACCCCCTATGTAAGGCATGCCCCACTGCACCTCCTCTGTCATTCTTTCGGGAATCAGGCCAGGGCCACCGCTGCACATACCTTAACTTATCAGATTTGAGACGCCATTAGTTGCACGATGTGTTATTATTCTACGTAACAGTAAGAAAGAAAAGCAGCTGCAAATTAAACAAGGACATAAGACGTGTCCTGAGCCCGGACGAGCTGGAACATGAAATTGCAGGTGATGTGGGGCCAGTGGGTTGCTGCTCTGGGGCCAGTAGAACAGCTGTTTTTGTTCCTGTTGCCTGTTCCGGGATAGGTTTACTACGATAAGCCGTGAGGGGGCCAGTCTGGTGCATTGGATTCCCCATAGACCTATTGGCGTTACAGGGAAAAACCCCAGACCCGGGTTCAGTTCCTCCTTCTGTTCCGGGGACGCCCAGGATAGAGACCTTTAGTCAGACCCAGATGGTAGGTGGGAATCTGGGACATCCATGGTGCCAGCCACTAGGATATCAGCAGAGGACCTCGTGACTCTGGTGGGAGACTGTTTGGGTGGTCCAGGTGATGGGAGAAATTGTCTCGTGGGAGGCAGATAGAGCTTGGGCATCTGTGGCTGAGCATTGTAAGGAAATGGCCCATGTCCATGACCCAGTTGAAGGTCTTTGGCAGGCGGAGGTGGCATCCCTGTTTATTACAGTTCTTCATGGAGACAGAACTAGTAGGACTGATGGATGGATGGATAGATAGATGATAGATGATGATTGATAGATGATAGGTAGATGATAGATGGATAGATAGTTGGTGGATGTGTACATGATAGGTGGATGGATAGATGATAGATGGATGATAGGTGGATGATTGATCAATGATGGGTGGATGGATGGATGGATGGATGGATGGATGAATCAAGGGTGAGAGGGGATCTACTAGGGAAACTGAATCATGTGATTATGGAGGCTGAGAAGTCCCACACTAGGTCATCTGCAAGTTGGAGAACCCAGGAAGCTGGTAGCATGGCTCAGGCCAAGTCTGAAGGTCTCAGACCCAGGGAAGTTGATGATGGAATCCTCAGTCCATGATTAAAGGCCTGAGAACCTGGAGTCCCTGGGGTAAGTCCCATAGTGCAGAGGCCAGACATCGTGGAGTTGAGATGTCCAAGGGCGGGAGAGGATGACATCCCGGCCGCAGAAGAGAGAGCGCCTGCATTTGCCATTACTCTGACTTTTTGTTGTGCCTGGACCCTCTGCTGATTGGGTGGTGCCACCCACATGGGGCGAGGATGGGTCCTCCTGAGTCAGCCCACTGATTCAAATGCCAGTCTCCTGTAGAAACACCCTCACAGACACACCCAGAAATAACACTTTACCAGCCATCTGGGTAGCCCTTAACCCAGTCAACGTGACCCCTAACATCACCCATCACATCTGGATCCCTTCAGCCTCACCTGCAGCATCCCCCGCGCTAAGCAGACCACATTTGTAGCGTGGGCTTCCGCATTCCTCGTCATCCACGCCTCTGCTGATCCCCTGGCTCGGCTTCCTCTCGTGGAAGAAGGATGCCCACCTTTGTGTCCCCGGGAGCTTGCCAGGAGAGCACATTGCTGGAGACACCGTGGGAGAGGCCAATATCACAGCCTCAGGAGGAGGACGGAGTTTGAATCAAGAAGTTCCTCCATTGGCCTGGCCCTTAATCCATTGAGCAGATGAAACTGACTGCTGCTTTTGTGCTTCGTGATGTTTAGTCCCTGAGGGTTCAGAGAGTGGAACACAAGAGACACACTCTAGTTGTGTGCCATCAACGTTCTATATGGGAGATAGGACGTGGGTTGTGAAACATGCGTTGACAAGATCTTTGGAGAGTGATAGTGCTGGGGTGAGATAAAAATGAGGAAGTGAGGGTGAGAGTAACCGAGGAAGCTTTTTGTTGTTGTTGTTTTTGTTTGTTTGTTTTGGAGATGGAGTCTCTCTCTGTTACCCAGGCTGGAGTGCAGTAGTGTGATCACGGCTTACTGTAACCTCTGCCTCTCGGGTTCAAGCAGTTCTCCTGTCCCGGCCTCCCAAAGTGCTGGGATTACAGGTGCATGCCACCATGCCTGACTAGTTTTTGTGTTTTTAGTAGAGATGGGGTTTCACCATGTTGGCCAGGCTGGTCTCGAACTTCTGACCTCAAGTGATCCTCCTGCCTTGGCCTCCCAAAGTGCTGGGATTAGAGGCATGAAGCTACCGTGCCCGGCCGAGGGAGCTATTTTAGATACAGTGGTCAGAGTTCTACCCAGTGCGGCCATGACTCTTGGTGAGCATGTGCCTGTCCCTCCCTAAGTCTGTCTCTGCCTCTTTCCGAGCATCTGGCATCCTGAGTGTTACTGCTTTTTGAAGTGTTTTTGTTCAACATGCCCAGCTGACCGTGTATGTCTGTTTTGAGAAGGTCACATTTGAGCAGAGACTTCACCGGAGGGAGTGAACCTTGTGTGTCTCTGGGGGAAGGAAGGGCTTTCCAGGTAGAGGGAACAGAAAGTGCAAAGGGTCTGAGGACGCTCGTGGTGCAGCAGGGGGCTCGTGTGGCTTGAGCAAAGTGAGCAAGGAGGAGGAAGGGAGGAAATCAAGCAGGAGAAGGATTTGCAGAGGTCTCCTCTGAGAGTCAGGGTGGGGTTCCAGGTGCAGTGAGAACATGGGCAGGTTTTCTGCAGGGCAGTGCTGTGACGTGAGTTCTGTTGTATGTCTGTATGTATGTATGTATTTATTTATTTTAGAGACAGGGTCTTGCTCTGTTGCCCAGGCTTGATTGTAGTGGCATAATCACCGCTCATTGCAGCCTGGAAATTCCGGGCTCAAGCAATCCTCCCACCTCATCCTTCAGAGTAGCTGGGTTTACAGGTGCACACCACCATGCCTGGCTAATTAATTAATTTATGTTTTATATTTTATTTATTTTTTTGAGATGGAGTTTTGCTCTTGTTGCCCAGGCTGGAGTGCAATGGCGCAATCTTGGCTCACTGCAACCTCCACTTCCCCGGGTTCAAGCGATTCTCCTGCCTCAGCCTCCCGAGTAGCTGGGATTACAGGCACGTACCACCACGCCTGGCTAATTTTGTATTTTTAGTAGAGATGGGGTTTCTCCATGTTGGTCAGGCTGGTCTCAAACTCCCGACCTCAGGTGATCCACCTGCCTCGGCCTCCCAAAGTGCTGGGATTACAGATGTGAGCCACTGCGCCCGGCCTTTTTAAATTTTTTTTATAGAGACAGGTCTTACTATGTTGCTCAGGCTTGTCTCCAACTCCTGGCTTTAAGCAGTCCTCCTGCCTCAGCCTCCCAAGTAGGTGGGATTGTAGGTGTGAGCCACCACACCCAGCTGAGTTCTGGTTTATGACAACCCAAGCCGCCCTGAGGAAGGTGGATATTAGGGACAAGAATGAAAGCAGGGAGACCAGGATGGGGACCTCAAGGGTTGTCCATGAAGTCCCTTCATGCCTCACTGGGAGCCTCTGTTTGTTTTTTTTTGAGACAGGGAGTCACTCTTTCGTCCATGCTGGAGTACAGTGGCGCGATCTCGGCTCACTGCAACCTACATCTCCTAGGCTGGAGTGATCCTCCCACTTCAGCCTCCCAAGTAGCTGGGACTACAGGCATGCGTCACCACACCTGGCTATTTTTTTTTGTAGCGATGATGTCTCGCCATGTTGCCCAGGCTGTGCTCAAGCAGTCCACCTACCTTGGCCTCCCAAAGTGCTGGGATTACAGGCGAGAGCCACTGTGCCTGACTGGAGCCTCCATTTTTTACCCAGAGCATTTTCTGAGAATTCAGTGAGATATATGTCGTGATAAGCTGTGCACTAGTCCTGAGTAAATGCTGGGCAGGTTTTAGTTGTACAAGTTGTATTTATTCATCTGTACGCTTCCATCTTGCTGGGGAGAATGTGGTGAGAACTGGGTCTTTGGGCTTGGAAGCGGGCCACCTGAGAGGGGTCTGCCTCTGTGAGTACCTTGGTGTTTAGGGATGCTCAGCATGGGGCCAGGAGGTCATTTCCTTGGGACACTGGTAGACGGATTGCTTGCTTTATTCCCAGAGCCGTAAGCCAGATCTGGCACCTGTAACCCCTGTGAACCTGGGGAGAGTGACAAGGAAAACCCTGTCCTAGGCTGGAATTTCCTGGTGTGGCCCCTTACACCCAGATCCCTTTAGTTAACCAGAGAAAGGAATGCAGCCTGTGCAACTCGGGGCTGCTGGGTGTCCTAGGCTCGGGGATCAGGTGAGGGACGCCTGGGCTGAGGGGTCTGCGTGACTTTCTGGATCCCTTTACTGCCTCTCTCCACCCCTGAGTGACTCCCTCTCAAAAGTCCGGTACGGCTGGGCATCGTGGCTCATGCCTATAATCGCAGCGCTTTGGGAGGCTGAGGCAGGAAGATCACCTGAGTTCATGAGTTTGAGACTGGCCTGGCCAACATGGTGAATCCCTGTCTCTACTAAAAATACAAAAATTAGCCAGGTGTGTTGGCGTTCGCCAGCTACTGGGGGGCTGAGGCACAAGAATTGCTTGAACCCGGAAAGTGGAGGTTGCAATGAGCCAAGATTGCACCACTGGACTGCAGCCTGGGTGGCAGAATGAGACTCCATCTCAAAAAAAAAAAAAAAAAAAAAAAAAGGCAGGTGTGAGTGATCTCCCTGCTCTACCTTTGGGTTTAAAAACCCAGTACTGCGCTGGTTTGTGTGTAGTGGTTTTATGTTCTCTTTTGTGCATGGCCACTCAGAGCTTAGGGCCATTTTGGACTATGGTTTCTGCTGGCATGAATGTGAAATGTTTCTGTGACTCTGGAAGAGTTTGGCAGTTTTTTTTTTTTTAAAGTTAGACATAGTGACCATACCGCCAGTCACTCACTTCCCAGGCATCCACCCAAGAGAGCTGAGAACATATGTTCATAAAAGACTGGTACAGGAATGTTCTTAGCTACTTTGTGATAACCCAAATTGAAGGTAAGCCAGACAAATATTAGCAAGTGAACACACAGATGTACTAGTTATGTGCATCTGCATGACTGAATACTAACTGATGTACAAGAATGAACTATTGGCCGGGCACGGTGGCTCATGTCCATAATCTCAGTACTTTGGGAGGCCGAGGCAGGCGGATCACTTGAGGTGAGGAGTTCGAGACCAGCTTGACTAACATGGTGAAACCCCGTCTCTACTAAAAATATGAAAATGAGCCGGGTGTGGTGGTGCACGCCTGTAATCCCAGCTACCTGGGAGGCTGAGGCAAGAGAGTTGCTTGAACCCGGGAGGCAGAGGTTGCAGTGAGTCGAGATCGCACCATTGCACTCCAGTCTGTGTGATAGAGCAAGACTCCATCTCAAAAAAAAAGAAAAAAATCCCTGTAAGATAAAGACTAGTTTTTTGGTGACAGCTTTATTGAGATATTCATATACCACACGATTCATGTATGCAGAACATACAATTTATTGATTTTTAGTGTGTTCACAGAGTTGTGCAGTCATCATCACAGTCAATTTTATTTACTTGCTTTTTAAGACAGAATCTTGCTCTGGTGCTGAGGCTGGAGTGCAGTGGCGCGACCTCAGCTCATTGCAACCTCCTCCTCCTCCTGGGTTCAAGCAATTCTTCTTCCTAGCCTCCTAAGTAGCTGGGATTACAAACACCCACCACCATGCCTGGCTAATTTTTTGTATTTTTAGTAGAGATGAGGTTTTGCCATGTTGGTCAGGCTGTTCTCATACTCTTGACCTCAAGTGATCCACCCCCCTCAGCCTCTCAAAGTGCTGGGATTACAGGCATGAACCACTGCACCTAGTGAAAAAAAAATTTTTTTAAGAAACAGGGTCTTGCTGTGTTGCCCTGGCTGGTCTCTTTCTCTCTCTCTCTCTCTCTCTCTCTCTCTTTTTTTTTTTTGCATGGAACTGTATATCTGTATATGCCTGTCTTGATTATTGTTCTTTTTTTTTTTTTTGAGATGGAGTCTCACTCTTTTTGCCCAGGATGGAGTGCAGTGGTGCAGTCTCAGCTCACCACAGCCTCTGCCTCCTGGGTTCAAGCGATTCTCCTGCCTCAGCCTCCCAAGTAGCTGGGATTACAGGTATGCGCCACCATGCCTGGCTAATTTTGTATTTTTAGTAGAGACAGGAGTTCTCCATGTTGGTCAGGCTGGTCTTGAACTCCTGACCTTAGGTGATCCGCCCACCTCGGCCTCCCAAAGTGCTGGGATTATAGGTGTGAGCCACTGTGCCTGGCCTATTGTTGTTCTTTGTTTTTGAGACAATGGTGCCATCTGGGCTCACAGCAACCTCTACCTCCCAGGTTCAGGTAATTCTCCTGCCTCAGCCTCCCAAGTAGCTGGGATTACAGGCACCTGCCACCACGCCCAGCTAATTTTTGTACTTTTAGTAGAGATGGGGTTTCACTATGTTGGTCAGGCTGGTCTCAAACTCCCGACCCCAAGTGATCCACCCGCCTTGTCCTCCCAAAGTGCTGGGATTACAGGTGTGAACCACCATGCCTGGCCATGATTGTTGTTTTGTATTGTTTTGAAATCAGAAACTGTGAATTCTCCAACTTGGTTCTTATTTTGCATGATCGTTTTGACTGTTGTGGATCCTTGAGTTTCCATGTGAATTTTAGAGTTAGCTCATTAATTTCTACCTGGAAGCCAGCTGGGGTTTTGATAGGGATTACCTTGACTCTAGATCAGTTTGGAGCCATCAGTTTTCTCAGTCTTTCACTTACTCAACTTGTTTAATCTTACCTATCTTGGAGGGAGGTCCTGCTTTTATCCTCATTTCACAGAGGAGGAAACTGAGGCCCAGAGAGTTTAAGGACCTTGCCTGAAGCCACGCAGCTGGCCAGTGGCCAAGCCAGACCTTGAGCCAGTGGCTCTAGAGTCCGTGTTTGTAACCGCTGTGCTGAGCTGCCCTCTCCCTGGGCTTGTCGTCTTTGACTCTGCCTTCCCCGAAGGGTGACTTTCCCTGGCCATGTCCCTCCGGTGGGGGCGCTGCGTCACTGGCAGACGCCACAACGGCTTCACTTCCTTGTGTTCCAGGCAGCCAGTGAAGGTCGTGTACTCCTCCAAGGATCCTGCCCAGCCAAAAGACAGTTCCAAGGTGGATGCGAATGAGGAGGTGGAGGCTTTGATTGTCAAGTCCCCACAGAAGGAGTGGAACCCCTCCCTGTTTAAGGTGTTATACAAGACCTTTGGGCCCTACTTCCTCATGAGCTTCTTCTTTAAGGCCATCCACGACTTGATGATGTTTTCCGGGCCGGAGATCTTAAAGTAAGACCCCTTTCCTTCCAGGTGGGCTCCGTTTTCCCTCCTTGGGTTTGATCTTTCATTTGCATCAGTCATAACCCCAGGGTCATGCTGTGTCCTGAAGTGGGTTCATAGCCAGATGTCTCCATTTTACCTTAGCTTTTTTGAAAAAAATAGAGACAGGGTCTTGCTTTTTAATGTTGGTCAGGCTGGTCTCGAGCTCCTGACTTCAAGCAATCCTCCTGCCTCGGCCTCCCAAAGTGCTGGGATTGCAGATGTGAGCCACGGTCACTGCCTAGCTTTGCTTTACGCTTTACTTAATTACCATATTAGTGAAGACCACTTTGTTTGCAAGTAACAGAAACCCACTAGGCTCCCCTGAAACCCAAATGGGGAGGATATGGCATTGTCTTGGGAAACCAAGAGCAAGGAAATGCCAGCAGATCTCATTAAAAAATGCAACCAGGGTTGGGCGCAGTGGCTCATGCCTGTAATCCCAGCACTTGGGAAGGCTGAGGCGGGCAGATCACCTGAGGTCAAGTGTTCAAGACCAGCCTGGCCAACATGGCAAAACCATCTGCTAAAAATACAAAAATTAGCTGGGTGTGGTGGCACATACCTGTAATCCCAGCTACTTGGAAGGCTGAGACATAAGAATTGCTTGAACCCAGGAGGCAGAGGCTGCAGCGAGCCAAGATCGCTTCACTGAACTCCTGCCTTGGCGACAGAGTGAGATTTTGTCTCCAAAAAAAAGAAAAAAAAAACAAAACAAAACTGCAACCAGGAACCGGGGAGTCGGAAAGGAGGTTGCCTCTCTCCTCCCTGGCTCTGTGCTGCTCTGTGACTTAGGGGCTACACATTCATTCTCTTTCCCTCCCTACCTCTTTCCCTGGTGTTCCCTGTGCAATTCCTTTGGGACTTGCTGGTGATGAGAGAGAGCTAGAGTATTTAGTACACAACCCCAAGACAGAGGCCTCTGTTATGAGCAGTTTGGGCCACCTGCACAGCCAGATCACCGCTGTGGACTTGTTTTTCCATCTGTGAAACTGAAGTGATAGTGTCTAGCCAGTCTGGCTCAGGAGAAAGTTGCAATGCCAACACTGAAGCCCTTTTCCCTGCCCCCACATGTCACAAGTCATTCCAGGCCGTCTCTTTGTTCTTTTGCAGGTTGCTCATCAACTTTGTGAATGACACAAAGGCCCCAGACTGGCAGGGCTACTTCTACACCGCGCTGCTGTTCGTCGCTGCCTGCCTGCAGACCCTGGTGCTGCACCAGTACTTCCACATCTGCTTCGTCAGCGGCATGAGGATCAAGACCGCCGTCATTGGGGCTGTCTATCGGAAGGTAGGGGGCGCTGTGCCATTGGCATGTGGCCCGACTTTGACATCCCCTCCTGCAGCCCTGGGTTACTCTGGGACCAGCGTGGGGATTTCCAGCCCAGCTTCCGGAGCAGTAGGATGAGGGTAACTTCCGTGGCCTTAGGTGGCATGGACACTGGGCATCAGGCATTGTACGTTAGCAAAGCTGATTTCAAGGGTTGGCGTGTAGATGTCCTTGTGTATCAGCTCTGGGTAGTTGAGTTTCTTAGATGGATTGGTGGCCCTCCGTGTGGGGAAATCCAATTTGGATCCTCGTTCTGCTGTTAACATTCTGTGTTTCAGTTTACTGTCACTCTTGTTTATCTTTTTTTTTTGAGAGTGAGTCTCACTTTGTCCCCCAGACTAGAGTACGGTGGCATGATATTGGCTCACTGCAACTTCCACCTCCTGAGTTCAAGCAATTCTTCTGCCTCAGCCTCCTAAGTAGCTGAGACTACAGGTGCCTGCCACCATAACCTGCTAATTTTTGTATTTTTAATAGAGACAGGATTTCGCCATGTTGGCCGGGCTGATCTTGAACTGCTGACCTCAGGTGATCCACCTGCCTCAGGCTCCCAAAGTGCTGAGATTACAGGCATAAGCCACTGCAACCAGCCTGTTGTCACTCTTAATTTGAACTGAGCAGGTGGCACATTCCTTGCATGATAAGAGTATGTAGCAGGCATTTGTGTACATCCAGTTTCAAAGGAACCAAATTATCTTCTTGATCCCTATACATTTTTTTTTTTTTTATCTCGAGGTCAAGGAAACTACTTGGCCTATAGGTTAGGAAGAGGCAGTCTCGCAGATACTTGATGAACTAGAAGGGTGATTCTCAAGCCTGTCTGTGAATTAGACTCACCTGGGGAGCTTTAACTGCTATAGGCCAGGCACTGTGACTCATGCCTGTAATCCCAGCAGTTTGGGAGACCAAGATGGGAGAATCACTGGAGGCTGGAAGTTCAATACCAGCCTGGTCAATATAACAAGACCCCACTCTGCAGAAAATAAAAAAAATTAGCCAGGTATGGTAGTGTGCACCTGTAGTCCCAGCTACTCACGAGGTTGAGTTAAAAGAATCGCCTGAGCCCAGGAGTTGGAGGCTGCAGTGAGTCCTGATGGTAGCCCTCCATTCTATCCTGTGTGACAGAATGAGACCCTGTCTCGAAAAAACTTCCTGACACCTAGGTTGTACCAGACCAGTGAAATTGAGATTGCTGAGGTTGCACCCAGGTGTCAGTGTTTTTATTTTTTATTTATTTTTATTTTTTGAGACAGGGTCTCGCTCTGTCACCCAGGCTGGAGTGCAGTGGCACGATCTTGACTCACTGCAGCCTCCACCTCCTGGACTCAAGCGATCCTGCCACCTCAGTCCCCCATGTAGCTGGGACCAGAGGCGTGCATCACCACACCTGCTAATGTCTTAGTGTTTTTAAAACTCACCAGACGATGGTGTACAACCATGTTTGAGGGCCAGGGAGATTTGCACCCCGGCCCCCAGGGCATGTTTGGCAATATCTGGGGGCATTTTTGGTTGTTCCAACTGGGGGTGAGGGCATGTAGTGAGTGGAGGCCAGGGATGCTGGTAAACCTCCTACAGTGTACAAGATAGACAGACCCCCAAAGAATTATCCAGCCCCAGATGTCAAGAATGCCAAGACTTAGAGACCCTGGCCCAGACCCTTGATCCTTCAGTGGGATCTGCGACCAGCAGCATTGGCGCGGCATGGAAGCATAGTAGAAATGAAGAATCCCAGGCCACATCCCAGACCTGCAGGATCTGAACCAACTCCCCCCACCCCCTACCACTCCCCCGCAAAAAACCCGGCTGCATGTGTGCACATTAAAGCATGTGAAGACCTGGTTTTGAGGACACCTAAGGTCCCTTGCCAGTTGATGAGTTCGAGGTTAGGAGGCAGCACCATGGATAAGAATGTGGGCTTTGAGATGACAGAGGCATCCTGGGCAGACAGATAGGTCAGGAGGGCAGGAGCAGAGATCTCTGCGGCATTTCCGCCCCTGAAAGTCTCCTTCCTCTTCGTGGGCCTGGAGGGAGAGTCAGGCCTCTTCACCCACCGCACTCACCCACCTTCCCTCTCGTTTGTCCCACAGGCCCTGGTGATCACCAATGCAGCCAGAAAATCCTCCACGGTCGGGGAGATCGTCAACCTCATGTCTGTGGACGCCCAGAGGTTCATGGACTTGGCCACATACATTAACATGATCTGGTCAGCCCCCCTGCAAGTCATCCTTGCTCTCTACCTCCTGTGGCGGGTGTGTGTTTGACGCCGTTCCCCTTTGCATGCAGGGAGGGACTCGTACGTGTGGGCAGCGGGCTGAGGGAGTGGGTGTTGGTGGTAATGGCATGTATAGCTCCCTGGCAGTTCCGGCTGTCGTTCATATCTTATTTTCCAGCCTGTTAACCAATTCCTCGGTATTTTGTTCCTTTCCTGAATTGTCAGGTTGATGTTCTCCTTGGTGGCCTGGCGTTTTCATTTTCTCTTTCCTTGACAGTGTCAGTAATTAACTCCGCTACAATGGACACATATCTCTCCTGTTGAATCCTCCCAAACGCTGACCAGACTCACTTATTCACTGGTCCCTAATTATGGTGGTCAAAATTCTCTCAATTGCAAGGGATAGACATCTATCTTAAAGTAGCCTAAGTAAATAAAGGGAACTTTGGGGCTGCATGTATCTCAGAAATCTGGGGACTAGCTTCAGGTGTGGATTGATCCAGGAGATCAGGCAATGTTGTCAGTACTCAGTTTCACTCACTCACTCATCATTTCCTAGTCCTCTTGTCCTCTGAGTTGACATCATTCTCAGTGGTACTTCCCCACATGGCTCCATAGCTTTGGGCTGATAACATCCTGACAGATAAAGGTGCCAGAGAAAAGACAAGGCAGCATTTCTCTGCACAGCCAGAGTCAGTCTCAGAGAGCACTCTGATTGGCCTGGCTTGGTCCTGTTCACACCCCTGAACCACATCACTGTAGCCCAGGAGGCAGAGTTCACTGATTGGCCAGCCTGGGTCACATGTCCTCTCCCATGGCAGAAGAGATGTGATTGACAGCCCTTCCATGTGAGGAGGGAGAGTTCCTAAAATAAAATGATGATGAGCAAAGAGGCTAATAGCACAACACATGCCTTGTGCTTTGCCACTTCTGGGTCTTTGTCACCTGCCTTTCCTTCCTTCCTAATTGATTTAAGCCTGCTCATCCCCCCAGGCTGTAGCAGACACTACTTGCATTGATTTCCCCTCCCCTCTGAATTAGATGGACTTTCTCGTTTTTTTGAATTTTGAATCCCAGTAACTTTAGTATAGGAACTCGTCTAATAATACTTTCTGGAGTAGTTTTTTTTTTTTTTGATATGGAGTCGCGCTCTGTTGCCTGGGCTGGAGTACAGTGTGCCATCTAGGCTCACTGCAACCTCTGCTACCCAGGTTCAAGCAGGTCTCCTGCCTCAGTCTCCCGAGTAGCTGGAACTACAGGGCTACACCACCAAGCCCACTAATTTTTCTTTTTTTTTTTTGTATTTTTAAGTAGAGACGGAGTTTCACCATGTTGGCTAGGCTGATCTTGAACTCCTGGCCTCAGCTGATCTACCCGCTGTGGTCTCCCCAAGTGTTGGAATTACAGGCGTGAGCCCCTGTGCCTGGCCCACTTTCTGAAATAGTTTTTTGGTTTTTTTTTCATGCTCAGTGTACTGCCTCCTCTTTGACGGGTAACATGTTAGCTACTTGCAGACACACAGCAGCTGACTTTTGTGTCTTCCGTGGGTACAACCCCAGCAGGGCCTGGTGCATAATGGGCACAGCTCAAATGATTACCTGTTATTGAAAGAGAAGGGCTGAACGAAATGGCTCATGCCTGTGATCTGAACACTTTGGGAGGCCGAGGTGGGTGGATCATCTGAGGCCAGGAGACCAGCCTGGCCAACATGGCAAAACCCTGTCTCTATTAAAAATATAAACGTTAGCTGGGCATGGTGGTATATGCCTATAATCTCAGCTACTTGGGTGGCCGAGGCAGGAGAATGGCCTGAATCCGGGAGGCAGAGGTTGCATTGAGCTGAGATTGCGCCACTGCACTCCAGCTTGGGCAACAGAGCGAGATTCTGTCTCAAAAAAAAAAAAAAAGAGAGAAAAAGGAAGAGGAAAAAATTACTGGTTTATTTGTCTGTAGTTTGCTTTTTTTATACATCTGTAGAGCAGAAGGTGAGTAAAGTGTTTCTAATAATAACACTCAGAAAAAAACACCAGAATTTAATTATCTGATAGGCTGGGCACAGATATAGGTGGAATGTGCCTGTAATCCCAGCACTTTGGGAGGCTGAGGTGGAAGGATTGCTTGAAGTCAGGAGTTTGAGACCAGCCTGGGTAACATAGTAAGACCCTGTCTCTACAAAAAAAAAAAAAAATTAGCTGGGTGTGGTGGTGCCTACCTGTGGTCCCAGCTACCCTGGAGGCTGAGGCAGGAGGATTGCTTGAGCCTAGGAGTTCAGAGGCTGCAGTGAGCTCGAATCACACCACTGCACTCCTACCTGGGTGGCAAGACAAGACCCTGTCTCTAGAAGAAAAAATAAAAATCTGAATGAATGTCTTTTCAAGCAGATGTCTTGGGGAATCTACTTTCGCAAAAGTGCTACTATGGGAAAAATATTTTGGGAACATTTCTTTTAGAATTGGCTTCAGGATTGGTTTATGAACCATTAAGAAAATTGTCTAACATCACATCTTGTTTTAGATGGTAGTTGCTTGAGCTCAGCACTGTTGACACTTGGGACCAGACAGTTCTTTGTTGTGGGAGCTGTCTTGTTTTTTTGTTACTTTGTTTTTCCTTTTAAGGGACAGAGTCTTGCTCTGTTGCCCATGCTGGAGTACAGTGATGGGATCATAGCTCACTGCAGCCTTAAATTCCTGGTCTCAAGCAGTTTTCCCACTTTGTCCTCTCATCTAGTTGGGTACCACAGGTTCACGCCACCATGCTTGGCTAAGTTATTTATTTTTTTTAGAAATGGGGTCTCGCTATGTTGCCCAGGCTGGTCTCGAACTTACACCCTCAAGCTATCTTCCCACTTTGTCCTCCCAAAGTGATGGGATTACAGGTGTGAGTCACTGCACCTGGCCACAAGGCTATAAGTTAATACAGCAAAATTAGCAAAGATTAAGGAACACATGGGGCAGTGTTCAAAGTAAGCCAGGTAGAGGTTTCTGGGAGTCCCCAGCAGAGTCACACAGGTGCACTAATTCTCTGGCCACCATTATGATGATGCATGTGAAATGTTGCCAACCAGGGAAGCTTGGTAGGAGCCCAGTGCTTGGGGTTTTTTAGGGGCAGGTCACATAAGCACCCTTTGCTTGGCACATACCAAAAGTCTAGACTCCTAGAGGGAAAAGCGGTGTTCAGCATAAACCATATTGTTGGTACAAACAGGTGAGGCACACTGAGCCACTCTTACCAATTCTGTTATTGGTGGAAGCCCTGCAAGTATGCAGACACTAGCCAAGGGCTAAACTTGTAAGTAGCCTTCAAGCAGGATAAGCAGTCAGGTGGTCATGTTCACACTTTTCTGCTTACTACCTTATTACCTTTCTAAAAATCTAAGCTGGGTGTGGTGGCTCGCACCTGTAATCCCAGCTACTTGGGAGGCAGAGGTGGGAAGATCGCTTGAGCCCATGAGTTCGAGACCAGCTTGGGAAACATAGTGAGACCTTGTCCCTACAAAAAAAACAACAACAAAAAATTAGCTGGGCATGGTGGTGTGACTGTAGTCATAGCTACTTGGGAGGCTGAATTGGGAGGATTGCTGGAGCCCAGGAGTTGAAGACCAACCTGGGCAGTGTAGCAAGACTTAATGCTTACCTGTAGTCCCAGCTCCTTTGGAGACTGAAGTAGGTGGATCACTGATACACATAGCCACTGTACTGCAGCCTGGGCAACATAGCGAAATCTCATCTCCTAAAAAAAAAAAAAAAAAAAAATTAGAATTCTAAAGTTGTGATTTACACAACTCACGTGGCCCCAGGCGCTTGGGAGAAAGGAGCATGGACTTGCTTATTCTTCAAGGGATTGGGAGGACCCAGAGAGATGCTCAGGAATGAAACCACAGGCTCTTAACACCCTATTGTGGGGTAAAAGTAACACACCTTGTCCTGAACTTGGTCAGCAGCATCCACATGGGATTAATCAGCCGGGAAGCTGTTAAGGGCCCTGCTTTCTTCTGTCTGGTGAGTGATTAAGAGTCTCCTTTCCTTCCTTAGAACCTGGGCCCTCCCATCCTGGCTGGAGTGGCCGTGATGGTCCTCATGGTGCCCGTCAATGCTGTGATGGCGATGAAGACCAAGACGTATCAGGTAAGGCGTGTGTCTCTGCGGGCCCCCAAGCCAGGCCCTAGGCAGGAGCCTCTCCATGCAGATTTTAGTCCAGTTCCTTCTGCTCAGTCCCTGGAGTTCTCAGCCTTGCCTGCCAGTTGGAGTCACCTGGGGAGCTTTAACAAATGCTGATGCCCAGGCCCCGTATCTGGGATTCTGATTCACTTATCGTGAGTGGGGGTCTGGACATCAAGATGTTCAGCTTCCCAGGTCGTTATATTGGGCAGCCAAGATTGAGAGCTCCTGACACATGGTTAGACCTTGTAGGCCGGTGACTGGAATCAGAAGGTCTGGGAGCCTCTGAGAATCTTTGTTTCCCATCGTCTTGTTTATTATGTGTGTGTAAGACTCAGCTTTCAAGAGGTGAGTGCAAAATACCCCCTACTTTTTTCCCTCTTATTAGGTCTTACCTTGTACCAGACATGGTGTTAATGTCTTTATTTAAATTAAAATAAGTAATTAATTTCTAAGATGGGGCCTTGCTCTGTTGCCCAGGCTGGTCTCAAACTCCTGGGCTTAAGTGATCGTGTTGCCTCAGCCTCTCAAAGTGTTGGGATTACAGGTGTGAACCACCATGCCCGGCTTTCAGATTTTTATTTTTGGAGATATTTTGTATTTTAAAATGTTTAAATACACAAGTAATAGAGTGTGGTTTCTTGTTATAAAAAACTTCAAGCCGGGTTCACCCCTGTAATTTCAGCATTTTGGGAAGCCAAGTTGGGTGGATCGCCTGAGCTTAGGAATTCAAGACTAGCCTTGGAGACATGGTGAAACCCCGTCTCTACCACAAATGGATAAGTTAGCATTGTGTGGTGATGCGTGCCTGTAGTCCCAGCTACTTGGGAGGCTGAAGCATGAGGATCACCTGAGCCCAGGAGGTCGAGGCTATAGTGAGCCATGATTGTGCCACTGCACTCCAGCCTGGGCAACAGAGTGAGACCCTGTCTCAAAAAAAAAAAAAAAAAAAAAAAAAAGTTTAAATCATACAAAGTACTTAAAAGGGGATACCCCCTTCCCTACTCTCTCAACCACTGCAAATATATAGAAGCAACTCCTTCTAGAATTTTCTATGTATGTATATACAGACCTGATTAATGGTGTAATTAGGTTTGGTTTTTATATATGTGGGGTTTTTTTGTTTGTTGAGATGGAGTCACACTTTGTTGCCCAGGCTGGAGTGTAATGGTGCAATCTTGGCTCACTGCAACCTCTGCCTCCCGGGTTCAAGCAATTCTCCTGCCTCAGCCTCCCGAGTAGCTGGGATTACAGGTGTCTGTCACCATGCCCAGCTAATTTTTGTGTTTTTATTAGAGATGGGGTTTCACCATGTTGGCCAGGCTGGTCTTGAACTCCTGACCTCAGGTGATCCACCTGCCTTGGCCTCCCAAAGTGCTGGGATTACAGGCATGAGCCACCATGCCTGGCCATTATATATGTTTGTCTGTGTGTGTGTGATATTATTACCATATCTGTTTTTACCTAAATGGGCCTACGTGGCAGCGTGATTTTTGTCTTTTAGTGCCCTGCTTTGGGGGCCTCTCTGTGCTATGCTGTATAGCTTCAATTCATTCTTCCGACCTGGTGCCTTTTGGTCCATAACGGAGATGGTGCGGTTTATTTCTGTGCTCTTATGTTGATGAATATTGATGATGTGCTGAGGAATTTCAAATGGGAGCACTTGGCTGCACTGATGGTACCACAGGGAGATGAGTTTCAGGACATGGGCCCGTTGGAAGGAGAGACCTCACGGGTTAGGGTTGGGTGAGGCAGGGGTTTTAGGGTCGAGTCACCCTTCAGTCTCTGATATGTAGGATTCCCTGAGTGACCCGACTCTGAACCCACTTCAGTCGCTGGCCTCGATATCATGTAGCTTAAATTGTTCCCATCTGTGACCCGGAGATGACTGTAGCACTTGATGATAGAGTTCTTGTGAATGTTAAGTGTCTGAATACATGTAAAGTACTTAGAAAAGTTGCTGGTATACACAGAATGCTGGTGGTATTAAAAATATTTAACAACTGTACTGCACAAGTTTCCACTGTTTGGAACCAGTGCTAGCCAGTACAGAAACATTTCACTATTTTAACAACCATGGGCCAGGCACAGGGGTTCATGTCTGTAATCCCAGCTCTTTGGGAGGCTGAGAGAGGAGGATGACTTGTGGCCAGGAGTGCAAGACCAGCCTGGGCAACATAGCAAGATGCCGTCTCTACAAAAAAATACGAAAATGAACTAGATGTGGTGGCATGTGCCTGCGGTCTCAGCTACTAAGGAGGCTGAAGTGGGAAGATTGCTTGAGCCCAGGAATTCAAGGCTGCAATGAGCTATGATCCTGCCACTGCACTCCAGCCTGGATGTCAGAGTGAGATGCTGTTCCCCAAAAAAGAAAACTGGGCTGACAAGAAATAAAATAAAACAGGTTAGGTGTGGTGGTTCATATCTGTAATCCCAGCACTCTGGGAGGCTGAGGTCAGTGGATCACTTGAAGTCAGGAGTTCGAGACCAGTCTGGCCAACATGGTGAAGCCCCGTCTCTACTAAAAATAGAAAAATTAGCCAGGTATGGTGGCAGGCATTTATAGTCCCAGCTACTCAGGAGGCTAAGGTAGGAGAATCTCTTTAACCCGGGAGGCAGAGGTTGCAGTGAGCCCAGATCATGCTACTGTACTCCAGCCTGGGCGACAGAGTGAGACTGTCTCACAAAAAAAAAAGAAAAAATAAGAAAACAGAGAAGAAAACCACCACCACCATGTCTCCTGTGTTTGGGTCAGCAGAATAGGGACTGAATCCCTTCTTTTCTGGACACTTGAAGGGTTTTTCTTGCCTCTATTTCTGGATTCGAAGTTGAGTGTGTTTCTCCAGTGAGTGTGTTTCTCCAAATCAACCTAACATGATTTGAAGGGTTTTTTTTTCCTTGATAGCAGGGTCCTTTGGTGTGGTCTTGGGACTCAAGAGTAGGGCTCATAGGGGTTACAGGGTCAGCTCTCCCACCCTCAGGAGGCCTGTTTTTAATAGACAGTGATGTTGAGGCCCAGTGAGGTGGCTCGCACCTGTAATCCCAGCACAGGAGTTTGAGACCAGTCTGGGCAGTGTGCTGAAACCCCATCTCTATTGAAAAGAAAAAATCAATATAAAAAACATTCACGGCCGAGCACGGTGGCTCACGCCTGTAATCCTAGCACTTTGGGAGGCCGAGACGGGCGGATCACGAGGTCAGGAGACCGAGACCATCCTGGCTAACACAGTGAAACCCCGTCTCTACTAAAAAATACAAAAAACTAGCCGGGCGCGGTGGCGGGCGCCTATAGTTCCAGCTACTCGGGAGGCTGAGGCAGGAGAATGGCGTAAACCCGGGAGGCGGAGCTTGCAGTGAGCTGAGATCTGGCCACTGCACCCCAGCCTGGGCGACAGAGCCAGACTCCGTCTCAAAAAAAAAAAATTGACATGTCAAAGCATATAATAAAATTTATGAGAAAGAATAGCTGGTGATGTTGAGTGATGGTCTGATCCCAGGGTCGCCCCACATGTGTTGACTGCCTTTCTCTTCCAAGGTGGCCCACATGAAGAGCAAAGACAATCGGATCAAGCTGATGAATGAAATTCTCAATGGGATCAAGGTGCTAAAGCTTTATGCCTGGGAGCTGGCATTCAAGGACAAGGTGTTGGCCATCAGGCAGGAGGAGCTGAAGGTGCTGAAGAAGTCTGCCTACCTGGCAGCCGTGGGCACCTTCACCTGGGTCTGCACACCCTTCCTGGTGAGTGAAGCCACATATTTCCTGGCCCTCATTATTTGATGTTTTATTTTGTCTGCATACCTGAATATTTTTAAAAGGTCACTATGTCGCCCAGGTGCAGTGGCTCATGCCAGCACTCTGGGAGGCCAAAGCAGGTGGATCACCAGAGGTCAGGAGTTCAAGAACAACCTGGCCAACATGGTGAAACCCAGTCTCTACTAAAAATACAAAAAATTTAGCCAGGCGTAGGGGCGCATGCCTGTAGTCACAGCTACTCGGGAGGCTGAGGCAAGAGAATTGCTTCAACCTGGGACGCGACGGTTGCAGAGGGCCAAGATCACGCCACTGCGCTCCAGCCTGAGCGACAGCGAGACATTGTCTCAAAGAAAAGAAAACAAAACAAAAAAAAGGTAACTATGTCAGCAAGGCCTTCCCTAAACACTTGCCTTAAACATTTGCCATCTTCTCCATTCTTCTTTATTTTATTCACATTTAGCAGCTTCTTAGCCAACCTGTTTAGGAATTGTTTGTTATCTGTTCACTGTGATATAGGCAGCTTGTGCCAGGATGCAAACCAGTGCCCTCTGCTTGCTGTGTTTAGATAGCCTTGCAAGAAACAAAGTGTAAGCTGAGCCAAGTGGCACGCTTGGTGCCATAGTTGATCTACATTATGGTGCTGCCTCCTTATTTTATCAGCAACTGGTCACAAAGTGTGGATTGTCAGTGTCCCGTGGGCCACATGTCAAGTGGCATGGTCTAAACACACTCTAAAATTTACTTATTTTGGTCTGGGTGCGGTGGCTCATGCCTGTAATCCCAGTACTTTGGGAGTCTGAGGTGGGTCACTTGAGGCTAGGAGCTCGAGACCAACCTGGTCCACCTGGTGAAACCCTGTCTCTGCTTTAAAAAAAAAAAAAAAAAAAAAAAAATTAGCTGGGCATGGTGGTGTATGCCTATATTCCCAGCTACTCAGGAGGCTGAGACATGAGAATCCCCTGAACCTGGGCGGCAGAGGTTGCAGTGAGCCGATATCGAGCCATGGCACTCCAGCCTGGGCAACAGAGCAAGACCCTGTCTCAAAAAAATTTTAAAAATGTTTTTAAAAAAAATCAAATAGACTTATTTTATTGTCTGCCCTTCCCCACTAGGATGTCAGCTCCAGATGGCATTTTTGTCTTTTCTGTTGACTGCTATATCCTCAGTATGTAAAATAGTGCATAGCAGGTGCTGAACAAATATTTGTCATCCATCGTGGAAAAAAAAGAAAAATACAGAAAGATGTAAAACGAAAAGTGTATTGTCCTCTCTTCCATCAGTTCCTCTCCTCCAAAGTGACAGTTTTCTGTATGCTTTTAGAAAAAAATGGACAAGCATCTAGGTATTTAAATATTTTGACAGATTTAAATGGAATCATACTGTACATAGTGTTCTCTGTTGTGTAGTTAATAATATATAGTCTTAGTTCATTCATTCTGATCTGCTTCATTTTAGTTTTTTTTTTTGGCGGGGGGGAGTTTTGAACTGGTGTCTCACTCTGTCCCCCAGGCTGGAGTACAGTGGTGCGATCGTAGCTCACTGCAGCCTTGAACTCCTGGTCCCAAGCAATCCACCTGCTTTGGCTTTCGAAGTAGCTGGGACTCCAGGTGCACTGCTGCCATGCCCGGCTTGCTTCATTTGTGTTCATGATGGATGCTTGTCTCACGTGTGGATGTGCCCTGCTGGAATTACCCTTTCTCCCGTTCCTTGCAAAAACAGGTTGTTCCCTGTTTTTTGGTTTTTTTTTTCTATTATGATCCTTGCTACACTGAAAGTTCTGGCACCTGTCCTGGGGTATGGTAACGGGTCTTTCCCTGCCTAGCTGACTTTGAAAAGTTTAAAGACAATAGTGCAACTTACCATTTTGCAAAATTGGCTGCAAATCAGGAGACCGCATAGAGATGGACTATGGAAATTCCCTTTTAAGCACAGTTAAAAACAGTTAATGGTGAAGGATGACTTCAGATCATGCCCCGTGTTTGTTTTTTCTTTCTGTCTTCTTTTTATTAACGGTGTGATTCTTTTTGTAATGTTGTGCTCATTACAACTATTCCTTCTTGGTCAGGTTGGCAAATCGTGTGTTTTTCTGGCAAGTTTCTGTGAAGCGGAGTTAAACATGTTTATGAATATGGAACTTTTCTGTTCAACTACCACCTGCTTCATCTTAGCTGGGTTGCAGGTGGAATGTCTAAGGAAGCTCCAGCCGTTTCAGCATTTGCAAAAGCGTGTTCATGCTGACAGTGAATTTTCTTAGTCTTGCCTTACATCTGTCAGGGTCTGGAACTGCAGGAGAGATGGTGTTCACATTCAAGCCTGCATCACAATCACCTGGAGAGCTTGTTACTATGTTTTATTTATCTGTCTATCGAGATGAAGTCTCAGTCTGTCGGCCAGGCTTGATTGCTGTGGCACGATCTTGGCTTACTGTAACCTCCACCTCCCGGGTTCAAGCTATTCTTCCACCTCAGCCTCCGAGTAGCTGGGATTACAGGCGTGCGACACCACGCTCGGCTAATTTTTAAAATATCTTTAGTAGAGATGGTGTTTCACCATGTTGGCCAGGCTGGTCTTGAACTCCTGACCTCAGGCGATCCACCCGCCTTGGCCTCCCAAAGTGCTGGGATTACAGGCGTGAGCCACTGTGCTGGCTTGTTACTATAAAACTCAGCTTTCTGGGCCCCACCCAGATTTTCAGTTTTAGCAGGTCTGGGTGAGGCCTGAGTATTTGCATTCCTGACATATCCCTGGGTGCTGCTGCTGCTGGTTCAGGTAGACATGTAGAGACACTGGTGTGGATCCTCACTACCTATAGTGTGATCCTTGGATCAGCAGCCATGGCATCACCTGGTGCTTGTTAACAGTGCAGAATTTCAGACCTCAGCCCAGATCCACTGAAACTGAATCGGTGTTGTAACTACTTTTCTAGGTGGTGTATATGCACATTGAAATTCGAGAGAGACTGAGAGAAAGTAGGAGTAAAGAAACTTTTTCTGTCAATACTTTCGGAATTCCGGGCCATACAGTCTCTGTTACAAATACCAGTCTCTTCCAGCGTAGTGCAAAAGCAGCCTTAGATAATACGGAAACCGATGGGTGTGGCTATGTTCCTGTAAAACTATATTTGGAGACACCAATATTTGAATTTTATAGAATTTGCATGTGTCATGTAATATTCTTTTAATTTTTTTTTTAGCTTTTAAAAAATATGAAATCTGGCTGGGTGCAGGGGCTCATGCCTGTAATCTCAGCACTTTGGGAAACTGAGGCGGGTGGGTTGCTTGAGGCTAGGAGACTGAGACCAGCCTGGCCAACATGGTGAAACCCCATCTGTACTAAAAATACAAAAATTAGCTGGAAGTGGTGGTGCTCACCTGTATTCACAGCTACTCAGGAAGCTGAGGCAAGAGGATTGCTTCAACCCAGGAGGCAGAAGTTGCAGTGAGCCAAGATCATGCCACTGCACTCCTGACTGGGCAACAGAGTGAGACCCTTTTCCTTGCCCGCCACATCTCCCCTCCCCCCGACCCCCCAAAAAAAATTAGCCGGGCGTGATGAAGCACGCCAGTCATCCCAGCTTCTTGGGAGGCTGAGGCAAGGGAATCGTTTGAACCCAGGAGGCGGAGATCGCAGTGAGCCGAGGTCATGCCCCTGCACTCTAAGCCTGGGCAACAGAACAAGACTCTGTCTCAAAAAAAATTAAAAAAAAAAAAAGGAAATCAATGCTGAGCTCATGGGCCGCATGTAAACAGGTGTGGGCCAAATGTGGACCTCAGCCATCCTTGGCCAGCCCCTGGCTTAGAGGACTGGAATGTTCTTCTGAGACTCAGGACACTTGCCACGTTCTACTGCCAGCTCACAGTGTGACCCCAAAGCTGGTCATCTCACCTCACTGGCTCTAGGTTTTGTCACATGGAAAATGAAGGGGTTAGATTCCAAGCATGTCAAATACAGGGCCCTGCCCTCACTCCTCATGCCCACAGCAGACACCCACAGTCACTCAAGGGGTTCTTTCCCACTGAGTTATGTTCAAGCAGCCCTCCAGGTGACTGGTGCCAGTGGCCTGGAGTTGAGCAAGAAATGGCATCTTGTTGTCCCTCTGTAACTCCGTGTTCCCTAAGATCACTTCCAGCTCCAATGCCCCTGCATTCTGCCTTGTACATTGCATTCCTCTTATATTTCAGTCCCTTGACTTTACTGGGGTGCATTGACAAACTTTTTTTTTTTTTTTCCTTTGGAGACAGTCTCGCTATGTCACCCAGGCTGAAGTGCAGTGGTGCCATCTCAGCTTAATGCAACTTCTACCTCCCAGTTCAAGCAATTCTCCTGCCTCAGTCCCCCGACTAGCTAGGATTACAAACACGCACCACCATGCCTTATTAATTTGAATATTTTTAGTAGAGACGGGTTTTTGTCACGTTCGCCAGGCTGGTCTTGAACTCCTGACCTCAAGTGATCCACCTACTTTGTCCTCCCATCTTGCTGGGATTATAGGTGTGAGCCGATGCGCCTAGCCTCTCCTTTTTGTTTTTTTGAGACGGAGTCTTGCTCTCTGGCCAGGCTGGAGTACAGTGGCATGATCTTGGCTCACTGCAACCTCCGCCTCTTGGGTTCAAGCGATTCTTGTGCCTCAGCCTCCCGAGTAGCTGGGATTACAGGCACCCACTACCATGCCCAGCTAATTTTTGTATTTTTAGTAGAGATGAGGTTTCACCAGGGTTCAAGCAATTCTCCTGCCTCAGTCTCCGAGTAGCTGGGATTATAGGCGCATGCCACCATGCCAAGCCAATTTTTTGTATTTTTAGTAGAGATGAGGTTTCACCATGTTGGACAGGCTGGTCTCAAACTCCTGGCCTCAAGTGATCCACCCACCTTGGCCTCCCATAGTGCTGGGATTACAGGCGTGAGCCACCATGTCTGGTCGGTCTTACTTTAAAAAGTGGAAAGTAATGTATTTGCATATGGTGAAACATAATTAAAGCTGCACCAGATGCTATTCATACAGCCGGACTTCTCTGCACTTGGCCACCTCAGCCTGCTGACATTCGCCAACAGGTCATCCTTTGTCCCTGTGTTGTAGGTCCTGGTCTGCACATCGTAGAATGTTTCCCAGCATCTGTGGCCTCTGCCTGCCAGATGCTAAGTCGTACGTCTCCCTGTTCTTCCCAGTGGTGACAATGGAATATGGCTCCAGGCATTGCGAAATGTCCCCTTGGGGGACAAAATTCTCCCAGTTGAGAATCACAGTCCATAGTGAAAGGCCCAAACCCTTCCTCCTAACACTGGTCACCTTGCTTCCCTTTCTCCGTGTTTCTTGTGTGTGTTTCCAGAGAGAGGCTGTGTCTGTATCACTGTAATGATGGATGCATGTCATACATGTAGTTATGGTTACGTGATTCTATTTACTTTACTTGTATACAAGTGATAGTAAGAGTCATACAGAAATACATGGCTTTTTTTTTTCTTTTTTTGAAACGGGGTCTCATTCTGCCGCCCAAGCTGGAGTGCAGTGACATGATCTCGGCTCACTGCAACCTCTGCCTCCCAGGCTCAAGTGATCCTCCAACCTCAGCCTCCCAAGCAGCTGGGACTACAAGCATGCGCCACCATGCCCAGCTACTTTCCGTAATTTTTGCAGAGACAGGGTCTCACTTTGTTGCCCAGGACGTTTTCAAACTCCTGAGCTCAAGCAATCCGCCTGCCTCTGTCTCCCAAAGTGCTGGGATTGTAGGTATGAGTCACTGCGCCTGGCCTTGATGGCATTTTGAAAGGTCTTTCTTAGAGGAAAAGGTCCAGAGCCAGAGGGAGCAGGTGATGAGGTTTGGTCTGTGACTTGTGTCCCACTTAGGAGGGGATGCGTAGTGTTCGCACAGCTTTTTCCTCTGCGCATTGGATTCGTTGGCAAAACCCCCAGTTTCCAGGTTGTCACCAAACTTATATGATCACTTTCTGCCCTGTTCCCCATTAGGAAAGCACAGCAGAAGATGCTTAAGAGCAGGACTGGTTTGGCTTCCCTCCCCTGCCCTCCCCTCCCGTCCCCTCCCTTACTGTCCTCTCCCTTCCCCTTCCTTCCCCACTGTGCCCTCCCTTCCCATTCCCTCCCCTCCTCTCCCCTACTGTCCCCTCCCCTACCATCCCCTCCCCTCCTGTCCCATCTCCTCCCCTCCTGTCCCATCCCCTCCCCTCCCCTCTTTTCTTTTCTCTCTCCTTCCTTCCTTCCTTCCTTCCTTCTTTCCTTCTTTCCTTCTTTTCTTTTCTTTTCTCTCTCCTTTTCTTTTTTTTTTTTTTTTTTTTTTTTTATAGACAGGGTCTTGTTTTGCTGCCCAAGCTGGAGTACAGTGGCTTGATCACGGCTCACTGCAACCTCCAACTCCTGAGCTAAAGTGATCCTCCTGCCTCAGCATCTGGAGTAGCTAGGATTACAGATGTGAGATTCTGAACCCCTCTACCGGCTTTACTTAACCTTTTCTTGACCTTCCTTGCCATTCAGTTTCCTGGAGTTTCCAGAGACAGAGTTTGTTGAGCGGTTCGGCAAGAAACAGAGGGGCCTGGGTGTCAGTTGGAGACCTTGGTCCTGGCCGAGGCATCGAAGCCTCTGACTACATTAGGATAAAATATGTGGCCTTCAGTTGCCTGGAAGGTGTCTGAGTGTTTTTTCCACTGGTGCATTCCTGTGCTTCAAAGACGATGAGGTGTTTACCCAGTGGTAGGTGTGATGGAACACAGAGGCCGGGGAAGGCCAGGGATGCCATCCGGGGACTGATGGGACTGTTTTTTTGGAATGCCAAGCCTGGCATTTACCACGTCCACCTAATGCACTTTCCTAAAATAGCATTGCCAGGCAGCCGTCAGTATTTAACATTTTCTGTCTGGGATGATTTGTGAGCTTCTTGCCTTCTGTTTACCCTGAATTTCCCTTTGTTCGAGTAATTCATCATTCTCTATGGTAATGATCTGTCCTGTAGTTCTCTGCTGATCATATCCTAGGGTCCATGGAGACACGGCCACGACCATGTCGTTTTATTTATTTATATGTTTATACATTTGTGTATTGTTGAGACAGAGTCTCATTCCGTCGCCCAGGTTGGAGTGCAGTGGCACAATCTCAGCTCACTGCAACCTCCACCTCCCGGGTTCAGCTGATTCTCCTGCCTCAGCCTCCCAAGGAGCTGGAATTATAGGTGTGCACCACCACACCCAGCTAATTTTTTCTTTTTAGTAGAGATGGGGTTTCACCATATTGGCCAGGCTGGTCTCAAACTCCTGACCTCAAGTGATCTGCCCCCCTGAGCCTCTCAAAGTGCTGGGATTACAGACGTGAGCCACCACGCCCAGTCAGACCTTGTCATTTTGTGCTCGTACTCTCCAAGCATAGGGAACTGGGCAAATGGTTCATGCTCCGTAAATGTATGTAGCTAAATGAATACATACATGCATGAATGAGAGGTTGGAATAAATCATATTCCTTAGGAACTGTCTTGCAAATAACAGAAACCTAGCTTAAATCAACTAGAGTAAGAGAAGAGGGGGATTTTTGAGTCACAAAACTGAAAAGTCTAGAAAAAGACTTTTAAGCATGAATGAGGTTCCGAACATGACTAGATCTGGGAGTTCCCAAGCTAATGTTGGGAAGAACAACGTCTCTGACTCTCAGCTCTGTTGTCTTGATGGTGGTTTCTTGATGAGCTGGCAGTTTCCTGATCATCTTGTCACCTCAGCAACCCGTGTGAGCAGAGTCTTACTTTCCCCTAATACTTCCGGCAGAGCTATGGGATTGAGTCTCGTTGGTTGTGGTCGATCACATGCTTCTTCCTGAACCAGTCACTGAGGCCAGGGAGATGGGATGCTTGGGTCAGCCACGCCTGGGTCATGTCTTTCGGGGCTTGGGGCCCAGGTAGGGGGTGAGGGAGGAGGTTCATCTGTGGCTGAAGCTCATAGGTTGAGATTGGGAGGAGTTCAGTTCCCCCAGAGAAAACTGCATGTTGCCATAAACAGCGCAGTAGATGCCAGGCAGGCAGTGAGAGCAGATAATCTGCCCACAGGGCGTCAGGGTTTTTAGAAGGTGGGCTGGAGTGTGGGGGTTCTGTTTGTTGGTTTTCCACGTTTCTCAAAAAAGGCACCTAGGGGACCAGTGCTCCTCATTGTGTATGAAGGACTTTTGCACCCTTGACCCTCGCCTATTACAAGGCTGTTGCAAACTCCAGTCTCCTCCTGCCTGGAGCCCCAGTCATTGTGCCCATCCTACCAGCCTCTTCAGATTTCCAAACACTGCCTGTTGGGAACCTGTTAAAACCTGTGCTTCCACTAGACTGGGCGTCTCAGGGTTGCCAAGCCCACCTCAGTCCCCAGTGCATAATAGGTGCTCAGTTAACACCTGAGGGGCGGATGGCTGGATGACCTCCTCCTTAGGGAGAAACCAGGACTGTGGACCTGAAAGGGGCTGCATGATGTTGTCCTGTCCCCTCTCTGTATGTGCCCTGTGCTGCCAGCAGCCAGCATCAATTGATACTTGGCTCACCAAGGGGGCTGGTACGTTTTGGTGGTGAGATGCCTGAGGCCTGGTTTGCTTACTGCTGAAGAGACACTTCTGATGGGCTCTTCCGCCCTAAGGCAAATTCATCCACCCCTTCCCCACTCATTTATCCACTCTCACCCGTCCATCATCTACCCAGCAGACATTCACTGAGCACCATATCCTGGGCTCTGTCCTAGGCTCTGACAATACAGCAGTGAATACTACAGGTAATAATGTCCAGTCGTGGAACATTTATTTTCACGGAAAGAGACAGACAAGAAATAGTAGGCACAATAAATAAATCCTAGTGCTAGAGAAAGCCATCCTAAGTGCTATAGAAAGAAAAGAGTCAGGTCTTTGTAATAGGGGAGGCTTGCAGTTTTAAATAGGGTGGTCCAGGCTCACTGAGAAGGTGACACTTGAGGAAAGACTTGATGGAGGTGAAGAGGCCAACCAGGGGGAGCAAGAGCACGTGCAAAGGCCCCGGGGCATTACTGTGCCCGTTCATAGGTGGGATAAGCATGGAGGCTGAAACAGTGGGAGTGAGGGGAGAGTGACAGATGAGGCCAAATGAGGTACAGGGAAGGGACTTTACAAACCAGCTGGGCCCTGGGATCTGAGTCAGCACTTTGACTTCTACACTGAAAAATAGGTTGACTTTGGAGAGATGCTTTAAAAAAAATTACTTGTTTAGAGATGGGGGCATCACTCTGTTACCCAGGCTGGTGTGGCGGCGCAGTCATAGCTCACTGCAGCCTCGACCTCCTGGACTCAAGTAATTCTCCTGCCTCAGCCTCCTTAGTAGCTAGGACTACAGGTGCATGCCACTATGCCCGACTTATTTTTTATTAATATTATTACTATTATTATTTTGAGACGGAGTCTTGCTCTGTCGCCCAGGCTGGAGTGCAATGACGCGATCTTGGCTCATTGCAACCTCCACCTCCCGGGTTAAAGCAATTCTCCTGCCTCAGCCTCCTAGTAGCTGGGACTACAGGCACACACCACCACATCCAGCTAATTTTCATATTTTTAGTAGAGACGGGGTTTTGCTGTTTGGGCAGGCTGGTCTTGAACTCCTGACCTCAGGTGATCCACCTGCCTCGGCCTCCCAACATGCTGGAATTACAGGATGAGCCATGGAGCCAGCTGCCTGGCTTATTTTGTAAAAGATTTTGTAGAGACACAGCGTTGCTTTGTTGCCCAGGCTCAGCTCGAACTCCTGACCTCAAGTGATCCTCCCTCCTTGGTCTCCCAAAGCATTTGGATTACATGCGTGGGCTACCATGCCCATCCAAATTTATTTTTTTTAATGAACATGTAATTCACCATTTTAAAGTGTGCAATTCAGTGGTTTTTTCGTGTAGGTGGTGTGACACTCACCCAGTGGGTTTTCGTGTAGGTGGTGTGACACTCACCCAGTGGGTTTTCGTGTAGGTGGCGTGACGGTTGCCCAGTGGGTTTTCGTGTAGGTGGCGTGACACTCACCCAGTGGGTTTTCGTGTAGGTGGCGTGACGCTCACCCAGTGGGTTTTCGTGTAGGTGGCGTGACGGTCACCTGGTGGGTTTTCATGTAGGTGGCGTGGCGCTCACCCAGTGGGTTTTCGTGTAGGTGGCGTGACGGTCACCCGGTGGGTTTTCGTGTAGGTGGTGTGACGGTCGTGCAGTGGGTTTTCGTGTAGGTGGTGTGACGGTCGTGCAGTGGGTTTTTGTGTAGGTAGTGTGACGGTCACCCAGTGGGTTTTTTGTATAAATGATACGATAGTCACCACTAATTTCAGGACGTTGTCATTACCCCAAAAGGAAGCCCTGTATCTGTTGTCACTTGCTCCCCAAACTTTCCATTCCAGGCAACCACTAATCTGCTTTCTGTCTCTGTCTGTTTATCTTCTCTGGACGTTACATATAAATGGAATCAAACAACAGGTGACCTTTTCTGACTGCTTCTTTCTTTCTTTTTTTTTTTTTTTTTTTTGAGATGGAGTTTCGCTCTTGTTGCCCACCTGGAGTGCAATGGCACGACCTTGGCTCCCTACGACCTTTGCCTCCCGAGTTCAAGCAATTCTCCTGCCTCAGCCTCCTGAGTCGCTGGGATTATAGGCATGCACCTCCACTCCTGGCTAATTTTGTATTTTTAGTAGAGATGGAGTTTCTCCATGTCGATCAGGCTGGTCTGGAACTCCCGACCTCAGGTGATCCACCCCCCTCAGCCTCCCAAAGTGCTGGGATTTCAGGTGTGAGCCACCCCGCCCGGCCATCTGACTGGTTTCTTAGCATGATGTTTTCAAGGTTTATCCATGTTTTAGCATGTGTAAGAATTTCACTCCTTTTTATGGCTGAATAGTCTATCATGTAGATACACGTAGACTCTTGAGTAACGAATATATCTCTGGGCCGGGCATGGTGGCTCACACCTGTAATCCCAGCACTTTGGGAGGCCGAGGCAGACAGATCACTTGAGGCCAGGAGCTCAAGACCAGCCTGACCAAAATGGTGAAACTGCATCTCTACTAAGAAAAATACAAAAAAATTAGCTGGGCATGGTGGCGGGCACCTGTAATCCCAGCTACTTGGAGGCTGAGGCATGAGAATCGTTTGACCCTGGGAGGCAGAGCTTGCAGTGAGCTGTGATCGCACCACTGCACTCCATCCTGTGCAAAGGAATGAGACTGTGCTTCAAAACAAAAAAAAAGTATCGTGAGGTAGGATGCCAGTGTGTCGTTACCGCTTAGAAGACAGGAGCCAGGATGGGTGCGGTGGCTCACGCCTGTAATCCCAGCACTTTAGGTGGCCGAGGCAGGCAGATGGCCTGAGCCCAGGCATTCAAGAACAGCGTAGGAAGCATAGGGAGACCCTGTCTGTACAAAAATAAAAAGAATTAGCTGGGCAAGGCGGTATGCACCTGTAGTCCTTGTTACTCAGGAGGCTGAGGTGGGAGGAATGCTTGGGCCCGGGAGGTCGAGGCTGTGGTGAGCCATGATTGCACCCCTGCACCCAGGGATCATGTGTCCCTGTCATTCTGAGCACCTTGCTCCCTCTTGGCATTGGCGCCTGGAAAATTTCTGTGCCATGGCTCAGCGTCATCTGTCTTGTTAATGTCAGAGCCAGAACACGAACCAGCTCTGCCTGCCCGTGGGACCAGGCTCTCGCTGATGGAACCAGGTTAATAGATTCCTTGGAAGAATGATCGAAGGAATTTGGATCAAATCCTGTAACAAGAAATAAAAACAGCTGCCATCTGTTGAGTTTTACCGTGCTTGGGCCCTGTGCATATAAGCACCCTTTGTAAGTGCCAACAGCCCTTAGAAGCATGTCATGACTCCCATTTTATACATGAGAAAAGAGGGGCTCACCTGGAGAGGTGAAATAACTCAACCAGGGCCCCACAGCGGATAGACGGCAAAGCGTGTGGTTTTTACTTTTAAGCCATATGACCTTCCAGGAAGTAGCAATGAAATGGCAGTGCTGAGACCCTGAAAATACATGGGATGATGGCCAGATGGCAGGGCTGTTTGGGTAGAGTGGGAGAGGCATCTCCCTTGAATGGTGAGAGGGAGGAGCCAGGCGGCCACCCGGCTGGAAGATGGTTTCAGGCAGAGGAAACTGCAGGGGCAAAGGCCTGGCTTGGGGATCGTGCTTGGTGCTTTTGAGAAATACTAAGAATGCCTCTGTAGAACATCGCCGAGAAAATTGATGGGAGGGGCCAGTTCTTGGGGCTCCTGGTCATTGATTTATCCAGTTCATTCCTGGAGTGTTTAGTGAGCATCTGCTGTGTGCCAGATGCTGCACCAGGCTTTTCCACGAGCTCCAGCAGCCAGCCAGTTGTCACCAGGGCCTGTCACTGCTCCTAGAATGATGACTCTCACTCAGGGCACAGCAGTCAGCACTGGACATTCTGCTTGCAGGTGGCCCTGTGCACATTTGCCGTCTACGTGACCATTGACAAGAACAACATCCTGGATGCCCAGAAAGCCTTCGTGTCTTTGGCCTTGTTCAACATCCTCCGGTTTCCCCTGAACATTCTCCCCATGGTCATCAGCAGCATCGTGCAGGTACAGGGGGAAACTGGGGCGACTTCAGAGAGGGGGCCTTGAGGTTCTAGGCCGCAAAAGCATGGAAATGCCCCTGAGCGCAGCCTCTAGATCACGCTCCCAAACGGGCTCCATGAGGCCTGGACCGAGGCTGCCATGCTTTTGTCTGGTCATGCCCGAAAGAAAGAAAATGCGTTTGACTTCTTGACAGAGAACTCTCATGTGAGTAGATGAATCAAGTTTAATGCAGCAAGGCTTTCCCATGCTCTGGAAGAATCTTTCTGAAATACTCTGTTCTCTTCTTCTATTCGTCCTCCATTCCTATCCTTTTTTTCGAAAATGTGGTTCTTGTCTGACCTGGTTGATTTTACAACCCACTGATAGGTCTTCACCACCCACGCTTTGAGAAACCCCAACCTTACAGCCAGGCACAGTGGTTCACGCCTATAATCCCAGCACTTTGGGAGGCTGAGACAGGTAGATCACCTGAGGTCAAGAGTTCGAGACCAACCTGGCCAACATGGTGCAACCTCTACTAAAAATACAAAAATTAGCCAGGTGTGGTGGCGGGTCCCTGTAATCCCAGCTACTCGGAAGGCTGAGGCAGGAGAATTGCTTGAGCCCAGGAGGAAGAGTTTGCAGTGAGCCAAGATCGTGCCATTGCACTCCAGTCTGGGTGACACAGCAAAAACTCTGTCTCAAAATTGAAAAAAAAAAAGAGAAGAAAAACCCCAGCCTTATGGCTGGGCATGGTGGCACATGCCTGTAATCCCAGCACTTTGGGAGGCCAAGGCAGGTGGATCTCTTGAGC
>NW_012104143.1:1660207-1670870 GCF_000951045.1 Mandrillus leucophaeus | reverse complement strand
ACACACACACACGCACACGCACACATATATGAAAATTAGCCAGGCCTGGTGATGTGCCCCTGTACTCCCAGCTACTCAGGAGGCTGAGGTGGGAGGAGCAGCTGAGCTTGGGAAGTTGAGGCTGCATTGAGTCATAGTCACACCACTACCCTCTAGCCTGGGTGAAGGGAGTAAGACCCTGTTTTTGTTGTTGTTGTTTAAAAAAAAAAATAATGCAGACCCTGTAGAATCTGTAAAATTTGTGCCATTGACTGTGTAAGGAGGGGTGGCTTTCTCCTCTGTCACACTTGGGCAGTGTCGGAAGCTCCTGTCGCTTTGCTGCACTATTTTCACATTCTTTTTCCAAGCATTGGGAACATTCATTTTGAAAACTCCATTTCAACTACATAGACAAATCAACCTTAAAATTTGATAGTACAACTCTGATTGCAGGCTTTGTCAAAAACAAAAAATTCTTTTTATTATGAAAAATGTCAAGTGTACACAGAAGTAGAATAGCTTCAAGCTTGTGAGCTGGTATTAAAAAAAAAGAAAGAAAAAGCCAGGCATGATGGCTCACACCCCCCGTCCCAGCACTTTGGGAGGCCAAGGCGGGCGGATCACCTGAGGTCAGGAGTTCAAGACTCGCCTGGCCAACATGGGGAAACCCTGTCTCTACTAAAAATACAAAAATTAGCCAGGTGTGGTGGCGGGTGCCTGTAATCCCAGCTAATCTGGAGGCTGAGGCACAAGAATCGCTTGAACCCGGGAGGCGGAGGTTGCAGTGAGCCGAGATCACGCCATTGCACTCTAGCCTGCGTGTGACTGAGTGAGACTTCATCTCCAAAAAAGGGAACAATACAACCATGAACCCTGTGTACACATCACTCAGATTCAACATCAGCATTTTTTGGCTGGGCACAGTGGCCTGTAATCCCAGCACTTTGGGAGGCTGAGGTGGTAGGATTGCTTCAGTCCAGGCCTTCAGAATCAGCCTGGGCAACATAATGAGACCCCATCTCTAGAAAAAATAACAAAATGGGCGTGGGGTACATGCCTGTAGTGGCTACATGGGAGGCTGAGGCAGGAGGATTGCTTGAGCCTAGGAATTTGAGGCTGCAGTGAGCTATATTTGTACCACCACACACCAGCCTGGGCAACAGAGCAAGACTCTGTCTCAAAGAAAGAAACCAAGGCCTGACACGGTGACTCATGCCTGTAATCCCAGCACTTTGGGAGGCCAAGGCAGGCGGATCACGAGGTCAGGAGATCGAGACCATCCTGGCTAACATGATGAAACCCTGTCTCTACTAAAAATACAAAAAAATTAGCCGGTGCGGTGGCACGTGCCTGTAGTCCCAGCTACTCAGGAGGCTGAGGCAGGAAAACGGTGTGAACCCTGCAGGCGGAGCTTGCATTGAGCCGAGATGGCACCACTGCACTCCAGCCTGGGCGGCAGAGCGAGACTCTGTCTAAAAAAAAAAAAAAAAAGAAACCAAAACATTTTGCCACAGTTGTTTTATCTCATCCTTTTTAAGTATCCCTCCCTTGTCCTTCTCTCCCTTCTTTTTTTTTTTAATGCTAAACTCTGCTATCTATCTCTTCATTCTTTCCTTTCTTTGCCAAATAATTTTAAAGCGAATCTCGGACCCCTCACATTCTACCCACAAATACTTCAGCATGCATTTCTTCCGACATAATATAGCACCATCATCATGTCTAAGCAAATTAACAATAAGTTTTTACAATAATACTCAGCCCATATCCAAGTTTTCTGGAGTATCTCAGAAATGCCTGTCCCATTGGGCTGTTTGAATTGGCTCTGTTGCGTTTGCTGTTATGTTTCCAGAGTCCCTTTTCCACCAGGCCTCTGCCCTTTTCTTCTTTTATTTTTATTTATTTTTTATTTATTTTTTTTGAGATGGAGCCTCTGTCTGTCACTCAGGCTGGAGTGCAGTGGCACGATCTTGGCTCACTGCAACCTCTGCCTTCCCAGGTTCAAGCGATTCTCCTGCTTCCGCCTCCCGAGTAGCTGGGATTGCAGGTGCACGCCACCACACCAGGCTAATTTAATATATTTTTTTTTAGCAGAGGCGGGCTTTCACCATGTCGGCCAGGCTGGTCTCAAACTCCTGACCTCAAGTGATATGCCTTCCTTGGCCTCCCAAAGTGTTGGGATTACAGGCTTGTGCTGCCGCGCCCAGTCATTTGCCCATTTTTTTCTGAAATACCTTTTGTGGGCTTTTAAAACAAAGCAGAACCAAAACCTGTTTCTTTCTTTTTTTGTTTTGTTTTGTTTTGTTTAATACTAAAGTGTACACTGGTTCTAAGAAATGTGGGACCTTCGGAGATAAGGGAGGGTGTGTGCCCCTCCACACCCAGGGAAGCCACTGGAAGTTAACCTTGGTTTGTTTTGCAAAAAGCTGTTTAAAAATAACTCTCCCCTACCATTGCTCTCTGTATAGGCGAGTGTCTCCCTCAAACGCCTGAGGATCTTTCTCTCCCATGAGGAGCTGGAACCTGACAGCATCGAGCGACGGCCTGTCAAAGACGGTGTGTGTGTGTTCGGTCCTGCTTTCTGGAAGCGGCCGCCTTCCCATCTCCCACCGGGTCCTCCCTACTTGCGGTTGTTTCCCTTGGCTGCCCTCAGGTCTGACTCTGCCCAGCCGCTTGTCTGCGAGAGCCCGGGAGACAAGGCTTCCGCAGAGCCGGCAGAAGGGAAGGGAAGCCTGGCCGCCTAGGCCTCTGTCCCATCTTACACTTCCCAGGAGGGCGAACTTGCACTCGCATTCTTGTTTTCTTGCTGAGGGGCAGCGGCTGCTTGAGGCTTCCTCCTGGGAGTCACTTTCCAAGGCTTTGACCTTGATTCTATTCTGGGCTAAACGAGGACTCTGGAGGCTGGCCAGCCTCCACCACCCACAAGCTGTGCAGACTTAGGTCTGAGGCTCAGTTTTATCTAGATAAGGAAAACAAAAGTACCTTTCTTTGGCACAGTGTTACTTGGATTTTTTTTTTTTTTTTTTTTTGAGACAGGGTCTCATTCCATCGCCCAGGCTGGAGTGCAGTGGCGCAGTCACGACTGTCACTGCAGCCTTGATTTCGCGGGCTCAGGTGATCCTCCGACCTCAGCCTCCCAAGTAGCTGAAACTGCAGGCACACAGCACCATACTTGGATAATTTTTTGGTATGTTTTATAGAGACAGGGTTTCGCCATGTTGTCCAGGCCGGTCTCGAGCTCCTTAGCTCAAGCAATCCACCTGCCTTAGCTTCCCAAAATGCTGGGCTCATAGGCATGAGCCACTTCTCCTGGGCTTTTTTTTTTTTTTTTCAATATTAAGTTTTTTTATTTGGAGAGACAAGGTCTTGCTTTGTTCCTCAAGTTGGTCTTGAACTCCTGGGCTCAAGGATCCCTCTGCCTCAGCCTCCCAAAGTGCTGGGATTACAGATGTGAGCCACCGCACCCGGCCATGCATTTTTATTGACAGGTTTGTTTATTTTGTAGCTTGTTTATTTATCCTTTCCCAGCCCATCCCCCTGAGCCAGGGATCTTGTTTGCAACCATCTCTCGAGGCACTTAATAACAAATATTAGGTCAGGCACAGTGGCTCACGCCTGGAATCCCAGCACCTTGGGAGGCTGAGGTGAGTGGATCACTTGAGGTCAGGAGTTCGACACCAGCCTGGCCAATTTGGTGAAACCCTGTCTCTACTGAAAATATAAAAATTAGCTGGACTTGGTGTTGGGCACCTGTAATCCCAACTACTCGGGAGGCTGAGGCGGGAGAATCATTTGAATCCAGGAGGCGGAGGTTGCAGTGAGCCGAGATCACACCACTGTAGTCCAGCCAGGGCAACACAGGGAGACTCCATCTCAAAAAAAAGAAAAAAATTAATATTAATGTCTCAAAGTGCAGTGACACGTTCACTTATAAAGCCCTTGTCATGCATGTTCTGTTTGAAGGATGTCAATGTCCCAACTTGTCCATTACTCACTGTGGCACCCCTGGAGGAGGGTGATGGAAACCCCCCTTTTCTAGGTGAAGAAACTGGCCTCTGAAACTTGCCTGAGATTGCACAGCTGATCAAAAGAAGAGCTAGGATTCATACTCACAGCCCGTCGGTCGAGTCCATGCTCTTCCTGGCCATAGCATATTGTCTCACTGATATTTACTGAGCACCTACTATGTGCCAGGCATTGTCGGAAGTGCTCTGTGTGCACTGCCTCATAGACACCCCACCACAGCCCTCTGAAGTTGATTGCATGGTTGTCAACCGTATTTTATAGATGAAAAAGTGAGGCACAGGCTGGGTACAGTGGCTCGTACCTATAATCCTAGCACTTTGGGAGGCCAAGGCTGGACGACTGCTTGAGGCCAGCAGTTTGAGACTACCTTGGGTAATGTAGTGAGACCTCATCTCTACAAAAATTAAAAAATTAAGTAGGCATGGTGGTGTACCTGTAGTCCTAGTTACTTGAGAGACTGAGGCAGGAGGATTGGCTGAGTCCAGGAGTTGAAGGCTATAGTGAGCTATGATCATGCCACTGTACTCCAGCCTGGGCATCAGAGTAAGACCCTGTCTCAAAAAAAAAAAAAAAGAGAGAGAAAAAAGTCACAGAGAAGTTAAATAACTTGCCCGTGGCTACTGAGCTGCGAAGTGGTTGTCCCAGGATCCAAACTCATACAGTCTGGCTCCAGAGTCCAATGAATGTGGTCAGAAGATTGAATGTGTGTAAATGTCGGTTATACCGCGTGAGCTGTGTCTGGCACCTCGCAGGCGCTCAGGTATCTTTAGTGGCACTAAAACATTTGACACGTTTGACACAGCACCTGGTGCATAGAAGATGCTAAACAGATCGCAGGAGTCGTCCCTTCTCTGGTCTGAGCGAGACGATCTCAGCATCTTCAGCTCAGCCAGCCCTTGGTGTGGGGTTTCTTATCCTGGGCACTACTGACATCTGGAGTCACATTATTGTTTGTGGCTGGGGACTGTCCTGTGCACTGTGGGATGCTGAGCAGCAACGCTGGACTCTACCCATTAGATATAGTAGTACCCACCCCAATTTTGACAACCAAAAATGGCTCCAGACGTTGCCAGATGTGCCTTGAGAGGCACAGTTGCCTCCAGTTGAGAACCGTGGCCCAAGTGGATGCTGGATTCCTCCTCCCAACACCCCTAGGCTGTGGTCATCTGGTTTCTGCTGTCCCAGTGTGCCACATCCCCTCACATGATAAGGGAGTGATTCCATCTACTCTGGGGTCAAATTTCTCTGCTGAACACAGGCTGAAATTTGAGGCGGCCGGCGGTGGGGGGCTGGTTTCTTGCTTCTGAAGTTGTTCACGACTCAATGCAAGCATCAGGAAACCCCTAGGCCCCTGGGTGCCGCCCGCACCCCAGGCCCTCTTTCCTGCCCTAATAGTGGCCTCCTAGGTGGTTGGACTTTCTGGAATGTTTAGCATGCTCTAGCCAGTGAGGGCCCCCTTTGGCTGCTCCCTGCTCCCAAGCTAACCGTTCTCTGCAACCTCTCGCTCCAGTGGCTTTTCTTAAATTCCTTAAATAGCAACTCCCAGTTTCCTCATTCCATGCCCTCTCTTTTAGAAGAGCTGAGGGAGAATGTTAATCTAGGTTAACCAATGACTTCCTCTCTCTCTAGGTTTTTTGTTTCTTTGATGCATGGAGGAAGTTATTTCTTCACTTGACAACTTAAAGAAAAACTCCTGTATTATCTCCAGATGGTCTTAAGGTGGCTCATAATTCAGAGAGTTGCTTTTCTGCTTCTTTTTTGTTTTTTTTTTTCTTTTTTGAGACAGAGTCTCTCTATTGCCCAGACTGTAGTACAGTGGCACGATCTTGGCTCTCTGCAACCTCTGCCTCTCGGTTTCAAGCGATTCTCCTGCCTCAGCCTCCCAAGTAGCTGGGACTACAGGCATGCACCACAATACCTGGCTAATTTTTGTATTTTTAGTAGAGATGGGGCTTCACCATGTTGGCCAGGCTGGTCTCGAACTCCTGACATAGGTGATCTGCCCACCTCGGTCTCCCAAAGTGTTGGGATTATAAGCATGAGCCACTGTGCCCAGCCTGTTTTTCTTTTTAGTGAGAGACATGAAGTAAAAGGAAAATAATGGGAAGAAGAGTAAAAGAAGACAGGTGCTAGGAGCCTTAGAAATGTGGAGCTGGCTGGGCACTGTGTCTCATGCCTATAATTCCAGCACTTTGGGAGGCCGAGGCCAGCAGATCACTTGAGGCCAAGAGTTCGAGACCAGCCTGAGCAACATGTCAAGACCCCATCTCTACAAAAAATACAAAAAAATTAGCTGGGCATGATGGTGCACATCCTGTAGTCCCAGTTGCTCAGGAGGCTGAAGTGGGAGAATTGCTTGAGCCTGGGAGATGGAGGTTGCAGTGAGCTGAGGTCGCACCACTGCACTCCAGTCTGGGTGCAGAAGCCAGATCCTGTCTCAGAAGAAGATAGAAACACGGAGCCGTATAACGTGGGCTTTGTCTCCAACGCTCTCCCCTCCCCTGTGCCCTCATACCACACTTCCTGTTCCGTATCCTCTTTTTTTTGAGTTTATCGTGATGGGTGTTTTAGAAAGACCCACCTGCTGTGATGTGATGTGTGTAGGGTGGTGTGGCTGGGGGAGGAAGAGAGAGAGAGAGGACATGGGGAGAAGGGTGAATGACCTTCCTTTGAACCTCAAGGAGGGCCCAGCGGTCTGATGCAGGCCACCCCGATGGAGAGAGGTTTGCATGTGGACGCCAGCTGTTTCCCACTGACTTTGGCCACTGCTGGGACCTCCCAGCTGGAGCTGCCCCGAACCTGCCTGAGAAGGGCCAGGGCGTGCAGAGCGTTGAGTAACCCGCGTGGGGCCCCCGCCTCTGCAGTCGTTTCCCGAGATGAGCGTCTGGATGGCGCAACCCCGTCTTTCAAGGACAAAGCTTCTTGCAGTTTCCTTCTGCTTTCTGGGTCTGGGGCTGCCTCCAAAACTGCAGGTTGGGGTTCTTTCAGAACCTGTGACTGATGTCACCAGATAATAATGCCTAGCGTCATTCTCGTCGAGCGTCTGGGGTTGAACCACTCAAGCAAAGAGAGCACTCTGCTCACGCGGAGTCCCACAGTTCAGCCTGTGCCTGACGTGTCGTCTCTGTGCTTTGTAGGCAGGGACACGAACAGCATCACCGTGAGGAACGCCACATTCACCTGGGCCAGGAGCGACCCTCCCACGCTGAATGGGTAAGCCGGGATGTGGACACGTGATGGCGTGGAGAGAGCCACAGGGTTTTTATCAAACATGGATTTGAATTCCCACCGTGCTCCATCTCCGTGACCTTGAACAACTCACTTTGCCCTTCTAAGACTTAGCTTACCCATCTGGAAAATGGGTGCAGATACACCTGCTTAGGCTGGCTTGAGAAGCAGACACAGAGGTGCCTAGCACAGAGGGTTCCCTCTGATTGTGAGTCATAGCAGCCTTGGACAGATAGACAACACAGGAGATTCTTGGCTTGCTTCACTGGGAAGTTCTACTTTCAGGTATGGTGTGACCCAGGGATTCTGCCATTGGGACTTTCTTCATATTTTCTGTGTTTCACTTTCTCCTGGTCTGCTTTATCCTCACGCATCCTCTCCCCTTGTGATGGCAAATGGTCTCAATAGCTCCCACTGTGTATCCTACTGTTAGGAGAACTGCCTGCTTCTTGCTGACCCAGACTTGGTCCTCTGCCCTCTGTGGGCCAGTCACTATGCCTGCAGACACGGAGCATGCTGATTGGCCAGTCTTAGAGGCTGCGATGCTGCTGAACTCCAGTGCCCCTCAGCTGCCCAGCTCACCCTTTCTTGCCAGCTTTCTGCCTGGCACCCCACACCCTACAGTCCTTACCTTTCCAAAGCACATGGTGTCTAGGAAATCGACCTTACCCCCAGGCAACTTGTCAAGCATATTTCATTTTTTTCTGACCAGAGGCCTTGATCAACAGCTTTTTAGGCCCCCTTAAGGAATCTGCAAAACACAGGGGTGATGGGACCCTTTTAGAGCTTTAGTTCATGCCTGGGTAGCCAAATCAGTGTTGTGTTTTATCGTGTAGGAGACAAACTCTCCAGAGAAAAGAATCTGTATGACGCCTGCATTGAAAATTCATGGTGGTACTGCATGCTTAGGAAGTTCTTCCTTATGTCTAACTTAAATCCTGCCTGCTTCAATTGTAGCTGTTCTCTCTTGTTGAGCTCCACAACTAATCTGTATGTGTCCCTTTCGTGACCCAGTGGTTTTCCTGTTGCAGTTACGTTCCCCCCATGAGCCCCCAGAACCTTTCTTTAACCCTTTCTCTCATCAGCCTATAAGAGTATTTCAGTGTTGGCCGAGCGCGGTGGCTCACGCCTGTAATCCCAGCACTTTGGGAGGCTGAGTCGGGCATCATGAGGTCAGGAGATCAAGACCATCCTGGCTAACATGGTGAAACCCTGTCTGTACTAAAAATACAAAAAAATTAGCTGGGTGCGGTGGTGGGCGCCTGTAGTCCCAGCTACTTGGGAGGCTGAGGCAGGAGAATGGCCTGAACCTGGGAGGCAGAGCTTGCAGTGAACCGAGATTGCGCCACTGCACTCCAACGTGGGCAACAGAGTGAGACTCTGAAAAAAAAAAAAAAAATTTTCAGTCTCACATGGACAGTTGCAGGTACTGTCTCACTGGGATTCCTGCCTACTCAGGCCCCATAATCCATTCTCCTCCCAGCACAGGAACAAAATGCCTGATAAGTATCACCATGCAACAGTGTCATAAGAATGAAACAATTAGTGACAGCAACGACTATCAGCATTTCCACTAATACTCTGAAATCAGAAAGGTGGCAGTTAAAAAGCACATAATCCCAGCACTTTGGGAGGCCAAGTTGGGCAGATCACCTGAAGTCCAAAGTTTGAGACCAGCCTGGTCAACATAGTGAAACCATGTCGCTACTAAAAATAAAAAAATTTGCCAGACACGGCTCACGCCTGTAATCCTAGCGATTTGGGAGGCCGAGGTGGGCGGATCACCTGAGGTCAGAAGTTCAAGACCAGTCTGACCAACATAGAGAAACCCCGTCTCTACTAAAACACAAAAAATTAGCCAGGCGTGGTGGTGCATCCCTATAATCCCAGGTATTTGGGAGGCTGAGGCAGGAGAAATGCTTGAACCTGGGAGGCGGAGGTTGCGGTGAGCTGAGATTGCGCCATTGCCCTCCAGCCTGGGCAACAAGAGTAAAACTCTGTCTCAGAAAAATAAAAAATAAAAAAATTAGCTGGGCATGGTGGTGCATGCCTGTAATCCCAGCACTTTGGGAGGCTGAGGTAGGCAGATCACTGGAGGTCAGCAGTTTGAGACCAGCCTGGCCAACATGGGGAAAACTCATCTCTACTAAAAATATAAAAATTAGCTCTACGTGGTGGCACCTGCCTGTAATCCCAGCTACTTGCGAGGCTGAGGCATGAGAATCACTTGAACCTGGGAGGTGGAGGTTGCAGTGAGTCAAGATCAAGCCAATGCACTCCAACCTGGGCCACAGAGTGAGACTCCGTCTCAAAAATAAATAAATACATAAGTAAATACAGATAAAAAATAAAAGCATATTCCATGTAAGTGAGCCCAGCAAAGCCTTGGATGTGCCTTCCCTTCCCTGGGAGGATGGAAACCCTGCTCTGGCTGTGCCATTGGCAGTGGGAGTGGCCTGGGGTTGTCCTGCCCGATTGACAGCCACTGTTGCTGGGAGAATGTTGAGCTTGTTTTATTTTGCTTTCTACTGTTCGTTAAAGGATGATTTCAATAGAAACATCTTCCCAAAGTTCAACTCAGATTTATTCATGTCTGTCTCCCTTTTCAACCCTTTGGTGGCTCCTGGCTGGCAGAGTTCAGGTGTCTTAGCACAGCGTCTTCCAGGGCATCTTTCAGGGTGCTCCCAGGTCTGGCTACCACCTACCTTTGTGCCATCGCATCCCTGGTTACACCCCATGCCTTCACTCCTTTACACCTTTCTCCAGCTCTCCCCGTATTTCCGTGTCTTGGACACACTTGCTTTTCTGTCAGAGTTTTGATTTTTTTTTTCTTTTTTTTTTTTTTTGAGACAGAGTCTCACGCTCTTGCCCAGGCTGGAGTGCAGTGGCACGATCTCGGCTCATTGTAACCTCCACCTCTTGGGTTCAAGCGATTCTTGTGCCTCAGCCTCCTGAGTAGCTGGGATCACAGGCCCCTGCCACCATGCATGGCTAATTTTTGTGTTATCAGTAGAGACGGGGTTTCACCATGTTGGCCAGGCTGGTTTCGAGCTCCTGACCTTGTGATCCGCCCGCCTCAGCCTCCCTCCGCCCGCCTTGCTGGGATTACCAGCACTGGCATGAGCCACCGTGCCCAGCCCCAGTTTGTCTTGAGGTGTCCTCTCCTCTCAGACTTTGCCTCATGCCCCCAGTGAAGTTTCTGCCCCTCTTTCAGCTCAGTGTGACGGGATCCCTCAGGTTACTCTGTGCCTCTCTTCTCTAAGGTACACCTGTCACCTGCCTCCCACCTGGAGCGCCCCTGAGACGGGTCACTGAACTGAACTCAGCAGTGTTCAGTTGAGGCCTTCAGTGTTTAGTATGGCCGTGCCTTCTGTCTGTCTCTCTCTTTCTCTACTTGGGGTAAATCGAGGCTCAGTGACCAGGGGCATCAGCC
>NW_012104143.1:1642590-1660157 GCF_000951045.1 Mandrillus leucophaeus | reverse complement strand
ATTGACAGCCACTGTTGCTGGGAGAATGTTGAGCTTGTTTTATTTTGCTTTCTACTGTTCGTTAAAGGATGATTTCAATAGAAACATCTTCCCAAAGTTCAACTCAGATTTATTCATGTCTGTCTCCCTTTTCAACCCTTTGGTGGCTCCTGGCTGGCAGAGTTCAGGTGTCTTAGCACAGCGTCTTCCAGGGCATCTTTCAGGGTGCTCCCAGGTCTGGCTACCACCTACCTTTGTGCCATCGCATCCCTGGTTACACCCCATGCCTTCACTCCTTTACACCTTTCTCCAGCTCTCCCCGTATTTCCGTGTCTTGGACACACTTGCTTTTCTGTCAGAGTTTTGATTTTTTTTTTCTTTTTTTTTTTTTTTGAGACAGAGTCTCACGCTCTTGCCCAGGCTGGAGTGCAGTGGCACGATCTCGGCTCATTGTAACCTCCACCTCTTGGGTTCAAGCGATTCTTGTGCCTCAGCCTCCTGAGTAGCTGGGATCACAGGCCCCTGCCACCATGCATGGCTAATTTTTGTGTTATCAGTAGAGACGGGGTTTCACCATGTTGGCCAGGCTGGTTTCGAGCTCCTGACCTTGTGATCCGCCCGCCTCAGCCTCCCTCCGCCCGCCTTGCTGGGATTACCAGCACTGGCATGAGCCACCGTGCCCAGCCCCAGTTTGTCTTGAGGTGTCCTCTCCTCTCAGACTTTGCCTCATGCCCCCAGTGAAGTTTCTGCCCCTCTTTCAGCTCAGTGTGACGGGATCCCTCAGGTTACTCTGTGCCTCTCTTCTCTAAGGTACACCTGTCACCTGCCTCCCACCTGGAGCGCCCCTGAGACGGGTCACTGAACTGAACTCAGCAGTGTTCAGTTGAGGCCTTCAGTGTTTAGTATGGCCGTGCCTTCTGTCTGTCTCTCTCTTTCTCTACTTGGGGTAAATCGAGGCTCAGTGACCAGGGGCATCAGCCCGGCAGGCCTCATTCATTGCGGCTGAGCCAGGTGTGTTGTGTCGTTTCAGCATCACCTTCTCCATCCCGGAAGGTGCCTTGGTGGCCGTGGTGGGCCAGGTGGGCTGCGGAAAATCGTCGCTGCTCTCAGCTCTCTTGGCCGAGATGGACAAAGTGGAGGGGCACGTGGCTATCAAGGTAGGATGAGGACTAGCAGGCAGGGGGAGTGGGGAAGCTGGTGGTCTGCGGAAAAGCTCAAAAATGATGCTGTTTGTTTTGACTGTCCCTGTGCCGGAAGTGAGAGTAGCAACGTCTGTTTTCCTCCTCCTCCTTTATCTTTCTGTCTGTCCCTTTCTGTCGTGTTCTTTCTGTTCTGTTCTGTGCCATCCTAGAAGGCAGGATTTTGGTATCATTTATTTCCATCTGTCTCCTAGCACTTAAAATAGTGCCCAGTATGTAGTAGGCACTTAATAAATATTTATTTTGTTATCTACTTATTAAGCTGTAATTTTTTAATTTTTATTTTTATTACTTTTTTTTGAGACAGGGTCAGGCTCCGTCCCCCAGGCTGGAGTGAAGTGGCACGATCTCGGCTCACTGCAGCCTCTGCTTCCTGGGTCCAAGCGATTCTCCTGCCTCAGCCTCCCGAGTAGCTGGGATTACAGGCATGCGCCACCATGCCCAGCTAATTTTTATATTTTTTTTTTAGTAGAGACGGAGTTTTATCATGTTGGCCAGGCTGATCTCAAATTCCTGACCTCAAATGATCTGCCCACCTCTGTCTCCCAAAGTGCTGGGATTACAGGTGTGAGCCACTGCACCCGGCCACTTAATAAATACTTAGTAGACACATGAAGGCTCCCTGGTGCGCGGCCTGCCTCCTTCCTTTGCGTCTCTGCCTGTCACTGAGTGTCTGTTGGTCTCTTTGGGTCTTTTTGGATTGTTCTTTATCTTTATGGATCTCTCTGGGTATCTCTTCTTATAAATGTAACAAAACAAAAATATGTGATTGGAATATTTTCTTAGAACATTTTTTAAAGGGAACAGTTTAAATTTTTAGTGTTTATTGAATTCTTAATAGGGGGCTAAAAGAAGACTGCAGTTTTACTGCTTTTAAATACACGGTGTACTTTGAAGTAAGTTGAAATTCCCCAAGAGTGAGCTTAAGAGGCGGCTTTACCAGTAAGTCCCATTGGCAATCAACAGTCTTCAGTTTGCATTTAGTTAACTCTGCATGAAGGCCTTTTCCTAGTGTAACAATACATCCCTGGAAGTTTTGCTACCAGCATTTCCAGGAGTGTGGTCTGCAGCCAGCTCACCTTGCAGGACGTTTAGGGGAGAAAGAATCCCAGACTCAAACGAGCATGGGAAATAATGAATACTCCGACCCCCTCCCTCTTATAATAAACGTTAGCAAATTAAGGCTCTGACAAGTCCTACAGTGAGAAAAAAATCTATTAACTGTTTAACCTCATGTGTCCCAGGTGTACTTGCCTGCACCTCTTTAGTGTCTGTGCAACTGCACATTTGTCTCTTGGAATCTGCCTTTGGGAATGTCAAGCTTATGATGTTTGTTGTTGTGCTGGTTTTTTGTTTTGTTTTTGTTTTCGTTTTTGTTTTTTTGAGACAGTTGCCCAGGCTTGATGCAGTGGTGTGATCTTGGCTAGCTGCAACCTCCGCCTCCTAGGTTCAACCGATTCTCCTGCCTCGGCCTCCTGAGTAGCTGGGATTATAGGCACGTGCCGTTACCGTGCCCAGCTAATTTTTGTACTTGTAGTAGAGATGGGGTTTTACCATGTTGGCCTGGGTAGTCTAGGGCTCCTGACCTCAGGTGATCTGCCCATCTAGGCTTCCCAAAGTGCTGGGATTATAGGCGTGAGCCACTGCTCCTGGCCTAGTTTATGACATTGTTTTTATTTCCGAGCAAAACCCTTTCTTCGTTGATTATACAATGCCTTTGAAAAGTATACATTGTGATTGGGTCCAAACTAATGACCTTTAACTGTTGTTTTAAGAAATGTTTTATCATTACTTTCAAGTCCATGCCATAAAATAAGATTAATGAGCTGTGAGAGCTAGAATAATGGGAGAAAATTCCAAATCTTGGTGGGATCCACATTGCTTTCTCCAGGTTTCTGCTATCCTGGCACTATTATCATTTCAGGCCAGATGATTATTTATTATTGGTTGTTTTGCCCAAGTAAGGGGAGTGCTAGGAATGTATATAAAATATTTATCTTTTCCCAAATGTTTTATTCTGTGGGGTTTATGTATTTTTCTATGGGTTCTATGGTAAGGCACCTCTGTTGACATTTTGGCTTCTTAAAAGTTAGGATATTCAAGTCAGCAGGTTAATTATTTGAGAATTTAGAGTAAGAATGAGGGCAGCTGGGACCCGCTGTCAGCTTTGCCCTCTCTAGAATTCCCTTATTCAAGAATCTTCTGGCTGGGCGTGGTGGCTCACACCTGTAATCCGAGCACTTTGGGAGGCTGAAGCAAGTTGATCACCTGAGGTCAGGAGTTTGAGACCAGCCTGACCAGCATGGCAAAACCCCATCTCTACTAAAAATATAAAAATTAGCGGGCCTGGTGGTGTGTGCCTTTAGTCCCAGCTACTCAGGAGGCTGAGGAAGGAGAATCCCTTGAGCCCAGAGGCGGAGATTGCAGTGAGCTGAGATCTTGCCACTATATTCCAGCCTGGGCGACAGCGAAGCTTCGTTTCAAAAAAAAAAAAAAAAAGAATCTTCAGGGGCTGCCCGTTGCCCTTCCAATAAAACCCATGCTCCTCGCCATGAATAGGCCCCCTTGCTGTCCCTGGTGTGTTTTCTGCCAGTCGTTCCCTCATAGGATTGATCGATGTTCCTGTCACACTGGACTTTCTGCTCCTTGAATGTGCCAAGTACTTTTCACCTCCAGGCCTTCGCATGTCCTGTTCCCTCGGACTTGAATGCTCTTCGCTCTTCTCCTTATGAAACGGACTCATTCTTCACTTTTTGGTTCTTGTCTAAACATATGTTTGAGTCGGGCATGATGGCTCATGCCTATAATCCCAGCACTTCCGGAGGCCGAGGCAGGAGGATTGCTTGAGGCCAGGAGTTCGGGACCAGGCTCAGCAACATGGAGAGATTTTGTTTCTACAAACATAATAGAATGTTTTTTTAACTACCCCAGCATTTTCATTAGCAAAATACACAAAACAAATATCCTTACTCTAGCCTTTATTCTCATGCTATTTGTGATATCTGACATTATATGGAAATAAAAGTAAACCTTTGAAACGGATGCTTTGATATAGGAGTCTTTGCTTCAATTTTTAGCAAGGATGTTTCCTCAAGGATCCTTCCCGGATGTCCCACACTAGGTCAGTCTTTTATTTTTAATTTTTTTGAGACAGAGTCTTGCTCTGTGGTCCAAGCTGGAGTGCAGTGGCACGGTGCAGTCTCACCTCATGGTACCTCCATGTCCTGGGCTCAGGTGATCCTCCTACCTCAGCCTCCCAAGTAACTGGGACTACAGATGCACAGCACCATTGCCTGGCTAGTTTTTCTCTCTTTTTTTTTTTTTAAAGAAATGGAGTTTCTCTGTGTTGCCCAGGCTGGCTTTGAACTCCTGACCTCAAGCAGTTTGCCTGCCTTGGCCTCCCAAAGTGCTGAGATTACAGGCATGAGCCACTGCGCCTAGTCAAGTCAGACTTCTAAAAATTGTCATATATCTTTTTCTTTTAGCATCCACCATAACTGTAATCAAGTAGCTTTTGGCCATGTCAGGGGTTTCCACTCTTTGGAAGCGGGGGTTTTGATCGCCGCTGTAGGTATTGAGTTAATAGCTAGCTACTAAATGAATAACTGTAATCTTATCAACGAGGATACCAGCTCTTTCACTCCTGATGTTGGAGTTAGCGATTCACCTGGTATGGGTTTTGTTCCCAGCCCTGGCATCTGTTGTCCTTCGTGACTCAGTTTCCCTCTTGCCAAAGCAATAGGTGTGATGAAAATGACTTGTGAAGTGAGGCCCTCGTAGCAGGTGGTTGGGTCAGCTGCTGTCTTGTTGATCAGATCTCTCTGTGTGTCTGTCTCACCTCCTTCTCCATTTGCCACTTAGGGCTCGGTGGCCTATGTGCCGCAGCAGGCCTGGATTCAGAATGATTCTCTCCAAGAAAACATCCTTTTTGGATGTCAGCTGGAGGAACCGTATTACAGGTCCGTGATACAGGCCTGTGCCCTCCTCCCAGACCTGGAAATCCTGCCCAGCGGGGATCGGACAGAGATTGGCGAGAAGGTCAGTATGGTTTTGATGTTGGCCCCGGATGAGTCAGCTGTTGCTGCCTAACAAACACTCTCACACTCTCAGTGGTCTGTGAGTCTACTGCAGTCAGCTGACCCGGCGGGGCTCAGCTGGGTGGCTCTGCTGAACTCTGCAGGCCGGCGGGGCTCAGCTGGGTGGCTCTGCTGAACTCTGCAGGCTGCTGGAGCTCAGCTGGGTGGCTCTGCTGAACTCTGCAGGCCAGCTGAGCTTGGGTCCAGGCTGTGGGTGTGGCTCAGGTCTCCCTTACAGAGCTGCTTGCTGGGGACTGGGGTGAGGGCTCAGCAGCTTTCCAGAGGGAGGCTCTTCTCATGGTGGCAGCAGAGGCCCAAGATAGGCCCCCAAAAAAGCATACAGTGTCCCTTAAAGTACACTGTCCTTTCCACTCACAAAGCAAGTCACTTGGCCAAGCTCGAAGGAAGGGACCAGGAAGGAAGTACAGTCTACCTTTGTGGTCACATGACTGCAGAGTCACATGACAGAGGGCATGCTGTTGGGGGGAGTGGTCAATGATTCAGATGTTCATAGTCCCTGTCAAGACAGCCGTAATACTGAAAATAGCACAATAGCTAACACTTAGCATTTTCTCTCTTTTCTTTGTTTTCTTTTCTTTTTTGAGATGGAGTCTCACTCTGTTGCCCAGGCTGGAGTGCAGTGGCGTACTCTCTGCTCATTGCAACCTCTGCCTCCCAGCTTCAAGTGATCCTCCTGCCTCAGCCTCCTGAGTAGCTAGGGTTACAGGTGCACATCACCACACTCGGCTAATTTTTGTATTTTTAGTAGAGGCGGAGTTTCATCTTGTTGGCCAGGTTGGTCTCCAACTCCTGACCTTAAGTGATCTGCCAGCCTCGGCCTCTCAAAGTTCTTTTTTTTTTTTTTTTTTTTGAGATGGAGTCTCTCTTTGTTGGCCAGGCTAGAGTGTAGTGGCACAGTCTTGGCTCACTGCAACCTCCGCCTCCTGGGTTCAAGTGATTCTCCTGCCTCAGCCTCTTGAGTAGCTGGGACTACAGGCCCCTGCCACCACGCCCGGCTAATTTCTGTATTTTTAGTAGAGGTGAGATTTCACTGTGTTGGCCATGCCGATCGTGAACTCCTGGCTTCAGGTGATCTGCCCGCCTCTGCCTCAAAGTACTGGCATTACAGATGTTAGCCACCTCGCCCGGCCTATAACTTGAGTATTTTCTATATGCCAGGAACTGTGTTAAACATTTTACACATAATTATCTCTCACAGCAAACCCATGGGTAGAATTTGTTGTTACACCTAGGTAATCATTGAGGAAAAGGAGGCACAGAGAGGCCAAGTGACTTGCCTGAGGCCACACAGCCACAGAACTGCAGAGAGCATGGTTCCTGGGTTCATGTTCTTACCTGCTCATTTTGTCATCTCTAAAAGGGCCATTCTCTGTGCCTCTCACCACTGCAGACTCTCCCTCCCCCTGTGCTCCAGCCCCCAGGTTTTCCTGCTGTTCCTCAGCAATCCCCAGCTCTTGCCCACCTCCACAGCTTGGTCTGAGCCTTCTAGGCCTGGGGTGCCCTCCCCTGCTGCTTGTCTGACCACTTTGCTCTCGCGCCCCATGGTGGTCGTCTGGCGTATCCCCTTTTGGAAGACCAAGAGTGCAAAATGCTGGCCCATTTCTGTTTTTAGTTACAAGCCAGGGGCTCTGTCGGCTTTCTTACTTGGTGAATGATGTTTAAAAATTGAGGTAAGTCTGCAGCTCCTTGGAAATAAAAAACAAATTATTGACCGGGCACGGTAGCTCACGCCTATAATCCCAGCAGTTTGGGAGACCAAGGTGGGAGGATTGCCTGAGGTCAGGAGTTTGAGCCCAGCCTGGGCAACATGGTGAAAACCCATCTCTACAACAAATACAAAAGTTGCCAGGCGTGGTGCTGTGCGCCTGTGGTCCCAGCCACTCAGGGCTAAGGTGAGAGGATTGTTTGAACCTGGGAGGTGGAGATTACAGTGAGCCGAGATGGTGCCACTGCACTCCATCCTGGGCGACAGAGCAAGTTTCTGTCTCAAAAAACAAATAGAAGGCAGCTGGCTGCCAGGGCTGCCAGGGCCCCACCTCAGTGCCTGGGAGCCAGGCAGGCATCTCAGGAGGGGCTGGGCAGTAACCTGTGATTTCCAGCCAAAGAGAGAAATGACGTTGGCTTATCTGTCATGGTGGGAGCTGGCGCTGCTGTTGGTCCATGCATTGTCCTTCCTTCTGGTGACTGGGACATGGGCTGGATTTCAGCGTCCCCGGGCTGGAGCCTTGCTTCACCTATATGTGGCTTTGCCGGACAGTGACAGATCCAGGGTAAGCTGGCAAACACGGCAGCTGTCACCAACAGCAGCAGTAGCATTAATATGCCCATGTCCACCAGCGCCTTCCATGAGACTAAGAAATCAGGGCCTTCCCACTGGCCAACATGATTTGGTGCCATCAGCCAGCCTTCGCTGAGCGCTTGCTGTGTGCCAGTGCCCTGCTCAGCACCTCACGGGAGACTCAAGTTTCCTCTTTTGCCCAGTTTACAGGTGGGGCTAAACCCTGTGCCTGTGATCCCATCCTTGGTGGCGGTGGAGCTGGGGCCTGGCTCCAGGTTTGTGCAGGCGGCATGACCTCATGCCTTCAGCCTCAAACTCAGAGAAGAGGCGGCGGGTGCAGCTCTGCAGGGCCTCCATCCTGGGCCTGCTGTGTCCTGAGCAGGCTCTATGCTTTTCTTTCTTTTTTAAAGAGACAGGGTCTCATTCCGTCGCCCAGGCTGGGGTACAGTGGCCCAGCCATAGCTCCTTGCAGCCACGAACTCCTGGACTCAAGCCATCTTCCCACTCAGACTCCTGAATAGCTGGAACTACAGGCGCACACCACCAGGCTTGGCTAATTTTTTCTTTTTTTTTTTTGTAGAGACAGGGTCTCCCTATGTTGCTCAGGCTGGTCTCAAACCTCTGGCCTCAAGCAATCCTTCCGCCTCAGCCTCCCAAAGTTCTGGGATCACACCACGCTCAGCCTGCTTCTGCATTTCTTGAGTCTCAAGGTTTCCCAGGAAACCCATTCTTGTGCCATGTCTCTCCCCAGGGCGTGAACCTGTCTGGGGGCCAGAAGCAACGCGTGAGCCTGGCCCGGGCCGTGTACTGCAACGCTGACATTTACCTCTTCGATGATCCCCTCTCAGCAGTGGATGCCCACGTGGGAAAACATATCTTTGAAAATGTGATTGGCCCCAAGGGGATGCTGAAGAACAAGGTGCCTGCTGGCGGGGCGCGGCTTGGCGTCGGGCTGTCTCGCCCTTTCGTTAAGTCAGAACGTGTCCCCTTTAGGAGTCCTTTACTTTCTCTGGCTTTCTTTGTGTTTAACTGGACTTGAAAGAACACATTTCTCATGCTTCTCTTGGAAGCCTTCCTAAGGCAACTGTCTTGTAGTTGTCTTTATAGGGGTAAGTCTTCCACGCAGAGTTAAATTCATTGCCTCTGCATGGCCAAGGGAGGCCCGTCTTCCTGATTAAGTCCCAGGGCTGGCTTCTCAGCCGGGAATCCCACCCCAAGACACTGCCTGTGACCCAGCAGGATGTGTTTTCTTACTTGCAGAGGTGGCTGTGGGTGGAGGGGTTGGAAAATTGCCACAACATCTTAACATGATAGGAAATAGTTGCTATGTTCTTTTTACAGGGCAGTTGTGGTAATGGGTGCACACTGGCTCTTTTTCTTCCCCTGATTTTATTTTACTATTTTTTATTTTTTTATTTTTTTTGAGGGGGAGTTTCGTTCTTGTTGCCCAGGCTGGAGTGCAATGGCCTGATCTTGGCTCACTGCAACCTCCACCTCCAGGGTTCAAGCAATTCTCCTGCTTTGGCCTCCCTAGTAGGTGGAATTACAGGTGTGCACCACCACGCCTGGCTAACTTTTTGTATCTTTAGTAGAGTCGGGGTTTTACCATGTTGACCAGGCTGGTCTCAAACTCCTGACCTCAAGTGATCCACCTGCTTCGGCCTCCCAAAGTGCTGAGATTACAGGCATGAGCCACCAGGCCCAGCTGTTTCCCCTGATTTTAAAACTAACTCATCCCCATGGGTGGGATATAGATTAAGAAAAACATGAAAAAGAAAGATGGAAGCAGTTACATACATTCCACTGGTTAGAGATTTGTATTTCTTTCAAGTCTTTTTGCTCTGTGTATAAACTTTCTAAATAGGGTTATCTCATTACACATATATATACAGGAAGCATCGTGCTATGTGACCTCTTGTAAGCATTCCCATGCATACCACTAACATTCTGTGCAAACACATTTTAAAGTAGTAAAAAACATTTTTGAAAATTACTAATACATGCCCATGGTAACAAAATTGAAAAGTACAAGAATATGGATATATTCTTACAATGTATATGTGTGTGTGTGTGTGTGTGTGTGTGTGTGTGTGTGTGTGTGTGTGTATGTATATAAAGTAAATAAAGCTGGGCACAGTGAGTAATCCCAACACTTTTGGAGGCCTGGACCAGTGGATAACCTGAGGTCAGGAGTTCGAGACCAGCCTGGCCAACATGGTGAAACCCCGTCTCTACTAAAAATACAAAAATCAGCCAGGCATGGTGGTGCATGCCTGTAATCCCAGCTACTTGGGAAGCTGAGGCAGGAGAATCTCTTGAACCCAGGAGGTGGAGGTTGCAGTGATCTGAGATTGCGCCGCTGCACTCTAGCCTGGGCAACAGAGTGAGACCCCGTCTCAGAAAATATATATAAATAAAGTAAATAAAGTAGTCCCTCTTCATCCTGCATCCCTAATCTTTAATTCTTCTCTTAGACAGCAAGGGTTAGCAAATCTGGCCTACCGCCTGCTTTTTGTATGGCTCTTGAGCTAGAATGATGTGTGTATTTTTAAATAGAAGAAATCTAAACAGGAAGAATATTTTGTGACATTTGAAAATCGTATTAAATTTAAATATCAGTGTCCATAAATAAAACTTTATTGGAACATGGCCAATGTATTTTTTTCTTTTCTTTCTTTTTTTTTTTTTTTTCTGGAGACAGAGTTTTGCTCTGTTGTCCAGGCTGGCGTGCAGTGCCACAAGCATGGCATGGCAGCCTCCAACTCCTGGGCTGAAGCAATCCCCTTCTGCCTTCTGAGTAGCTCCTGGGACTACAGGCACGCACCACCGTGGCTGGCTGATTGATTTTTATTTTTATATTTTTTTGTGGAGACACATCTCACTATGTTTCCCAGGCTGGTTTCAAACTCTTGGCCTCAAGGGATCCTCCCGTTTTGGCCTCCCAGAGTGCTGGGATTACAGGTCTGAGTCACCACACGTGTCCTGTTGTTTTAAGTGTCATCTGCGGCTACTGGAACCCAGCAGAGCTGAGTTGGTGGTGTGGCAACTGTAAGATCCATAAAGCTGAACAGATTGACCGTTCGCTGTTTAAGGAAACATATGCTAACTTTTATTAACAGTTTGATGAATGTCTTCCCAAACTTTCAGATCTGCAGATCAAATGTATTCATGTGCATACTTTGTAGTGGTTTCGGGGGTAGCTAACAGTGAGAGTTGTTTGAGAAAAAAATTAAGCCAGGGCCGGGCACAGTGGCTCATGCCTGTAATCCAAGGCGGGTGGATTGCTTGAGCTCAGCAGTTCAAGATAAGTCTGGGCAACACGATGAGACCCCTGTCTCGACAAAAAATACAAAAGTTAGCTGGGCGTGGTGGCACCTATCTGTGGTCCCAGATACTTGGGAGGCTGAGGCAGGAGAATTGCTTGAACCCAGGAAGTACAGGTTGCAGTGAGCTGAGATCGCACCACTGCACTCCAGCCTGGGTAACAGAGAGAGACCGTATGTCAAAAAAAAAAAAGAAGAAGAAAAGAATTAAGCCATTGGGCCGCGTGCAGTGGCTCGCGCCTATAATCCTAGCACTTTGGGAGGCCGAGATGGGTGGATTGCATGAGCTCAGGAATTTGAGACCAGCCTGGGCAACATGGTGAAACCCCATCTCTACTAAAATGCAAAACAAATCAGCCAGGTGTCATGGTGGGTGCCTGTAATCCCAGCTACGTGGGAGGCTAAGGCATGGGAATTGCTTGAACCCGGGAGGCGGAGGTTGCATTGAGCCGAGACCATGCCACTGCACTCCAGCCTGGGCAACAAACTGAAACTCTGTCTCAAAAAAAAAAAAAAAAAAAAAAAAAAATTTAAACCATTGCATACAAACTGTTTTGCAGCGGCACCATCCTTTTATTCCTTAACACACTTGTATGGTTCCCTCCCTATCTGTTGTCATTCAGGTTTTTGTTAAAAAAATAACCTTCCCTATTGCCTTTGTTAAAATTGTAAAACCTGCACACTTGGTCCACCCATTCCCCTTTTTTGCTGCATTTTCGCCATTCAGCAAGCACTATTTTACTAGTGTTCATTTCTCCTCCAGCCCTGGAATCTGCGGCAGCGGTCTTTGTTTCCTGCCACCTCCCCAGCTTTTAGCTCAGCACCTGTGGCGTGGCAGGCCCTTTGCACATGCGCATTAAAGGACGGTGTGCACGGGTTCAGCTGCTCCTGGATGCTGTTATCGCAGGTGCATGTCCCACCTGCAGACCTGAGTTCTGCCCGCCAGGTGTTTGTTGGCTCATTCCTCCTTTAGTCTTCACTCTACCAAGCCAGGCAGTCTTGCACGTGTGCACTGATGTGGCCGGGTGTCCCCTTTGCCCACAGACGCGGATCTTGGTCACGCATAGCATGAGCTACTTGCCGCAGGTGGACGTCATCATCGTCATGAGCGGCGGCAAGATCTCTGAGATGGGCTCCTACCAGGAGCTGCTGGCCCGAGACGGCGCCTTCGCTGAGTTCCTGCGTACCTATGCCAGTGCAGAGCAGGAGCAGGACCCAGAGGACAACGGTAGGGGCAACCTCAGGGTTCCTCCCTCTCGGGGTATCTGGCGCCTTGATGGGCCACACTGGCCTCTTTGAGGTTGCCACCAGCCACCCGGGGAAGGTGGCTCATCAGGGTATGAGGGTGGGAGCTGGATGGAGCCCCCTGAAGTACCAACTTGGAAAACCATCTTAGTCCCTGCAGTGCTGAATTGGGAGGGAGTCTCCGTGCTTTACGGCCAGGGGATGGGAGCACCAGGCTTCAGCTTAGCTGACCTCAGGGCAGGATCTAGCGCCTTCCTGGAGCATGACCTTGGGCCTGATGAGTTTCAGGGTCCTTATGGCAAAAATGGGAACGATGATAATTAAAGTCCTGGCTCTCACGGCTGAGAGGAACTGAGGACACATGTGACACAAGAGATGTGACGGTTGTGAAGTGAAGCACGGAGTTAAGCTGGCAGGCTTGGGTTGGTGACGTCTGGGTTCAGTCCCCAGTCGCTCATCTCCCCAGCTGTGTGACATCAGGCCTGCCCTTCAGATCCATCTGAGCTTCATTTCCCTCCCTCATAAAGCAGTTTAGCAGGGCCAGACGTGGTGGTTCCCAACACTTGTAATCCCAATAGTTAGAGAGACTGAGACAAGAGGATCGCTCCAGCCCAGGAGTTTGAGACCATCCTCCATAGCATAGGGAAACCTCATCTCTACAAAAAATACAAAAAATTTGCCAGGCGCAGTGGCTCACGCCTGTAATCTCAGCACTTCGGGAGGCCAAGGTGGGTGGATCACTTGAGGCCAGGAGTTCAAGACCAGCCTGGCCAACATACTGAAACCCCAGCTCTACCAAAAAAAAAAAAAAAAAGGTTTCAGATACTATTAAGTGCTATGGAGGGGAAAAAAAAAATAAAAGACAGTGCCATGGGCTGAGGAGTGATGGGTGTCATTGTGGCAATTCAGGCAGGGGATAGAGGAAACACCCTCTGGGGAGGTTGCATCGGCGTGGGAGGGAGCCAGCAGGGAGAAGATCTGGGAACAGTGTTGTGGGCACAGGGAACAGCAAGTGCAAAGGCCTCAGGACCAGCAGGAGCTCAGTTTGTTTACCAAACAGAAAGGCTGGTGTGGCCAGACCATGGTGTGCCAGGACATGGGGGCAGGAGAAGAGATCAGCACAGTGATGGTCCTGCAGGGCCTTCCAGGTGGGTTTTGGTCTAACTGCCCTGGGAAGCCACTGAATGTCAGAGAGACAAAGTGACCAGCCCCAGGATACACAGCATCTGCTGGCAGGGTCAGTTCTCAAGTTGGTCTCTGAGTTTCTCATCCTCTGGCTGGGGTGGGAGCTCCTTCTCTGCAGGGGTCCTAGTGGTCTCTAATAAGTGCTTTCTTGAAATATAATTTACACACGTAGGCTGGGCGCAGCGGCTCATGCCTGTAATCCCAGCACTTTAGGAGGCTGACGCAGGTGGATCACCTGAGGTCAGGAGTTCAAGACCAGCCTGGCCAGCATGGAGAAATCCTATCTCTACTAAAAATACAAAAATTAGCCTGGCATGGTAGTGCACGTCTATAGGCCCAGCTACTAGGGAGGCTGAGGCAGGAGAATAGCTTGAACCTGGGAGGCGGAGGCTGCAGTGAGCCAAGATCGTGGCACTGCACTCCAGCCTGGGTGACAGGGCAAGACTTAGTCTCAAAAACAAAACCAAAACCAAAAAACCAAAAAGCAAAACAAAACAAAAATTCACACAACATACAGTTAACCTACTTAAATCACACAATCCAACCATCACCATAATCAAGGTTAGAACTTTTTTTAATTACCCTGAAAGGAAACCCCAATCCATCAGCTATGACTGCCTATTTTCCCCAGCATCCCCCAAGCCCTAGGCAACCACTAATCTACTTTCTGTCTCTAGATTTGCTTATTCTGGACATTTCATATAAATGGCATCACAATAGGTGGAATGTTGTGACTGGCGGCTTTTACATTTAGCGTGATGTTTTCAAGGTTCAACTGAGTCGTAGCTTCATTTCCTTTTATTGCAGAATAATATGCCATTGTGCAGATAGACCACACACTGTGTTGATCTGTTCACTGCTTGATGGACATTTGGGTTACTTCCATTTCCTGACCCTTATGAATACTGCTGTCATGAGCCCTGGTGATTTTAAAGGAAAAGTTGGTGGCCAGGCGTGGTGGCTTGTGCCTGTAATCCCAGCACTTTGGGAGGCCAAGGCGGATGGATCACTTGAGGTCAGGAGTTCAAGATCAGCCTGGCCAACATGGTAAAACCTGATCTCTACTAAAAATACAAAAATTAGCTGGAGTGATGGTGCACACCTGTAGTCCTGGCTATTCGAGAGGCTGAGGTCAGGGAATGGCTTGAGCCTGGGTGTTGGAGGCTGCTGTGAGCCAAGATCATGCCACTGCACTCCATCGGGCCTAGATGACAGAGCAAGACCATGGCTCAAAAAAAAAAAGTTGGATTTTTGTTTCTTGCCAGTGTGTGATAGCTGACATTCCCTTCAGCTTTTAAATTCTCTGATTAGAATGAATTTCTGCGTGTTCATTCCCTTGTGGTTGGGAAGTTGTGTCTTGAGTCTAGCCTGTTTCTTCTTGCTGCAGAATCCCCCTTCATCTGTCTCTTAGCCGGAAAATGGGTTGTGGCAACTTCTTGGTGACTTTTTCACTGACCTGCTTGGCAGGCTACTTTTAGGTGAAAATACCCTTTGTGCTTTCTAATTGAAAATGTGTGGGTTTAGCTGAATCTTTTGCCCAATGTGAGATCTCTCTCTCTACCCTTCCATCCAGGTGAGCAAAAAATGTCCTTAAACTCTGTTGGCCCCAGATAGTTTCAGGCAGTGTATACAGAACATGGGAGGCTGCCAGTGGCGTTATGATTTTTTGTGCACATCAGCACTTAATTTGGCGACGCAAATGCCACCCACCACCCTGGCACCTCGTTTGACCTCATTTCCCCAGTTTGACCTCCCCACCTCCTACCTTTGAGGATACATAGAAGCCCTTGGCAGTGGGTCTCACATCAAACTGAGGCACCCCTCTCCCCCACCACCCACCCTTTTCCATTGCTCCAGAGGGGCCCTGGCTGTAAAGTCTTGACATCAGGGAGCCTTAGCCAACTTGAAGCACCAGTGACCTTGGGTTTGTTTCAACCACATTTTTGGCTCTTCCTAAAGGAGAACTTCTTTCCTTGTTGGGTTAATCGGCTCCTTTTTTTTAGAACACCCAGTCTGAAGGGGGGGTGAGTGTTGGTATTTGGTTTGGGAGGGTCCTTGAGGGGGGATGGACAGGACCGAGGCTTGTGACTGGGGCGATACCGACCTCTCTCCCGGGATACTCAGTTTACTGTTTTCTAAGATACATCTTTTTTACTGTTTCTCTTTCGCTCGCTCCTTTTTTTTTTTTAAACTTTTTAATGGCATTCCTTTTATTACTTATTTATTCCCATGCCATAAGCTTTTATTTCTTCCATTTCTTCTGCGATATATTTTTCTTCTGTGCAGCCTCGCCTTCCGGTTTAGGAACAATTTGTTCCCTTTCAGGCAGCAGCATCTGGATGTGGCAGGGTGAGCTCACGTATGGGTGAATCCAACCGACGCTGAGCTCTGTAGGTCTGGCAGCGCATCTTAGGTGCTTTGTTCAGTTGGATATGCGGAAAGACCAGAGAATCTGCATCTCAACCCTTAAGTTCAGCGTGACTGTATTTTTAAGCATGTGCAGCAAAAATTCAGCACTCTTTTTGGGCCACTGACCTTGTGGCCAGCCCCACTCCTTGGCCTGGGCACACCTGTCACCTCCACCATTGTAATGTCAAAATGGTACATGTTGTTTCTGTAAAGTGACATCTTTTTGATATTTCATAGCTTTTTGTATATGCATGGCCTTGATAGCCTGGGCAATGGGAGTTTTTTTTTTTTTTTTTTTTGAGACAGAGTCTCACTCTGTTGTCCAGGCTGGAGTGCAGTGGCATGGTCTTGGCTCACTGCAACCTCCGCCTCCCAGGTTCAAGAAATTTTTGTGCCTCAGCTTCTCAAGTAGCTGGAATTACAGGCATGTGCCACCATGCCCGATTAATTTTTGTGTTTTTACTAGGTACAGGGTTTCACCATGTTGGCCAGGCTGGTCTCCAACTCCTGGCCTCAAGGGATCCTCCTGCCTCAGCCTCCCAAAATGTTGGGATTACAGGCATGAGCCACCATGTCCAGTCTCACAAGTGTTCTTAAAGTGAACACGAAGATTTGAACCTCTTAATTTTCATGGTTCTGTGGGGTTTTCTGGATCGAGTGAATAGTGAACCATTTTCACAGATTACCTCAAGCCACTTAAGGGAAAAAAATTGTAAGGGATTTAAAAAAACGGCTCATTAACCTTCATACCTGGAAGGTAAAACTCATCTTTGTGACTCTGATTTCTTTCTTAGGAACCTAATACCTAGAGCGGTGGTTTTCCATGGGGGGGAAATTGCCCCCACCGTGCCCCCAACCCTGAGGACAATTGGCAGTGTTTGGAGACATGTTTGGATGTCACAACTGTAGTGAGGTTTGCCCCTGGCAGGCAACCAGGGTAGAGGCCAGCGATGTCACTAAACATCCTACGACACTCAAGACTAATTCCCCCTTACCCTGCCCCCCATGACAGAGAATCCCCTGGCCAGGACATCCGGAGCACCGAGAGCAAGAAGCCCGGTATGCTCCGACTTCACATTGCTGACTTCTTCCCTCATTCTCTTGGGAGAAGGACCCTTATTCCAACAATGTGGCCATTTTTCTCTTAAAATTTTTTATTTATTTTTATTTTTTTTTTGTAGAAATGGGATATCACTTTGTTGCCCAGGCTGGTCTCGAACTCCTGGGCTCAAGCGATCCTCCCACCATGCTGGAATTATAAGCATGAGTCACGGCACCTGGCGTGTGGCCATTTTTCAACACCTTGCTTGAACCATCTGTTAACCTCATGGCAAATATTTTTCCCTCTTAAGTATTTACTGAGTTTTCCTTAATGATTATAGAAGCAACGTGTGCTCATCATAGACATATGTAAACTACAGAAGAGTACAAAGAATCAGGAAAAAGCCGGTCATGGTGGCTCATATCTTTAATGCCAGGACTTTGGGAGGCCAGGGTAGGTGGATCACCTGAGGTCCGGAGTTCGAGACCAGCCTGGCCAACATAGTGAAACCCCATCTCTACTAAAAATACAAAAAGGTTGGGAGGCTGAGGCAGGAGGGTGGCATGAACCCGAGGGGCGGAGCTTGCAGTGACCCGAGATCACGTCACTGCACTCCAGACTGGGTGACTTCGTCTCAAAAAAACCAAAAAACAAAAATGTTAGCTGGGCGTGGTGGCAGGCGCCTATAATCCGGGCTACTCAGGAGGCTGAGTCAGGAGAATTCCTTGAACCCGGGAGGCAGAAGTTACAGTGAGCCAAGATTGTGCCACTGCACTCTAGCCTGGGTAACAGAGCGAGACTCTGTCTCAA
>NW_012104143.1:1610366-1642540 GCF_000951045.1 Mandrillus leucophaeus | reverse complement strand
CAGTGAGCCAAGATTGTGCCACTGCACTCTAGCCTGGGTAACAGAGCGAGACTCTGTCTCAAAAAAAAAAAAAAAAATCCCGAAAAAGAACATCCTTCCACCCTCACCACCCAGAAAGGGGGCTGCTGTTAGCTTTGGCATCTTTTCCACCTGTCCTTCCTTCTTAGGCCTTTTCCCTTGACAAGATTGAGAGCATTTCGTCGGGTTTTCTCATCTCCTGCCACCTTTGATTTCTTAACAGTGGGCCGTAGGCACCTCCCCAAGTTACAGAAATTGGTTGTCAGCACAGAGCAGCTGCCGAGAGTTCATCGTACAGACCCCACATTCCTTCTGGCTGTCCTCAGAGGCCGGATTTCTTCCTCTTTTGAGGATGAAGAGCTTTCTGTGCCGAGGCTAGGGGAGGAGGTTGGTGAGACGGTCAGTGAATGCCGTTTTTGGTCAAAAATGAGGCGTTGACTGTAAAGCTGTGAGTCAAATTCTTCCCTCCGGGGAGGCTGGCCTGCTGGACCTCGCCCAAGCAGAGTTCCAGAACCTTCTTGAGTAAAGGCAGTGTTGGTAGAATAAACAGTGAGACGGCTGGCAGCAGAATACAGGCAGGAGTTAACGTGGGTCAAGGGTAGAAATAGCACCTGGCTTGACAGCATCCGAAAACCAACACCTGCTGGTTGCACGAACTCAGTGACAGTCATTGAATTAAAAGTTTCGTGTGTTTGCTTTAAAAAAAAAAAAAAAAGAATTCTTACTACTTTGTAGCATTCTCCTCCCTGGCCCCCAGCCTTAATTTCCCTCTTCTTCCCTGCTTTGATTTCTTTGTGGCACTTATTGCTGCCTGGAGTAAATTATGGATCTACTTGTTCGTTTGTTGTTGATCTCTTCCTTTGGAATTTAAGATCTCAGGAGTTTGTTTTGTTTTATTTTGTTTTGGGAGTCTTGCTCTGTCACCCGGGCTGAAATGCAGCGGTGCGATCTCGGCTCACTGCAACCTCCACTTCCCGGGTTCAAGTGATTCTCCTGCCTCAGCCTCTCAGGTAGCTGGGATTACTTGGGAGTAGTAATGTGCGCCACCACGTCCGGCTAATTTTTGTATTTTTAGTAGAGACGGTGTTTTGCCATGTTGGCCAGGCTGGTCTCGAACTCCGAACCTCAAGTGATCCAACCACCTCAACCTCCCAGAGGGCTGGGATTACAGGCATGAGCCATCGCACCTGGCTGCTCTGAGGGGTTTTTGGTTGTCTCTCTATCCCCAGGACTAAGAAAAGAGCCTGACACATAGTTAGACACTCGATAAATGTGTTAAATAATTGAGTGGATGAATCGCACCCTGGCTGTTCAAGGCACGTCCTGCATAAGCAATGGGTAGGCCAGAGGGCTTTGGATGTTTACACAGCAACATAAATACCTCAGACTAGGAGAAAATAGCAGTGGACCCTTCTCAGGTCTGCTTTAGAAACCAGCTTTCTCAGTTCTGGCTGTGAGAGGGGCCCCTCTGGCAATGGGAAGTCAGCTCTGCTTCTTGAGTTGGCCATACAATTGTCAGTCTGTCCATCTGTCTGCTGGGTGTGTACAGAATGCCTGCTGTGTGCCACAAGGCCACCTGGTACGTGAGCCTCTGTGTGGAATGGTGCCCCCCCACCTTGAGTTGTGCAGTGTGCATCCTGTGCAACTGCACTTGGCCACCTGCTGTGCCAGATGCTGGTAATACAGCGATGAATAAGACCCACTTCGTGCCCTTGAGAGCTCACAGTCTGATGGGAGAGACAGACACCAAACAATTAAGGGTATCACAGTGCTAAATGCAGTGATGGAGGAGTGCTTGAGGGCCTGGGAAATCCCAGAGAAGAAGCCCCCATTGCAGCCTGGGAGGGTCCAGGATGATATCTGGGCTAAGTCACCTGCTCTTCTCCTCTTGGGTACATGTGCATCTGGCTCTGTGTGGGGCCAGCCCTGGTCATAAGCAATGTCTGTCCTCAAAGGGGTTGAGGACAGACAGTAAGTACCCAGTAAATGTGTGCTAAATGAACCATTTACTAGTGGGAGTAATGGTCCCATGCCGCCTCCCAATGTCGTTGCCTGGCCTGCCTACTCTTAATACTTTCTTTCCCTCTCCTGCTGTAAAAACAGGTGTGAAGACTGAAGGTTGGTCTGCATTATTTGTTTAGCTCTATTTATGGTTAAACACAGTTATGACTTTGGCCAGGCACGGTGGCTCATGCCTGTATTCCTAGGACTTTGGGAGGCCAAGGCGGGTGTATCAACTGAGGTCAGGAGTTTGAGACCAGCCTGGCCAACATGGCAAAGTCCCGTCTCTCCTAAAAATACAAAAATTATTTGGCCCTGAATCAAGGCCAGCAGTTTGCTGAAGCTGTTGGTTTCAAGCAGGAGCCTAAAGAATTGTCTTTCTCTGGTCTGTTGGCCATTTCATAACTTCGGAAATGTAATGGTCAATTCATTAGAAAGAAACATGGGTCATTTTTCATAGATGTGGGCTAATATTTATTTATAGTCTTAATACTTGGGTTCCAAAATATCTGTAAAATATTTATAATTGTCTCAAGGTTTCTGATTTAACTTGCTTATTAGAATCGTAATACTGTTAAATCTAATTATAAACTTAAAATAAAAAAATACAAAAATTAGCCAGGTGTGGTGGCAGGCGCCTGTATCCCAGCTGCTTGGGAGGCTGAGGCTAGAGAACTGCTTGAACCTGGGCAGCCGAGGTTGCAGTGAGCCGAGATCACGCCGCTTTACTCCAGCCTGGGCTAAAGAGTGAAACTCCGTCTCCAACAAACAAAAACCCAACACAGTTATGACTTTGGAGAAAGGGGTTGGTCTTCGGCAGTGTGCTTGTCCCAGATCCACCCAGCATGTGTGGGTTGGGGAAACTGAGGCACAAATGGAGCAGACCCTTCAGCCCTTCTTGCCCCTCCCCCTTTAGAAAAGACAGCCCCTTCACTTCTTCATTTAGTTAGGGGCTTAGGGTGGGAGTTTTTCTTTGCTTCTTAACAACATCTTGGGTCTTCTGAATTCCCAGGCAGCAAAGTGGTGGACGAGGAGGAAGCAGGTCAGTACTGCCTGGGTTGGAGTTGACTCTGCTCATCGAATGAGGCCAGAGACGGGCCGAGACCGTCGCTGCATGTCTGGGGAGGTGTCGTCAGATGCCTGGGTTTTCACTCCCCCGGTTGTTCATTGGTTCACTTAGCACACATTTACTGGGTACTTCCTGTGTGTCTGGCTTTGAGGCTGGCACTGGGGAATACGGCCTGAGTCCCCAGATCCCTTTATTGTTGCTGGTGACCTTGGCTAAGCTTTACTCTTTCATGCGTCACGTTACCATGGCCAGCACGCCTTGAGGGGACCGTGCTTATCAAGTGCCTGGCACACAGTGGATAGAAAATAAATGGCAACAGTTTGATTGTGAGCTGCCACCCATGCATCCTGGGGCACAGTCAAGACACACATGGGCCCAGACGATGCAGGGTGATCCGCGCCTGTTGGGGAACTGCAGCAAGTGGTGGTGGAGGGCCCTGAGGAGGGGTGTCACCTAGAGGAATTCCAGTGGCCAGAGTGGACCCATCTCTCCTGCCTTCGGCAGTGTGTGGCTGAGGGTCCCAGCCAAGGGCTTTTTTTTTTTTTAAAAGCAACAGAAGCTGAATCTGGCCACCTTAAACAAAAAGGCTGTTTTCTGGAAGGATACCGGGTAACTCATGAATCAAAGGCAGAACCGAGCCAGTAGAACTCAGGAAATGGGGACTCCGGGACCAGACAGACTCATTTAGGACAGATGAACTGTCTTTGGTCCCTGTAGACCACTGATGACGGTTCAAGTCCTGGGAGAGGGGCTTTCATGGGGCAATCTCGGACACTGTCCACCTTGGCTGGGGGAATCTGAGGCACCCTGATTGACAGGCCCACCAAGGCTGTAGGAAGAGGGAGAGCTGATTCCTTCAAAAGGCCAACAGGGGGCCAGGAGCAGTGGCTCACACCTGTAATCCCAGCAGTCTGGAAGGCCAAGGTGGTTGGATCACCTGAGGTCAGGAGTTTGAGACCAGCCCGGCCAACATGGTGAAACCCCGTCTCTACTAGAAATACAAAAGAATTATCCGGACGCAGTGGTACGTGCCTGTAATCCCAGCTTCCTGGGAGACTGAGGTGGTAGGATCAATTGAACCCTAGAGGCAAAGGTTGCAGTGAGCCAAGATCGCACCTCTGCACTCCAGCCTGGGCGACAGAGAAGACCTTGTCTCAAGACAAGAAAAAGAAAACAAAGGCTGACAGGATGGTGGACTAACCGATGTTCAGATTCCTCCTCTTAGGCGCTCGGTCCTCCCCCATGCAGAGTGGAATTTTCCAGCTGCCCAGTTCACCCTGTGGGCTAATTGGTGGGTTGAGAGGGTGAGACTGCCATAGCAGGCCACTGCAACCTCAGGGAGCACTGCATGCCTGCAGAAGCTCGCAACTGACCCTGGTGGTCAGTGAGGAACAGGAGAAGTGAAGGCTGAGGCTTACAGGAGGGCGGTCTGAGGCTGCTGGTAGGAGGAGGGGGCTCTCTGCGGCATACAACCTTCAGATGGAGGTCCCTGGGAGTGTTCTAGAACATTCTCATTCCTGCACAGAGAAAGATGGTTAAGAGCGTGGCCGGTTCCCGGTGTTACGCATGTGTGTGAGAACTGGCTGCCTGGGAAGTCCTGCTTGGTGTCACTCTTTGTTCCTGGGTGATGTGGCTATTTGTGCTTTGTTTGTTTTCTTAATTTAGTGTTTAGTTAGTTTAGACAAAACAAAACAGATGCTGACATTAAAGGGAATGTTTAAAGCAGAGGTTCTCAGTTCCTGGCTATGCCTGTAGTTCTCTGGAGAACGTGTTTAAGGGGCTGCCATCACTGAACACTTGCCGTGCCAGGCCCTGCGTGCGATCTCGTTTCATCCTCTCGCGAATGAGGGTTGGGTCTGCTGCTATTCCTGTTTTGCAGATGTGGAAGATGAGGCTCAGAGAAGTTTATCATTTCCCCAAGGCGCACAGCCAGGAAATGAGAGAGCACTTCCCACACATCACAGTTGATGGAGCGTGCTCTAATTCAGAGTCACCGCAGGGACCGGGCTAGACACGAGGGCACCTGCTCATTTTTTAATTTTAATTTTTTTTCTTTCATTAATGTTTCTTAGGTTTCTTTTTTAATTTTTGTTTTATTTTATTTTATTTTTTATTTTTTTTGAGACAGAGTCTTGCTCTGTCACCCAGGCTGGAATGCAGTGGCACGATCTCAGCTCACTGCAACCTCTGCCTCCTGGGTTCAAGCAATTCTAATGCCTCAGCCTCCCGAGTAGCTGGGATTACAGGTGCGCACCACCACACCCAGCTAATTTTTGTGTTTTTAGAATAGAGTTGGGGTTTTTCCATGTTGGCCAGGCTGGTCTCGAACTCCTGGCCTCAAGTGATCCGCCCACCTCGGCCTCGAAAGTGCTGGGGATTACAGGTGTGAGCCACCATGCCCGACCGCCACCTGCTCATTCATAAAGCCCCCTGTGACTCATTTACAACCAAGACTGAGAATCCCTGGCATGGAGCGCCTCCCTGAGTCCAGGAATGATCTCTGCAGCCCCCTCTTCCCTTCCAGGCGTGTCTGTGTCTCCAGGCGTGGCTGTTTCTGCGAGACTTTGCATTTTTTAGCTCTGTTTTTATTTGTGTCACCCGAGTATGTTCCCAGAGTCACCCTAGCATGTTCCCAGGGTCACCCTGACCATGCTGCTGGCTGCATATTTATCCCTTTTGTGTCTTTTGTCTTGGGTCCTCTCCCACCTCTTCTGGGGTCAGCCGTCTCATGCCTTACATTGTGCTGCTTTCTCTCCTGGCACCAAAGAATGAGGCAGTCAGTGCAGAGTGGGGGCAGTAGTCATCATCCTCACTGAGTTATTGTGAACCGGGAAAGAGATATGATCTGTTTTGACACAGCATGATGCCCGAGCGCACTTGATAAATGTTGGCTGTCATTGTCATTGTTGATGTTCCGGTGATTATTATTGATGCCAGGTGAATTCTTACTGGGATCAGGGCAGATATCCAGCTGCCGTGTCCCTTGGTGTCCTTATCAGTGTCCTTCCTTAAGTCTGCAACCGAGGCATCTGCCAGGGCTGGGGTCTCATCTGAAGACTCAACCAGGGAAGGGTCCACTTTGAAGCTCACCTGGTTGTTGACAGAACTCGGTTCCCCAGTTGTTCAAATGTTGAAATACTTTCTTATTACTGTGGAGACAGCCACTGCCCCAGGTACCTTTTACCCTGAACTCTTGGGACCTCTGTGTGGTCTGGGAACTGAAGGGTTAACTTCTGGCGCTACAGGGGTCTCTGGGCCTCTGCCTGTTGGCTGATGCCCTTGTCAAATTGGTTATCTATTTTGAGTATCACCTCTTCTTGCAGTGCTTGGGAATCAGGGGGCTGTGCCCTTTCCCTGATGTGGTTCCTTGCATCCTGGTCCTAGGAAGTGAATTTAACACAGCAGAGCTACTGTTTTCTGGGCTGCGTTTTACCCATTGCCGCTGTCACAGGATGCTGGCTCAGGCCCAGTTCCCTCAGTGGATGGAGCCCTTTGCACAGTTGCGAAGCGCTGTCCCTGCCCCAAGGGACTGAACCCCAAATACCACCTGCCCCACAACCAGACAGCCTGTCCGTGGCCTCTGCAGAGCAGGTCTCCTATTTCCGATCATCCTGGCGGCCAGGTGCTCTGCTGTCTCCTCCCTGTAGTGGCTGGTGTTTCTTGCCCTTGGTTTTAGCATCTGGCTTATGTAACCCCACTTGCCCCCTTTGTCTCTCTTCTGCCAGGGGTCACGGGCATCAGCGGTCCAGGGAAGGAAGCAAAGCAAATGGAGAATGGCATGCTGGTGACAGACAGTGCAGGGAAGCAACTGCAGAGGTAAGAGCGGGGAGGGTGGCCCCAACCCGAGGACCCTGCCCTGTCAGCGGGAGGACAAGTGGAGGGACAGAAGAAAGGCCTCGGCCCCCTGGGGTCCTGGAAGTCCTGGTCTTTCTGCCTCCCTTCCCAAATCCTCCAAAGACTTGCTTTTCGGAGCACAGAGGCCCAAAGAAGGAATGTGGCACTCTTCTTGCCAGGTGGCACGACACACACAGTCCTCATGATTTAACCATCTGTCCCCGCTTCTGACACTCATGTTCCCTACATGGTGTGAGTCTTTGCTCAGATCCCTTGGTGGGGCCTGGAAGGTTCAGGCTTTATGAAGCAGCATTCGGTTTAAAACTGTCTCAAGGCCAGGTATGGTGGCTTATGCTTGTAATCTGAGCATTTTGGGAGGTTGAGGCAGAAGGATCGCTTGAGGCCAGGAGTTTGAGACCACACTGGACAATATAGCAAGACCCCATCTCTACAAAAAAGGAAGTATGTTTGTGTTTGATTATAGAGGGTTTCCTTAGACCCTCGGGGATTTATACCGTATGCAGTATGTTAACCATACTAGTTTTTAAAAATTGGCTAAGTTGGCCAGGCATGGTGGCTTACGCCTATAATCCCAGCATTTTGGGAGACTGAGGTGGGCGGATCATCTGAGGACAGGAGTCCGAGGTGGGCGGATCACCTGAGGACAGGAGTCCAAGACCAGCTTGGCCAGCATGATGAAACCCTGTCTCTACCAAAGATAAAAAAATTAGCCAGGCATGGTGGTGCATGCCTGTAGTCCCAGCTACTCGGGAGGCTGAGGCATGAGAATCACTTGAACCCAGGAGGTGGAGGTTGCAGTGAGCCGAGATCGCACCATAGCACTGCAGCCTGGGTGACAGAGCGAGACTCCGTCTCAAAAAACAAAAACAAACAAAAAAACCCAGAAAACAGCAAAACAACAGCAACAACAAAAATTGACAAAGTCAGAGACTAAACATACCTGACCCCAGAGATTTGAGAAGGGATCGCGGACCTGCAGTTGCTATAGGGGTCAGGAGAGAGCAAAGACGATGCGGCCCAGCACTGTGCCTGGAACAGACAAACACTTGGTAGATGTCGGTTTTGCCATTGTTATCATCTCACACAGCCTAAATTGTAGTGGGAGGCTCCAGACAGTGCATGAGTGTAGAAGGATATAAGATTTTCTGTCCAAGGTGTGTGACTTGTGAAGTCCTACGTCATGAAGCAGGAAGCCCCAGCTCCCCATCTGAATTCTAGATTCCATCCAGAGTTGGTTCTGATTCTTCCCTCTGCTCCCTGAAAACTCACTCTTGCTTTTGGCTTTGAGGGCCACTTCCACTTCACTTGGCCTTAACCAAAGACCGTTGCACAGATCTCATGGATACAGAAAGGTTACGCACCCCCAGGCCTTAGTTCAAAGAGGGGGGAGGTGCTGGAGGTTTATTCAGCCTTCAGGAAGTATTTTCAGGGAACACAGTTCTGGGGCTGCAGGTATGACTCACATGGGGCTCCTGACCTCAGGTAGCTTGTAATCTTGTGCAGGAGATAAGTAGGTAGAGGAAGGTATAGAAATTTCCACGGCAATGAGCCACAGCTGTGTTTTCCATGACCTCCATAATTTCTTTCTTTTTTTTTTTTTTTTTGACATGGAGTCTCCCTCTGTCACCCAGGCTAGAGTACAGTGTACACTGGCGCAGTCTCAGCCACTGAACACTAAACTGGCGGCAGTGCAATCTGTGATCATCTGTGGGGGTCTGCATAAAGCTGATGACCACTGATGTGCAAAAGGTGCTATTTTTTTTTTTTTTTTTTTTTTAATTTGAGACAGAGTCTTACTGTGTCGCTGAGGCTGGAGTGCAGTGGCGCAATCATGGCTCACTGCAACTTCTGTCTCTGAGATTCAAGCGATTCTCCTGCCTCAGTGTCCCGAGTAGCTGGGACTACGGGCACGTGCCACCATGCCCGGCTAATTTTTGTATTTTTAGTAGAGACGGGGTTTCACCATGTTGGCCAGGCTGGTCTTGAACTCCTGGCCTCAAGTGATCCACCCGCCTTGGCCTCCCAAAGTGCAGCAATGACAGGTGGGAGCCACTGTACCTGGCCGAATAGTACTTTCTGAGTAACACGCTTCTGTGAAGGAGCAGCCAGGGCAAGTTCCCTCCCCAACCCCCGCCACGTTTGTAAAACTAGAGAATTGAACTCGCTGGGTACTTTTCTCTGTGTTTTTCATCATGTGTTACATTTTGAATCTTTTTCGTGTTTGAAAAATGATCTGTGATGCGCCCTGTTTTATCTTTTATTGGCGGTTTGTTTGTTTGTTTGTTTTGAGATCAATTAGAATTGATCTTAAAAAAAAAAGAAAAAAAGGCAAGCACGCACTTTTTGCCTATCAGTGGTCATGGGCTTTTTGCAGCCTCCCAGAGATCATCACAGATCGCGTTTCCCACAGGTCTCATTCCTGCCTGAGACACTGCCTTTCTCTGGGGACCTGGAACCCTGGGGAACGACATGGTGGGGTGTGGTGCACATGTGCACGTGTTCATGTATATGTTTACACGTGTGCGTGTGGAAACACTCCGTCTCTTATGCCATGGTTCAGACCCACAATAGCAGCCCCAGCAGGGAGCCCTCCAACCCTGCCCGAGGCATCCATGCCGTTGACACCCCTGTGCTTTGCTACTCCAGACAGCTCAGCAGCTCCTCCTCCTATAGCGGGGACGTCAGCAGGCAACACAACAGCACCGCGGAACTGCAGAAAGATGGGGCCAAGAAGGAGGAGACGTGGAAGCTGATGGAGGCTGACAAGGCGCAGACAGGGCAGGTGAGATTCGCTCCTTAAATGATGATGGTGGCTGGAGTTGACAGAGCGCCCGCTGTGCACTGGCACTATGCAAAGTGCCTTGTCTGTGTGAACTCACGTGTCCATCACAACACACCTCTGAAGTACTGTTTACAGCGCCAGAAACTGAGGCGGGAGAGGCTAAGTGACTGCCCCAAGGTCACTGCTGGTCAGCGGCAGAACCGGGATTTGAACCCTGGCAGACTCCAGCGTTGGTGCTTGTAGTCTCTGCTCTACTGACTGCCTGAGCAGCTCAGGGGGTCTCATTAGCTAGAGGCGCTAAGCTGGATGCTTTAAATCAGGGCTTCCTGCAATGTGGGGTTCAGTTGTGCATGAGATGGTTTCCGGTTGTGCACAGACACATTAAATGACAGATGAATGTTTGTTACATTTCTTTTTTTTTCTTTTCTTTTTTTTTTGAAACAGAGTCTCACTCTGTCGCCATGGCTGGAGTGCAATGGTGCGATCTCGGCTCACTACACCCTCTGCCTCCTCAGTTCAAGCAATTTTCCTGCTTCAGCCTCCTGAGTAGCGGGGATTACAAACACTCGCTACCTCGCCCAGCTAATTTTTGCGTTTTTAGTAGAGACAGGGTTTCACCATGTTGGTCTGGCTGGCCTTGAACTCCTGACCTCAGGTGATCCACCCACATTGGCCTCCCCAAGTGCTGGGATTAGAGGCGTGAGCACTGCGCCCTGCTTACTTTTCATTTCTCATTTGGTCCTAATGATTATGTCCCTGAGAAAGTCTCAGTTGGGTCCTACCCTGCCTTCAGTACCTAACAACCACTAGCCTCTCTTCGTAACAAGGAGACCAGGTTTTGAGCTCCTGTTTTATTGTTTTTAAAGATCGTCTATTTTGGGCAAATGTTAATAATTCTCCATTTGTGGTGGTGATCCAAAGTTTATTTTTAAAAATACATGTGGTTATGTTTTTTTTTTTAAAAAAAAAAAGGGAGTTGAATTTTTAAAGTAGGTAAAAAATAAGCATGCAGATAAAGAAAAACAAAAAAAACCCATGAAAGGTGGTAGCGGGGGAGTGAGGTTGGGGCACCTTTTCTTAGATCCGCCTGGATGTGTCCGGAACTTCCCAGGACTGTCTGTTCCTGGCTTGTTAACTTATCATCACAGGACCATAACAAGGGGTAGAGGTGACTGTGGTGTCCTCTCCCGCCTTACACTTAGTGACCCTCCAGGAAGCCAAAGAAATTACCCCAAATCACAGGACATGGGAAGGAAGGGCCAGAGATGCCAGGCCCATTTAATGCTCACTTAACTCCGATTTTATATTCAAGGAACACCAAAGCCAGGGGGCTTGTAACTTGTCAAAGTTGGACCAGGAGTGGAGCCAGGCACAACACGCTCATCATTTCTTTCTTTTTTTTTTTTATTTGAGACGCTGGAGTGCCATGGCGCAATCTTAGCTCATTGCAACCTCCGCCTCCTGGGTTCAAGTGATTCTCCTGCCTCAGCCTCCCTAGTAACTGGGACTACAGGCATGCGTCACCATGCCCAGCTGATTTTTGTATTTTTGGTAGAGATGGGGTTTCACTATGTTGGCCAGGCTGGTCTCAAACTTCTCACCTCGTAATCCGCCCGCCTCAGCCTCCCAAAATGCTGGTGCTGGGATTACAGGCGTGAGCCACGGTGCCTGGCCTTTTTTTTTTTGTTTTTTTAATTTGTTTTCTTTTTTTTTTCTGAGACAGGGTCTGACTCTGTCACCCAGGATGGAGTGCAGTGGCACAATCATGGCTCACCGCAGCCTCCACCTCCCAGATTCAAGTGATTCTCCCACCTCAGCCTCCTGAGTAGCTGGGACTACATGTGTGCACCACCATGCTTGACTAATTTTCTTTATTTTTTGTAGAGATGAGGTTTCACCCTATTTCCCGGGCTGGTCTTGAACTCCTGGGCTCAAGTGACTTGCCTGCTTCTGAGATTACAGATGTGAGCCACCACACCTGGCCACACACTTGTCATTTGTGACCCCCGAGCCCACCACATTCCATTGCTCATGAGAAAGAGGTTCCCGAACGCTGCAGGCTAATTTCAGGGATGGCAGCAGCTTGGCTGTATATGATGAAGCCAAGTGGTGAAGTAAACACATTCTCAGTTATGACCTGTCTCCTCACCCACATATTTCATTTTCCAGAATGGAAACTTGAAAACTCAAAAGGAAGCAATCAGGTACACACCAGACCTGTTATCTTTCACCTGTTACCTTTCAGCTAGACCGTAGGGTCAGATGACTTTTGTTTTTTCTTCTGGTGGGGGCAGGGCCTCACTGTGTCGCTCAGGCTGGAGTGCAGTGGTGTGACCAGTGTTCACTGCAGCCTTAAGCTTCTGGGTTCAGGAGATCCTCCTGGCTCAGCTTCCTGAGTACCTGGGACTAGAGGGGTGGACCACCACACCTAGCTAATTTTAAACTTTTTTGTAGAGACAGGCTCCTACCGTGTTTCCCAGCCTGGTCTCGAACTCCTGGGCTCAAGTGATTCTCCTGCCTTGGCCTCCCAAAGTGCTGGCATTATAGGTGTGAGCCACCACGCCCAGTTTCCAGATGATTTTTACGACCCAAAATTCAGCATGAAAAGCTTGAAATGACAGTGAGCACAGACACGGGTAAAGATCACTGGAATTTGTTGAAACCAAGCCAGGTGGTTTAGGCAGGGGCTGGCCTAAAGCAGAGTGCCCTGTCTGTCATGTCAGGAGGCTGGACTGATTTGTTTAACCCCATGCTGGGCGCCACAGGGAATACAGGAGGGAAAGAAACTCGCAGCTTCGCCTCCGGAGCGAGCTGGGCACTGGGAAGATGGGTGAGACGGTGTTCTGTGCTCACAGGGAAAGGAATTGGGGGAGGCTGGCCCAGTTGGGCTGTGGAGGTGACACTTGGCCTTGGTTGCCAGGCAACATGTCACACATTGCTTAAAGCTCATTGGTGGCTTCTGCTTTCTGTCAGTCTTGGCATAAAAGTTGGAATCCTGACCCGAGTCTCCCATGCCATGTGTGGTCTGACTGCGACCCGTGTCTTCAACCTCCTGTTCGTTGCTGCTCCATGATCTGGCTCCAGCCACCAGCGCCTTCTCTCAGTTCCCCAGCTGCGCTGTGTTCCCTCCTACCTCAGGGCTTTTGCACGTGCTGGTTCTGCCACCTTTTTTCCATTTTCAGATGGTTTAACCCCTTTTTTTTTTTTTTTTTCCTGGAGGCAGTGTCTCCCTCTGTCACCCAGGCTGGTGTGCAGTGGCGCAACTTTGGCTCACTGCAGCCTCCACCTCTGCGTTCAAACGACTGTTGTGCCTTAGCCTCCTCCTGAGTAGCTGGGACTGCAGGCACGTGCCCCATGTCCGACTGGTTTTTGTGTTTTTTGTAGAGACAAGGTTTCCTCATGTTGGCCAGGCTGGTCTCGGACTCCTGACCTCAGGTGATCCACCGGCCTTAGCCTCCCAAAGCGCTGGGATTATAGGAATGAGCCACTCTGCCCAGCCAATACCCTTTATTGTTTTTATTTTTTAGAGACAGAGTCTCTCTGTGTCGCCCAGGCTGGAGTGCAGTGGCGCAATCTCGGCTCACTGCAACCTCCGCCTCCCAAGCTCAAACGATTCTCCTGCCTCAGCCTCCCGAGTAGCTGAGATTACGTGTGCCTGCCAACAGGCCTGGCTAGTTTTTGTATTTTAGTAGGGAAGGGATTTCGTCATGTTGGCCGGGCTAGTCTCAAACTCCTGACCTCAGGTGATCCACCTGCCTCGGCCTCCTGAAGTGCTGGGATTACAGGCGTGAGCCACTGCACCTGGCCTTGGTTTAACTCTTCAATGTCGCTTCCTTGAAGAAACCTCCCCCAATACCTCTCTAGACAGCATTAGGTCAGGATGTCCAATTTTATACTCATGTGGAATTGTGCACCGTGTATGGCCCTTCTCTGTGATGATGCATTTATCTGGGATGATTTGATGGGAGCCTATCTCACCACGCGACTGGAAGCTCCATGCATGAGGGCAGAGACCCTATTTTTTTTTTTTTTTTTTCTTTTTGAGCTGGAGTCTCACTTGCTCACTCAGGCTGGAGTGCAGTGGGGCAATCTTGGCTCACTGCTGCAACCTCTGCCTCCTGGGTTAAAGCAATTCTCCTGCCTCAGGCTCACCATTAGCTGGGATGACAGGTGCCCACCACCACACCCGGCTAATTTTTTATATTTTCAGTAGAGGCGGGGTTTTGCCATATTGGCCAGACTGGTCTCGAACTCTCTACCTCAGTTGATCTGCCCACCTCAGCCTCCCAAAGTGTTGGGATTACACATGTGAGCCACGGTGCCTGGCCCTTGACTTTGTTTACTGCTGACTTTGTCGAATAGCTAAAGGGGAAGGTGTTCTAGGTAGGAGCAAAGACAGGCAGCTGGGTGGCGCAGTGCTGAAGTCCCTGACCTTGTGGGGCTGGGGCTGGGTGCATGCGTGTGCTAAGCTGCCTTATCTCCCATGGTCTCCAGGTCAAACTTTCCGTGTACTGGGACTACATGAAGGCCATCGGACTCTTCATCTCCTTTCTCAGCATCTTCCTTTTCATATGTAACCATGTGGCCGCGCTGGCTTCCAACTATTGGCTCAGCCTCTGGACTGATGACCCCATAGTCAACGGGACCCAGGAGCACACGAAGGTCCGGCTGAGCGTCTATGGAGCCCTGGGCATTTCGCAAGGTGGGTGCCACTGTCTCCCACCCTGCCCGATTTGGGCCCCTGTTGTGACTTTGTCTAATTACAGAAATGGATCCTTAGAGTCCTCAGGGTTTTGTGGGACCCCAAACCAAGCCAAACCCAGAGGAACAGTAGCCGTCAGCCAGTAGACACTCAGATATTTGTAGAGTCAGTGTTTGAGTGCTTTGTTCATATGGGCCTTGGTGGTAGATGGGAGGAGTGCTCCAGTGTGCCCATTTTACAGATGAGGACAGTTGAGAACAGAGGCCACTGGAAGCACTGTGGGTTGGGAAGGACCCCCGTGACAGAGCTTCTGTGAGGTCTCATTTGTGGACTTTTGCCTGCTGAACGAGGGCGGAAATTGGCTCATACTAGTAATTCCCAATTATGGGCAGTGTTGTCCCCCAGGTATGTTTGACAATATCTGGAGATGCTTTTGGTTGTCACAAGATTGAGAAACCCTGCTGTTGGCCAGGCATGGTGGCTCACACCTGTAATCCCACGCTTTGGGAGGCTGAAGTCGGAGGATCGCTTGAGGCCAGATGTTTGAGACCAGCCTGGACAACATAGTGAGACCCTATCTCTAGAAAAAATAGATAAGTAAAAAAATAGGTAAATAAAATAAACTACAGGTGCACGTGGTGGTATGTGCCTGTAGTCTCAGCTACTTGGGCAGCTGAGGTCAGAAGATTACTTGAGCCCAGGAGTTTGAGCCTACAGTTCGACCTGTGATTGCACCACTGCACTCCAGCCTGGGCGACAGAGCAAGACCCTGTCTCAAAAAACAAACAAAACCCCCTGCTCTGTACCGGTCTGTGTGATTCTATGGGAGTCCTCAAATGCAGCAGCGTTGATAAAACAGCTGGCGTTTACGGAGCATTTACTTGGTGCTTGGCTGTGTTCTAAACACTTCCACGTGTTTTAACTTATTTTATCCCTGCAGCAGTCCTGTGAGGTAGGAGTTAATATTTCCCCCATTTTGGAGATACAGAAATTGAGGCGCAGAGAGGTTGAGTGAGTTGCTGAAAGTCACACAGCTAATACATGGCAGTATTGGCACTGAACAAGGCAGTCTGGCTCAGAAGCTCACGCTGTTTTCCACTGTGCTATGCAGTATGTGAGCTGTGTTTGCAAATACACATGTATGGTCCATATGACATATTCACAGTAAATGGATAGTCCTGACACATTTGAGCACTTCCTGTATGCCAGGCACATTGCCAGGTGGGGACTTTACATTTCACAGTGCTCTGAGGTTAGCGTCATTGTCCCATTGTACAGATGAGGAAACTGAGAGATTCAGTGACCTATAGAAGGTCCCATAGCTGGTAAGTGGCAGAGATGGGATTTGGCAGCATTGGCTTCAGAGCCTGTCACTTGAGCCCCTGCCTGTTGGGTGTCTTCCTATAAAGAGGCCGAGACAGAGGCCTCTGTTCCTAGGAGTTGCTGCTCTGGAACGCGCAGTGGCCTCCTGTGCATTGTTTGAGAGAACCACCAGTGTCTTAGGATCTCCAGGAGGCGGCTTTGGGAAGACCTGCTGATAGCAGAGCACACATGGATTCCTTGACTCTCTCAATCCCTACCCTCCCCTTTCCTTGCCATTAGCGGAAAGGACTGTGGCCTACAAATTGTAATTGAGGGAAGATAGAGAACAGAGAGGGTGTGGTATTACCTGAACTCACACAGCAACAGTGTCTGTTCCAGAGCTGTGCTGTCTGGTGCAGTAGTTGCAAGACACAGGTGGCTATTTTAATTTCAATTGTTAAAATTAAATAAAGGCCAGGGGCAATAGCTCACGCCTGTAATCCCAGCACTTTGGAAGGCCAAGGCGGGTGGATCGCTTAGTCCAGGGGTTCAAGACCAACCTGGGAAACATGGCAAAACCCTGTCTCTACAAAAGTACAAAAATTCGCTGGGCATGGTGGCACATGCCTGTAATCCCTGCTACTCAGGAGGCTGAGGTGGGAGGATTGCTTGAGCCCAGGAGGTCGAGGCTTCTGTGAGCCATGATCACAGCCCTGCACTCCACCCTGGGTGACAGGATGGGAGAGACCCCCTCTCAAAAGAAAAATAAAATTAAAGATTTATTCGATGAGACTAGACAGGTTTCAAGTGCTCAGTAGCCATCATTTCCATCATTTCAGAAAATCATCTTAGATAACACTGTTCTAAAGCAGTGATCCCCAGCCTTTTTGGCACTAGGGACTGGTTTCATGGAAAGGGTGGGGAATGATTTCGGGATGAAACTGTTCCACCTTAGATCATCAGGCATTAGATTATCATAAGAAGCCCACAACCTAGGTCCCTTGCATGCACAGGTCACGGTAGGGTTTGCGCTACTAGGAGGATCTAATGCCACTGCTGAGCTCACAGGAGACAGAGCTCAGGTGATGATATCAGCTCACTTGCCCACCGCTCACCTCCTGCTGTGGGGCCTGGTTCCTGGCAGGTCATGGACTGCTGCCAATCTGTGGCCCCGGGGTTGGGGACCCCCGGTCTAGAGGAGTATGGCGTGTGGATTAAGAGCAGGCTGTCTGGATTAATATCCCAGTTCTGCCTCTGATAGGCACAGTATACTAAGGGCAAAGGCATTCACCTATCTGGACTTCAGTTTTCTTATCTGTAAATTGAGTAGTAATAGAAGTTATTCGGAGTCATAAAAATTAGTTACATGTAAAACCCAGCACAGTGCTTAGCACATAGGAAGTACCCTCCGAATAATAGCCACCACCATCATCATCGTTATCATCGTCATTATTATTATTATTATTATTATTATTATTATTTTTTGAAATGGAGTCTCACTGTGTCACCCATGTTGGAGTGGAGTGACGCAGTCTTGGCTCACTGCAACCTCCACCTCCCGGATTCAAGCGATTCCCTTGCCTCATCCTCCCGAGTAGCTGGGATTACAGGCGCCTGCCACCGTACCTGGTTAATTTTGGTATTTTTAGTAGAGATGGGGTTTCACTGTGTCAGCCAGGTTGGTCTCGATCTCCTGACCTCAAGTGATCCACCCGCCTTGGCCTCCCAAAGTGCTGGGATTACAGGTGTGAGGCACCATGTGTGGTTCCTCATTATTATCATTGTTCGAAGTTGGGAGTCCAGGCCTGCCTCGTCCGCAGGGCCACTCCTCCCTGCAGTGCCTGGTCAGCTCCCCCTCCGCATTGTGGAGTTTAACTCCAAGTGTCTGCAGGGATCGCCGTGTTTGGCTACTCCATGGCCGTGTCCATCGGGGGCATCTTGGCTTCCCGCTGTCTGCATGTGGACCTGCTGCACAGCATCCTGCGGTCACCCATGAGCTTCTTTGAGCGGACCCCCAGTGGGAACCTGGTGAACCGCTTCTCCAAGGAGCTGGACACGGTGGACTCCATGATCCCGGAGGTCATCAAGATGTTCATGGGCTCCCTGTTCAACGTCATCGGTGCCTGCATCGTTATCCTGCTGGCCACGCCCATCGCCGCGATCATCATCCCGCCCCTCGGCCTCATCTACTTCTTCGTCCAGGTAAGGGGTGAAGTCTTAGTGTTCAGGACAAGCCCTACTGTGCATTATACACCAGTGTTACCTAAAGCCTCGTTTTATCTCACCATGTCCCCAGTGTGGTGCTTTTGAAGCATGTAGATTTGTTTTTGTCAGTTTTGAATACGTAAATTGTTTTTTTGCTCACAATAACAAAATGCACTTTTTTCCTAAGTTTTATTTTTCCACCTGTCAGTTCAAAAAGGAAACAAAACCTATTGCTATAAAGACAACTTCATTATTAAAATTTCTTTTTTTTTTTTTTGAGACAGAGTCTCGCTCTGTCGCCCAGGCTGGAGTGCAGTGGCGCAATCTTGGCTTACTGCAACCTCCATCTCCCAGTTCAAGTGATTCCCCTGCCTCAGCCTCCCGAGTTAACAGGCACACACCACCACAGCCGGCTAATTTTTGTATTTTTGGTAGAGACGGGGTTTCACCAATGTTGGCCAGGTTGGTCTCAAACTCCTGACCTCAGGTGATCTGCCCACGTCGACCTTCCAAAGTGTTGGGATTACAGGTGTCAGCCACTGCGCCCAGCCTAAAATTTCTTCAAGTATAAAATTCTTTAGTTCCTAAGCCTCCTGCAGGAGACAGGAACTAAAGAAAAAACATGAATAATAGCAGCTTAAATAAGACAGATGTTTCTTTTTCTCTGTCATGATAGAAATTTAGAGGTAGGCTGTTCAGGGCTGGTATGGCAGCTTCCTGAGTTAAATATCCCAGATACCTGCTTTTATTTAAACATTTTAATAATCTTACCATATTTATACAAGCCTTTCATTCTTAAGTTGGCCTCATGGTCCAAGGTTGCTGCTGGAGCTCCAGCCATTATATCTGTATTTCAGTCAGCAAGACCAAGGAAGGGAAGTAGGACAAGGGAGCATATGGGTGCTGAATCAGCACTACTCCCTTATCTGCAGGCACACATTCTAAGACCCCTCCTAATGGATGCCTGAAACCGCAGATGGTATTGAATCCTACATATACTGTTTTTTTTCCTGTACATACATACCTATGATAAAGTTTCATTTATAAGTTTGGCATAATAAGAGATTAATAGCAGTGATTTATAATAAAATAGAGCAATTATAACAATATGCCAGTATCACTACTCCTGGACTTTAGAGGCGTTATTTTTATTATTATTATTATTATTTTTGAGACAGAGTCTAGTTGTGTCCTCCAGGCTGGAGTGCAGTGTTGGAATCTTGGCTCACTGCAACATCCGCCTCCCATGTTCAAGCGATTCTCTTGCCTCAGCCTCCCAAGTAGCTGGGATTACAGGCTTGTGCCACGCCCAGCTAGTTTTTGTATTTTTAGTAGAGACGGGGTTTCACCATGTTGGCCAAGCTGGTCTCAAACTCCTGACCCCAAGTGATCCGCCTGCCTCAGCCTCCCAAAGTGCTGGGATTACAGGCATGAGCCACTGCGCCCAGCCAGGAGCATTATTGAGTAAATTCGGGTTACTTACACATAAGCCCCACAGTACCATGGCAGTCACTCTGATAACGGATATGGCTATTAAGTGACTAAACTGGCAGGGAGGGTCTGCAGCGTGGATCCGCTGGACAAAGGGATGATTCACACCCCAGATGGGACTGGGGGAGATTTCATCACACTACTCAGAAGGGTGCACAATTTAAAACTTACACATTATTTATTTCTGAAATTTTTCATTTATTTCATTTCATTTACTGGTTTTCGATCACAGTTGACCATGGATAACCAAAACCATGTGTATTAGTTTATCCTTCATGCTGCTGTGAAGAACTACTCAATACTGGGTAATTTATTGAGGAAAGAGATGTGATTGACTCATAGTTCCGCACGGCTGAGGAGGCCATGGCAGAAGGAGAAGCAAACATGTCCTCCTTCACATGGCGGCAGGAAGAAGAATGAGGGCGCCACGAAGTCAGGGAGCTCCCTTATAAAACCATCAGATCTTGTGAGAACTCACTCACTATCATGCGAACAGGTTGGGGGAAACTGCCCCTGTGGTTCAGTTATCTCCAGCTGGTCCCTCCGATGACACACGGGGATTAACGGAACTACAATTCAGGATGAGATGTGGGTGGGGACACAGCCAAACCATATAGCCGTGGACAGTGAAATCTTGGATCAGAGGGACACCTGTACATCTTATTGTCCAGAACTTAGTCATGGGACCAGCTCTATTCACAAGGGACCCTGGGAAGTGTCGTGTTTCAGCTGGGCACATAGCACTTCCAAGCAAGAAGTTTCTGTTGGGCCTGGGCGTGGTGGCTCACGCCTGTAGTTCTAGCCCTTTGGGAGGCTGAGGCGGGTGGATCACCTGAAGTCAGGAGTTTGAGACCAGCCTGACCAATATGATGAAACCCTGTCTCTACTAAAAATACAAAAATTAGCCAGGTGTGATGGCATGTGCCTGTAATCCCAGCTACTCGGAAGGCTGAGACAGGAGATTGCTTGAACCCGGGAGGCGGAGGTTGCAGTGAGTCAAGATTGCGCCACTGCACTCCAGCCTGGGTGACAGAGTGAGACTCTGTCTCAGAAAAATAAAGAAGTTTCTGTTGGGAAAGAAGGAGAAATTGTGTAGGCAGTCAGTCATCTCTGCTGCATCCCTTCTGCAGAAACGTTTATATGTTCTTTGTTCTTTAAATGCATGTGGTTTCTTAGCATATCGCAGGATAGATCATGTTTTCAATTGACAGGTGGAACATCTTGCTAAGTGGGAGAGCTGAGAGTGCAACCTCAAGTCTGTCCAGTTCCCAAACTGTGCCGTTACTTACCCCTAAAAGATTAACTGCAGCACGGTTGCCAGTAGGGATGGGTTGTTTAGATGGGAGCATTCCAGCTGCAAAGCAAAACAAGAGTAAGAAACCATGAGGTATGGCGTATCTGAAATCATGCTGCACAGCTGTTCAGGTGGCATCCAGGGGGCCTTGGTTCAGTCAGCCGGCCCCTGCGCACCACTACACCGTGGCCCAATGATTGATGAGAACAAACAGTGATGGAATCAGAGAGTAGGTCCGGTTCCCGGAGTCTCATTATATCCCCTTGAAATTGGTGCCAGCTTTTTTTTTTTTTTTTTTTTTTTTTGCATTTTCTAAAAATGTTATCTATGTTCATACGCCAGCTGGAAAATTTCCTGAAAGACTCAAAAAGAAGACTCCAAAACAGGCCAAATGCAATGTTGAGGGCAACTTAAATGTCTGCCAATAGCAGGACCTTGGGGACACCGTGGAGCGATGTGGCTTTGAGCAGGGGTACACAGTGGAACAATGTGGCTTTGAGCAGGGATAATTAGAAGACACAGCTGTTGGAGCACCAAGGATTTTATTTTTCAACAGCAAAGGAAATGATCTCAGCAAAGGACTAAGTTGTATGTGCGCTGTCATCACTGAGATAAAATATATAATGTGTGGGGGCAGGACTGGAAGGGAGGTGGATACATGAAAACATCATCTTTTTAAGGGTCAAGATTATAGGATAGTAAATTTTTTAATGGCTTTTGGCTAAACGTACATTTATCCTCTCACCAGGCAGTCTCATTCTTAAGTGTATATGGGGAAAAAAAAAAAAAAAGCAAAGGCAGTGCTTAGAATGTTCTCAGCATCTTGATTCATAATCGGCCCAAACTGGAAACAGCTCAAATGTCCGTTAACAGGACTGTGGAGAAATAAATTGTGATATAATTATACAATCTATGGCCGAGTAGTAAAAAGGAATGGAATGCTAATACACAACAATTTGGGTTTATCTCACAGATAATTACAGTGATCAAAAGAAGCCAGACGCAAAAGAGTAGGTACTTAGAGATTTCATTTACATGAAGTTCGGTCGGGTGAGGTGGCTTATGCCTGTCATCTCAGCACTTTGGGAGTCCGAGGCGGGAGGATCGCTTGGGCGCAGGAGTTCGAGACCAGCCTGAGCAAAATGGGAAAACCTGATATCTACCAAAAATACAAAAATTAGCTGGGTGTGGTGGCATGCACCTGTAGTCCCACCTACTTGAGAGGCTGAGGTGGAAGGGTTACTTGAGCCTGGGGGGTGAAGGTTGCAGTGAGCTGACATTGTGCCACTGCACTTCAGCCTTGGTGACAGAGCAAGTTGTCTCAAAAAAACATCATATCGGCAGGGCAGGTGGATCACTTGAGGTCAGGAGTTTGAGACCAGCCTGGCCAACATGGTGAAACTCCGTCTCTACTAAAAATACAAAAATTAGCCAGGTGCGGTGGCGGGCGCCTGCATTCCCAGCTACTCAGGAGGCTGAGGCAGGAGAATTGCTTGAACCTGGGAGGCAGAGGTTGCAATGAGCCGAGATTATGCCACTGCACTCCAGCCTGGGTGACACAGCGAGACTCTGTCTTAAAAACTAAAAAAATAATCAGATCATTCCTGAACAGATATTCATCTCAGGTTAGATTTTTCCAGTAAATAAGGTTCAGAGGCAGCGGCAAGTGGAGGAAATTGAACAGGTAACGCCCTTCAGAGCGATTTGCATCTGGACTGTTCAGAAGGCAAGCCAATGAGAGAGGAAGGAGATGTGGTCCAGGGTAAGATGGAGCAGAACCACCTGGGCCTTCAGCCGTGCAGAGGGGTCTGGATTTCATGGGAGGCGGTGGGAACAGCTGGAGAAGAAATTATATCTGATCCACATTCCAGGAATTGGCGGAACAGCTATTCTGAGACTGCGTGGGGTTATGTGGTGCCTGGGTTCACTTACAGAGCTTCTGGGCCCCCAGGAGGCTCTCCGTCTGTGGTTCCAATTAATGCCTGTGCCGCCACTCAGAAAGAAGCTGCCAACCACAGAGGCCTCGTAAAAGCCACCTGCTGCTGTTGATGCTCTCTGTTGGACTCTGCCCCAAAGCAGCCCAGTACACGTGGCGCAGGGCAGGACGCAGGGAGGCTGAGTTCCTAGCAACCCTGTATTAGTTTTCCCAGCTCTGCTGTCGATAAGCAATTGTAGGCACCTTTTGGAATCGGGAACCCCGAGCTCACCAGTTCCTTTTGCATAGATGAGAAAACCTAGTCTAGGAGAGTGCGGTGTCCTCAAATGACTGGTGCAGCCTCTGATCCACAGCTCCACAAAGCTTCCGGAGGGTGGCTGGCTTTTGTTCTGAATCTAACGAGACTTAGCAGGCGGCTCTTGGTGCCTGGCACTGGCTGAATGCCCAGGTTGGGGCAGGCAGAGCAGATGAGGCATCTCCCGGCGAGGGTGGGTGGAGCTGCTTGTGAAACGTATCATCGTAGCCCAGGAGCTGGGACACTGAAGCCCGGAGATGGTGCTCATGTTGGAGGATGGGAAGGGCTTCCCTAGGAAGTGACATTTGTGCTACCATCTGCTGGGTGATGAGGAATGGCCTGGATGGGACAGGAATGGTGGTGGAGACAGGCGGCCTGTGTACAGGAAAGGAAGGGGAGAGTTACAGGACAAGATGAGTTGAGGGAAGCTTGGTTGGCAACTCTTAAGAGCACTGGGAGGCCATCGAAGGAGGAGGGTGACGAGATTGACCTTATCTTCATGGGCATCTCAGCTGGGCTGAGTGTGCCGGAACCGGCCATTGCAGGGACACAGTCACCCCTGAGGGGATGTGATCAACAGGTGGAATTCTGTCACTTAATAACAGTAGTCACCAGCTGACTGAGTGCTTACTGTTAGGTCAAACTATATGAGATTGCTAATATTCATTTCTTATCTATAGAAACAGCCATTTCTTATGGTTCAACCTAATATTACCAGGCACTGTGCTTAGTGACATCATGTATATCTAGATGATTTATGAAATAATGTAGCCACGCAAATATACATCACATGTAAGACTGTAATTCTTACATGTCACCCTCACAATGACCCTGTGAAGCAAGCCTTGTGGGTTTTTTTTTTTTTTTAATAATTTCTTGTTTTTGTAGAGATGGCGTTTTGCCATGTGCCTGGGCTGATCTCAAACTCCTGACCTCAAGTGATGTCCCGCCTCTGCCTCCTGAAGTGCGGGTATTACAAGCATAAGCCACCACACGTGGCCAAGCAAGCCTTGTTGTTCCCATTTTACAGATGAGGAAACTGAGGCTTAGAGAAATAAAGTGTTAGCCGTGTTTATATTGCCAGTCAGTAGTTGAGTCAGGATTTGAACTGAGGTCTCGTTGACCTCAAAGCCTATCCCCAAAACCACACTGCTGGTTCTAGAAAGCCCTAGAGGTGGAAAGCTTCAGAGAGGCAGTACAGGGTAGAGGTTAGCCCTTTGCAGTCCAGATGTCCTGGGTCTGAATCCCAGCTCTGCCCCTTGCTAGCCACGTCACCTTGGGGAGGAGATTAACTAGCTTCTTTGTGCCTTAGTTTACTCATCATATATAGGAATGAGCACCTCGTAGGTTTTTTGTGAGGATTGAATGAACTGATGTTTGTAAAAATGCTTAGAACTATGCCTGGAGCAGTAGTCTTTGTTTAAGCATGAGCTATTCATCGTCACCGTCCTTGTCATTGGTGCTATCCCTGTGCTTCACCAGGTGCACAGGCACCCCTGTGAGAGCAGCCCGGCTCTAACATTTTGCTTCCTGGAGGTTTCGGTGATGTCTAGACTTTGTCCAGCACAGCCGTGCCCTGGGAGGACGGGATGAGGGAACCTTCATCAACTCCCCGCATCTGTTCTCTACTCCAGAGGTTCTACGTGGCCTCCTCCCGGCAGCTGAAGCGCCTCGAGTCCGTCAGCCGCTCCCCAGTCTATTCCCATTTCAACGAGACCTTGCTGGGGGTCAGCGTCATTCGAGCCTTCGAGGAGCAGGAGCGCTTCATTCACCAGAGTGACCTGAAGGTGGACGCGAACCAGAAGGCCTATTACCCTAGCATCGTGGCCAACAGGTGGGCATGGTGGGCCCACAGGAGGAGGCGGAGGAGGCCGCCTTAGCACCTTGTGCCTTTGCCTCAGTCTCTTCCTCGTATCTTCAGCTGGGTACAAAGCCAAACCTGGGCCTTTGCAGAAAGGGTGGAGAGACTTGATGAGCGCAGAGGACTGATGAATCATTAAGGGCAGACAGCAGCACTGTAGACATGTAGTGCCCGGGGCATTTAAGTGCAGGGACACAGTTGTTCTGGAGTCAGCCCTGCAGGTGCTTCCCATTAACTGTCGTCCTAGTGACGCAAGACTGTCAGCGACAGACTCTGCTATTGAGAATCTTCATGCTGCTGTTCCTGTCTGGGGTTGGTCATGCACCCCTGGGTGAAGTGTGTCAGAAGCAATTTACTAATACTAAACTGAACCATATGAGATTGTCATCTTATGGGCCAGATGTCATGGCTCACGCCTATAATCTCAGTACTTTGGGAGGCTGAGGCAGGAGGATCCCTTAAGGCCAGAGATTCAGGCCAGCCTGGGCAACATAGCAAGACCCCCATCTCTCTTTAAAAAAAAAAAAAAAAAGGCCGGGCGCAGTGGCTCAAGCCTGTAATTCCAGCACTTTGGGAGGCTGAGGAGGGCAGATCACAAGGTCAGGAGATCGAGACCATCCTGGCTAACCCAGTGAAACTCCGTCTCTACTAAAAAATACAAAAAACTAGCCGGGCGAGGTGGCGGGCGCCTGTAGTCCCAGCTACTCTGGAGGCTGAGGCAGGAGAATGGCGTAAACCCGGGAGGCAGAGCTTGCAGTGAACTGAGATCTGGCCACTGCACTCCAGCCTGGGCAACAGAGCGAGACCCCATCTCAAAAAAAAAAAGTAGCCTGTCATGGTGGTGTGTGCCTGTAGTCCTAGCTTCTCGAGAGGCTGAGGCTGGAGGATCGTTTGAGCCCAGGAGTTCAAAGATGCATTGAGCTATGATTGCACCACTGCACTCCAGCCTGGACGACAGAATGAGATCCTGTCTCTGGAAAAACAAACAAAGGAGATGGGGGTGGGAGATTGACACCTTGCGGATCACAGATAATAGCATCAATCCAAAAGAGGCAGAAGTTTGCTAATTATTTGCTGAATTTAGAGAAGTGTCTGACTTACCCCTAAAATAGCATCTCTCTTACCCATTTGTATCCTGATAGACTTTGCTGAAAAGGTGACAATACCCAGAGGTGTCCCACAGCCATTAGCCCATCTTACACCCTCTCATCCCAAGTATAAACCTGGGTGCGCCAACCCTGAATGACTAGAGACCTTGACTTCCCTTGCAGAATTTTTAGGGAGTTTGTCACAATCTGGCTGTGTTTGCCGGAGTAGTAAGGATCAATCACATGGTTCATAAGGGCTGCAATGGAGAAAAGATCAACACCCCATCTTCCTAGAATGCTTTATATTAGAACATTAAAGTAATAGTTACAGTGCTGTATGATATCATACGAAGCCTAGCTTTAAACAAATAAGGTGGCCAGGCGCGGTGGCTCACGTCTGTAATCCCAGCACTTTGGGAGGCCAAGGCAGGTGGATCACCTGAAGTCAGGAGTTCGAGACGAGCCTGGTCAACATGGTAAAACTCCGTCTATATTAAAAATACAAAAAAATTAGCTGGGCATGGTGGTGGGTGCCTGTAGTCCCAACTACTTGGGAGGCTGAGGCAGAAGAATCACTTGAACCCAGGAGGCAGAGGTTTCGGTGAGCCAAGTCTGCACCATTGCACTCCAGCGTGGGCAACAAGAGCAAAACTCCATCTCAAAAAATAATAGAATAGCACAGGAGAGAAGAGAAGAATAAAATAAAAAGTAAAATAAAATAGTTCTGATGCTACGTGATACCATATGTAACCTAGCTTTAAACAAATAAGATGACCAGGCAGTGTTCACATCTGTAATCCCAGCACTTTGGGTGGCCAAGGTAGGAGGGTTGCTTGAGACCAAGAGTTTGAGACCAGCCTGGGCACTATAGGGAGACCCTGTCCCTGAAAAGAAAGAAAAAAATAAACAAAAAAAAAGCCAGGTGTGGTGGCGTGGGCCTGTAGTCCCAGCTACTCAGGCTGAGGCAGGGAGATCACTTGAACCTGGAAGGTTGAGGCTGCAATGAGCTGTGATCATGTCATCCACAGTCCAGCCTGGATGACAGAGCAAGACCCCATCTCAAAAAAAACAAAACGACAGAAAACAAGATTTCCGTGTCTATTTTAAAGGATAAAATAGTGTATTTTCACATTTTGAAATGAAGAAGAGTCTGGGTTTGAGAACGTTACAGTGATGTTTACTCGTGCTCGTTACCCACCGCCCTCTCAGATGTGTCTCGTAGCAAGAGACTGTTATTTTCTACTTGTTTTTAGCCAAAAGGCCCCAAAATAATGATGGTTATTTTTAAATCACTGGTATCTCTTATAGTTGATGTCTTCTTAGTATTTAGGAATTTCCAGGACGTCTTTTTTGTTGTTGTTATTAATGCATTATGTGTGTGTGTGTATATATGTGTATATGTGTGTGTATATATATGTATACATATATACATATATACATATATATACACACACACAGAGAGAAAGAGAGAGAGAGAGAGATGATTACAGGCGTTAGCCACTGCGCCCGGCCTATATATATATGTTTTAAAGACTTCAATGAGAAAAAGGTTGGTTTTTAAAAAGGCAAGCTTCAGATTCCAGGGAAGATTGCCTCTGTAGAGCTGTGTTTTAATCCATGGGTTTGCCAGATTCATGAGGATTTACTAGCATCGTGCCCTTTCGGCCCTCCCTCCTCTGCGCCCATTGTGCATGTTTTGAAAAAGCAGTGCCAGGAAGGGCTCTCTGGAACTATTGCGGAGTTACTTGAGTTAGCAAAGAATCCCCTTCTGCCCCCAAGAACTGTAAGCCGAGTCTCTGTAAAGCTGACTCCACGCCTGTTTGTCTGCCTGTGTGTCTTGGCGCAGGTGGCTGGCTGTGCGGTTGGAGTGTGTGGGCAACTGCATCGTTCTGTTTGCTGCCCTGTTCGCGGTGATCTCCAGGCACAGCCTTAGCGCTGGCTTGGTGGGCCTCTCAGTGTCTTACTCATTGCAGGTAAGAGGGGATGCTCGTAACTGGATTATTAAAGTCTGTTAATGGGGGAGCCAGTTGTCCTTTTCTTTGGATTCGAACTCCAACAGCAATGGGGGAGAGGAACGTGAGAGGCATGGAGTTTCAGGAGTGGGTACAGCGCCTGGTGACCAACTAGAGCAGGAGAGGGATTTGACATGAGGCCAGTATTTCCCTCATCAGTCACAGAGATTCCTTGGTGGCCCAAGAGGATACCTTCAGCTACGAGGGGAATGCTTTTAAAACTATGAATTTCCCTCTAAGAACTGCTTTAGCTGCATCTCACGAATGGTGATACATTGTGTTTTCATATTGTCACCTGGTTAAAAATATTTTCCAGTTTCTTATTACTTTTGTGACCCATGAGTTATTTTGGAAACGTGGTATGTGCTTAGGAGATAGCAATGTGGCAGGCCTGGGTGATGGCTATAGCTGGGTTTGTTAATTTCTGTACCTTTCTTACCTGACTGTTTTATAATTCATAACTTTTTTTTTTTTTTTTTTTGAGACAGAGTCTCACTCTGTTGCCCAGGCTGGAATGCAGTGGCGTGATCGTGGCTCACTGCAACGTCTGCCTCCTAGGTTTGAGTGACTCTCCTGCCTCAGCCCCCCAAATAGCTGGGGTTACAGGCGTGTGTCACCACGGCTGGCTAATTTTTGTATTTTTAGTAGCAACTGATGGGGTTTCGCCATGTTGGCCAGGCTGGTCTCAAACCCCTGACCTCAGATGATCTGCCCGCCTCGGCCTCCGATAATTCATTCTTGTTGAAAATAATTTGTTTCCTGTTATCTCAGTGGAAAAAGAAAAGAAAAATATGCCTGCTCACTCTAGAAATGCCACGTGACTCTTCCACTCGCAGGTCACCACGTACTTGAACTGGCTGGTTCGGATGTCATCTGAGATGGAAACCAACATCGTGGCCGTGGAGAGACTCAAGGAGTATTCAGAGACCGAGAAGGAGGTAGGCAAGGGCCCCTGGCCGGACCTGTAGGTCTTTGGTGTAGCTTTACCCCAAGGAGATCTCTGAGCCCTATCCTGTGCACCTCTGCCTCTGAGCAGGGGAGTGAGCTGGATACCCCACCAGGTAGAAGTGCGTCTTATGCTTGTCCAGTCTGTTTGTAGCACTTACTTAGAGCTCAATGTTAGAGTGAAAATAATTTACTGACTTTCCCCAAGATTTGGGGTATCCATGTACGAGACTGTGGGATGCTATCAGGGCATTCAGAAGGTATTCACATTGTGAAGAAGGTCCCCCTCTAGTTTTTGTTCATAACTTTGAACAATATCACAAAGAAAGTCTTGGTCTGGTGCTGGCAGGTCTTTAACACCTTAGCAATTGAGATGATCTCCCTTCAACAGATAAACAGCAGCCTTTGCACTTAGAGCCTCAACAGGACAGCCACTATCAAAAATAACCTTCTGTTGTTTGTTATGCATTTGGTTTTTTTGTATGTGAGATGGAGTCTCACTGTTGCCCAGGCTGGAGTACAGAGGTGTGATCTCGGCTCACTGCAACCTCCGCCTCCCAGGTTCAAGTAATTCTCCTGCCTCAGCCTCCGGAATAGCTGGGATTACAGGTGCCTGCCATCATGCTTGGCTAATTTTTGTATTTTCAGTAGAGATGGCGTTTCACTAAGTTGGCCAGGCTGGTCTCAAACTCTTGACCTCAGATGATCCACCTGCCTCAGCCTCCCAAAGTGCTGGGATTACAGGCTTGAGCCACTGCACCTGCCCTATTGTGTATTTGTATGGGGGACTCCTGTTACGGAAAATACTACTACTTTACCATTTGTGATTGTAATAAATGTTCCTCTTAAGTAAGCTGAGGAATGAAGCCTAAGTGACTTGATTAAGCATATTAAAACAACAAGAGAATGAGTCCATGCATACTACACAAATGATGTAGCCGAGAACTGACCAAAGTTTGGAAAACCCTGCAGTTATTTAACCACAGCCCCCTTTTTATAGATGGAGAAACAGGGAACCTGGGGAGGCACTAGGGCTGATCCAAGGTCCCACATGGCTTGGTAGAACAGCTGGGACTAGGACCTGTGCCTCTAGTCTTTGATGTCGCGTTGCCCTTAATAACTGCCTTCTTAGGCCCTGAGCACCAGCACGAGTAGGAACAGCAGTGATAATCACAGTAATGCCTGGCGACACCCCCACCCCCACCAGTAATGATAACAGGGACACACGTAGTGCCTTGTAGAATGTCAGAGCCAGACCTAAACGTTTAACACAGAGTAATACGCTCAATCTTTATCCTGCCCTATGATTGATTTCTGAGAAACGGTCTCACGCTTGCCCAGGTTAGAGTGTGGCGCGATCTCACTCGCTGCCTCCCAGGCTCAAGTGATTCTCCTCCTGAGTGTCTGGTACCACAGGCGCATGCCATCACGCCCGCTGATGTTTGTATTTTTAGTAGAGATGGGGTTTTGCCATGTTGCCCAGACTGGTCTCGATCTCCTGAGCTCAAGTGATCTTCCTGCCTTGGCCTCCCAAAGTGCTGGGATTACAAGCAAGAGCCACCATGCTTGGCCCAGCCCTATGATTTAGGTGCTATTACTACCCCAATTTTACAGGTGAGGAAACTGAGACAAAAAGGTGAAGTTATTTGCCCAAGATCACATGGCTGGTAAATGGCAGACCTAGGCATTAAGCCTGTGCCTTCTCGGAGACCCTGTCCAGTGCCATGGGGGTCATGCTACACTGCCTCCTGAGGAGATGTCCCTTGGGAGTGAGACCAAGGCCTCTGCAAGGTCTGTCCTCCTGAGGAATTCACAGAGGTGACCTCAACCCACTCCTTTAACATTCTAACTGGGTGAACCGGTCCCGTGTCACGGGTGAGCATTGTAAGAATGGCGTGAGTGCCCCCGTGAGGAACCAAGGGTGCATTACACTGGCAGCTTCCAACTTGACACTGAATTTATGTAATTCATTTACAGGGCATTTCATTTAGGTTTGGTTTGGCTTTTTTTTTTTAATATGGAATTTTGCTTTTTTTGCCCAAGCTGGAATGCAGTGGCACAATCTTGGCTCACTGCAACCTCCACCTCCTGAGTTCAAGTGATTCTCCTGCCTCAGCCTCCCAAGTACCTGGGATTACAAGTACCTGCCATCCCGCCCAGCTAACTTATTTCATTAGTTTTTATAATAGCCTCATTGATACGTGAATTTCACATGCCGCGCAATTCACCTAGTTAAAGCATGCAGTTAGATTGAATTCAATTTTGTTTTTTTGTTTGTTCGATACTGAGTCTGGCTCTAGGCTGGAGTGCAGTGGCATGATCTCAGCTCACTGCAACCTCCACCTCCTGGGTTCAAGCGATTCTCAGCCTCCTGAGTAGCTGGGATTACAGGCAATTTTTGTATTTTTAGTAGAGATGGGATTTCACCCTGTTGGCCCGGCTGGTGTCGGACTCTTGACCTCGTGATCCACCCGCCTCAGCCTCCCAAAGTGCTGGGATCACAGGTGTCAGCCACCACGCTCGGCCTGAGTTCAGTTTTCAAAAGCATTTTACTTTTGACTGACTTTTATATTTTTAGAAGGACTGTGTTTGACAAACCCAAGAGAAAGTAATCGTCCTCATTAGTCCTACCACTATTCTGTATTTACATGTATTTTTATATACAGATAGAAAGCTCCCCATACTTCTCTCCATTCCCCTCACTGTGGTGTTACAGCATCTGCCCTTCAATTATGTACATAAATTATAAAATAGAGATATGCTTGTTATTTTAAAAAAGAAAAAATACAGGGCTGGACACAGTGGCCCACACCTGTAATCCCAGCACTTTGAGAGGCCAAGGTGGGTTGGTCACTTGAAGCCAGGAGTTTGAGACCAGTCTGGCCAACATGGTGAATCCCGTCTGTACTAAAAATACAAAAATTAGCCGGGCATGGTGGTGGGTGCCTGTAATCCCAGTTACTTGGGAGGCTGAGGTGGGAGGATCGCTGGAACCCAGGAGGTGGAGGTTGCAGTGAGCTGAGGTCATATCACTACACTCCAGCCTGGGTGACAGAGCAAGACTGTCTCAAAAAAAAAAAAACCCAAAAAAATAAGTTTATGGCAGAGAATGAAAGTTGATTCCTGTTGCCAGGCACGGTGGCTCATGCCTGTAATCCTAGCACTTTGGGAGGCCGAGGCGGGCGGATCACAAGGTCAGGAGTTCGAGACCAGCCTGGCCAACATGGTGAAACCCTGTCTCTACTAAATATAAATAAATAAATTTTCTGGGTGTGGTGGCACATGCCTGTAATCCCAGCTACTCAGCAGGCTGAGGCA
>NW_012104143.1:1527960-1610131 GCF_000951045.1 Mandrillus leucophaeus | reverse complement strand
GGAGCTTGCAGTGAGCCAGGATCGCGCCACTGCACTCCAGCTTGGGCGACAGAGCGAGACTCCATAAAAAAAAAAAAAAAAAAAAAAGAAAAGAAAGAAAGTTTGTTCCTGTTTGCCCGGTTCCTTTCCTTCCCAGAGAAAGGCTCCATTAGCATTCAGGTGCATTTCCCCCAGAACTTTCCGGTGTGGATTCCCACATACCCCCACACGTTTGTTTGCTTGTTTCTTTTTCTTTTAACGTAAGTGAGATCTACCTGTTATCCTGTGACACCTTTTCTTTAACCATGAGGCACCTTTGCATCTGCGTTTAATAATAGTCACTGCCTCTAAGGGCTGCTGTGAGGCCCAGATGAGAGCATGGGTCTCAAGTGCTGAGCAGAGCAACTTGCATTAGTTGCATTGAAAGTGCTCAGTAACACTTTTTGGCGGCGCGCAGTGGCTCAGGCCTGTAATCCCAGCACTTTGGCTCACTGCAACCTCTGCCTCCCAGGTTCTAGTTATCCTCCTGCCTCAGCCTCCCGAGTAGCTGAGATTACAGGCTCCCACCCATCAGGCCCAGCTAATTTGTGTATTTTTAGTAGAGCCAGGGTTTCACCGTGTTGGTCAGGCTGGTCTCAAACCCCTGACCTCAAGTGATCTGCCCGCCTCAGCCTCCCTAAGTGCTGGGATTACAGGTGTGAGCCACCACGCCTGGCCACGCCGTTATTTTATAGCACATCCACAAAAGGGCTGCGTGTCGTGCCTAACAGGTACCTGGCGTTTTCTTGTGATGTGCTCTCTGCTGTGCCCCTGAGCTTGGCCATATGCTCTGCAGCCTGGTTCAGCACCTGTGTGTGCCCTGGAGGAATGTGCACACCCCGAGGCTAAAACCAATGAACTGGGCCCAGGCCACATCCCGCTGTGGGCCGCAGGAAATGGTGAACTGAACTACTTTTCAGAAGGAGGGTGGTGTGTCCCTGGGCAAGTCACTGCCCTTCTCTGTGCCTGAGTCTTCTTGTGTGTAAACGGGGAATAGTAAAAGGATCCCCCACATGGGATTGCTGTGAGGACTGGATGGGGCACTGTGATACAGCTGCTGCTTTTATCCTTGCCTTCCTGCCGGGGGGGCAGCCAGGGTCACTCACTGTCATTCTCATGCCTGTCTAGAGAAGACCACTCATTTTATTGACTCCGTTTGTTTATAAATATTTATTTTAAAAAATTGTATCAAAAAATAAGCTTTATTGGCATCTAAAAAAATTTACCCAACATTGAAACATAACATCAATATTTATGTTATTGTGTTCTTGTTTCTTTTTTTTGAGACGGAGTCCCGCTCTGTCGCCCAGGCTGGAGTGCAGTGGCGCGATCTCAGCTCACTGCAAGCTCCGCCTCCCGGGTTCCCACCATTCTCCTGCCTCAGCCTCCTGAGCAGCTGGGACTACAGGTGCCCGCCAGTACGCCCGGCTAATTTTTTGTATTTCTAGTAGAGACGGGGTTTCACCGAGTTAGCCAGGATGGTCTCGATCTCCTGACCTTGTGATCCGCCCGCCTCGGCCTCCCTCTTGTTTCTTTTTTACTCACTGCGGTGTGAGGAGCAAATCACAAACATTTACTTTAGAGAAACAGAGACCATAGTGTAGATTTTACAAAATCACTTTTTAAAATCTCTGTATTGTGCTCCACAAATACCTAGAGCCAGTCTGTGCGTAAAATGTCACCCTGTTGTCTAAACCTTAAAATTCTACATCAGCCTAAAGATACGGATAAGATATACCTCTACTTGCTCTTTTGAAAAATATCTATTACCTTATCCAACCTAATGATAGCTATCTAAAAAATTCTTTCTTCCATAGGAAGTCTCTGACAAGCTGTTATCCATTTCCTTGACGTTAAAAGAATCTGGGGGCAACATTTCTATTTTATCAGAAAAATTCTTTTAAAGTTTACCTATCATGTTCATATTAAGAACATTGTGTGTGACCGGGCATGGTGGCTCATTCCTGTAATCCCAGCACTTTGGGAGGTGGAGGTGGGCGGATCACCTGGGGTCGGGAGTTAGAGACCAGCCTGGCCAACATGGTGAAATCATGTCTCTACCAAATATACATAAATTAGCTGGGTGTGGTGGCGGGCGCCTGTAGTCCCAGCTACTCAGGAGGCTGAAGCAGGAGAATCGTTTGAACCTGGGAGGCAGAGGTTGCAGTGAGCTGAGATCATGCCATTGCACTCCAGCCTGGGAGACAGAACGAGACGCCATCTCAAAAAAAAAAAAAAAAAAAAAAAAAGCAATATCTGTAGAAGTCAGTTGTTCAACTATTTTAAGAGAAAGGTGAACATGAACATCAGGTTAATTCTGGCAGACAAAAATGAACTGCTGTGGTCCAGTCAGCCATTATGTATCACAGAGAGATGCCAGCATTACAGAAGGGTGTCTCTGTCCTACTGAACGATGATTATGTCCCTTCAGTTTCTGTGCCTTCTACCACTGATTCACTTTCTGTGTCAGCAGCTGTGTCACTCTTCTTGTTTATGTTCGTATTTATTGAACACCTACTATGTACTCTGAGCCCTGGGATACAGCAGTGAACAATTAGAGCCTGTCCTCATGGAGTGGCTGGTGCAGTGGGCGTCGGAGACAGTGTACACTCAAGCGTACGAGCCCCGAGAGGGCTGGGGACAGGGAGTGCCCTGAAGAAAAAGGCAGCGCGGGAGGGGACAGAGGGACACAGGGCTGGGAGGGTGCTCTGCATCGACCAGAGATCCACAGGATGCCAGGGGGTCTTTTGGGAAAGAACATTCCAGGAAGGGCAACCCGCCAGTGCTGAGGCCTGGGAGGCCACCTTTGGCAGCAGAGTGAGTGAGAGGGGAGGTCGGGGGAGTCACGGCTTTCCAGGATGGACTGGGAATTCCTTACTATCTCCCTCTGCCGCGATCGAAGGCGCCTTGGCAAATCCAGGAGACGGCTCCGCCCAGCAACTGGCCCCAGGTGGGCCGAGTGGAATTCCGGAACTACTGCCTGCGGTACCGAGAGGACCTGGACTTCGTTCTCAGGCACATCAATGTCACCATCAATGGGGGAGAAAAGGTGGGTACACATGGCCCCATTCCTCCACCCATTCCCAGTCGGGCACAGGGTGCCACCAGGCCGATGAATCAAGCTGTGGCGTCTCCGCAGTCACTCACGGCTCCACACCTCCGCTTGAATGGCTTTTCCAGGGGATGCGAGTGGAGCGTCGCAGTAAAAGCTGTTCAGAGCGCATCCAACTTGTAGAAGTGAAGGCTTTTAGGTGAACTGACAGCCCAAAGAGCAAATGAGCCCCACAGATACGTTTTGGAAGATTTTTTTTTTTTTTTTTTTTGAGACAGGGTCTCGCTCTGTCGCCCAGGCTAGAGTGCAGTGGTGTGATCTCAGCCCACTGCAACCACGGCCTCCCAAGTCGGGGGACTGCGAGTGGTTGGGACTGCAGATGTGTGCCGTTACGCCTGGCTAGTTTTGTATTTTTTTGTAGAGATGGGGATCTTACTGTGTTGCCCAGGCTGGTCTGGAACTCGTGAGCTCGACCGATCTGCCCGCCTCAGCTTCCCAAAGTGCTGGGATTATAGGAATCAGCCACCATTCCTGGCCCCTGGAAGAATTTTGTTTGTTTGTTTGTTTTTTAAGATAGAGTCTTACTCTGTTGCCCAGGCCACAGTGCAGGGGCCCAGTCTTGGCTCACTGCAACTTCTGCCTCCCGGGTTCAAGTGATTCTCCTGTCTCAGCCTCCCGAGTAGCTGGGATTACAAGCCTATGCTGCCACGCCTGGCTGATTTTTGTATTATTAGTAGAGACGGGGTTTTGTCACGTTGGCCAGGCTGGTCTTCAACTCCTGACCTCAAGTGATCCACCCGCCTCGGCCTCCCCAAGTGCTGGGATTACAGGTGTGAGCCACCGCGCCCAGCCTGGAATAAATTTGAATAAGCTGCAAATACTAAAAAATCTGGAACAATGTAAAAATTTATTTTCTGCTCTTTTTGGAAGATGAGAACATCTGGCAACATTGGGCCTGGCTCTTTATAGACAGCCTGTGAGCCTCCTGGTTCACCCCAGTCCCTCCCTGTCCCATTCAGTGCCTACTTGGCCCCTCCAAGACATCAGAATCTGTGATCTCTAGAATAAGGGGTCACCATCCCTTCTAGGGGATGGCTTAAGGGAAGTGAGAACTCGTCAGATTTTTGGAGCCTTCTCTTGGTTCTGAGCTTTTCTTGGAAGAGGTTCCTTGACCTGAGCGAGACCCTTAGGCTGTCGTCTGGAATCGGTCTGAGAGTATTCCTGGCCGTTTGCTGGGGAGGAAGGCTGCTTTCACCTCTGAACATAGGGACTTGTTGAACTGTTCTTACGTCCCTCCCACAAAGCTCAGAACATTCTGTTCCCAGCAGATAATTTCTGTCTGAGTTACCGAGAAGAGCAGAGTGGGTGATGTTCTTGCTGTCTTTGTTTTTTTTTTATTTTGTTTTATTTTGAGACAGGATCTCACTCTGTCACCCAGGCTGGAGTCCAGTGGTGCTATCTCGGCTCACTGCAACCTCCGTCGCCCAGGTTCAAGTGATTCTCCTGCCTCAGTCTCCTGAGTATCTGGGACTACAGGTGCCCGCCACCATACCCAGCTAATTTTTGTACTTTTAGTAGAGATGGGGTTTCACCATGTTGGCCAGGCTGGTCTCGAACTCCTGACCTTCTGTGATCCACCCGCATCGGCCTCCCAAAGTGCTGGGACTATAGGCACGAGCCAGCACGCCCAGCCCTTATTGAGTCTTTATGACTTATCTCACGTCATGAGAATTTTTGCACGCATGCTGCTCTGTGACGCCCCTGTAGGAGGGTAGAGGAAGCCCGCCTCTCAGGAGCCCAGCGGGACAGGGAGAACTGGAGATCAGCAGCGTCAGCATTGACCATTGGCCAGAGAACCTAGTTCCTTCAAGAGAGGATGCACGGAGACCAGGTCATAGCAAAGGGCCAGAAGGTCTGCCTGAATCTTGCAGATATTTCAACAGCTCATGATGGGAAACTCACCATCAGAGGTGTGGAAAACAGCGTGGGGAAATGAGGAAATGCCTGATTATTACTTAATAGTTAACTTGCGTTGAAACAAATAGGGCTTTGTTGGAAATTCCTTCTGCCTCTTCTGTATCTTTTTGAGGTCTCTAGTAACTTATAAAAAGCTGAGTAATTCCTTTCGGGAGCCTGGCAAAGGGAAGAGAGTCCTTCTTGACCTTCGACCGAAGCACCCTTAAAGGAGTGTCTCTGGGCAGCAGGCGAGGGAGAGGGCTGTGGAGTTGGGTCGACGGGATGACTGATGCCCGAGGTGGGGCTGAGATGAGGGCACTGTGGGTCAGGGACAAGTCCAGATGCCAGCATTCCCACCACACCTGCATCCTTCTGTCCTGCAGGTCGGCATCGTGGGACGGACGGGAGCTGGGAAGTCATCCCTGACGCTGGGCTTATTTCGGATCAACGAGTCTGCCGAAGGAGAGATCATCATCGATGGCATCAACATCGCCAGGATCGGCCTGCATGACCTCCGTTTCAAGATCACCATCATCCCCCAGGTGGGGTCTGGGTGCGGCCCAGGCGGTGAGCCAGGGCTGGCAAGCCCTGTGATGGCACTAACAGTGATGTATGCATATTTTGGGAGCAAACATACATTTGGCCCTACTTTGTCGTTTTTTGGTTTGGTTTTGTTTTTTCTGAAACAGGGTCTCGCTCTGTTGTCCAGGCTGGAGTGCACTGGCGCAATCTCAGCTCACGGCAACCTCCGTCTCCCAGGCTCAAGCAATTCTCCCATCCCAGCCTCCTCAGTAGCTGGGACTACAGGCACACGCCACTACACCCAGCTACGTTTTTTTTTGTATTTTTTGTGGAGATGTGGTTTCACCTTGTTGACCAGGCTGCTCTTAAATTCCTGGGCTCCAACGATCCACCCACCTTGACCTCTGAAAGTGCTGGGATTACAGGCGTGAGCCACTGTGCCTGGCCTTCGTTGTTTTTATTGAAGTTAGGCTATGCCACTGTTTCCCTGAATTTCCTGTTAGCATACGATTAACAATGTGGGAATTAACTATCAGCCGCAACTTCCCGTCCCCACAAGGGGTAGTTTTGGAGCATCTAGAAAAATCCAAAAAGGCACCATCTTCTCTCTCTGCTCCAGAGTCAGACTGAGAATCTCTAACCCTTCCACGAGCTGGACAAGAAATAAGACTTTTTAATTTTAGATTCACGGGGTGCACCTGCAGGCTTGTTACATGGGTATATTGTGTGATGCTGACGCTTGGGCTTCTGCGGATCTCATCACCCAAATATTGAATAAAGTACCTGAGAGAGAGTTTCTCAACCATTACCCTCCTCCATCTGTCCCCAGTTTTGGAGGCTCCGGTGTCTATCATTTCCATCTTTACATCCATGAATACCCAGAGTTTAGCTCCCACTTATAAGTCAGAACATGCAGTATTTGGTGAGAAATAAGGATTTTCTTTTTTTTTTTTTTTTTTTTAATTGAGACAGAGTCTCACTGTGTCACCCAGTTCTGTGGCATGATCTCAGCTTACTGCAACCTCCACCTCCTGGGTTCAAGCGATTCTCCCGCCTCAGCCTCCCAAGTAGCTGGGATTACAGGTGCATACCACCATGCCTGGCTAGTTTTTGTATTTTTGGTAGAGACGGGGTTTTACCGTGTTACCTAGGCTGGTCTCAATCTCCTGACCTCAAGTGATCTGCCTGCCTCGGCCTCCCATAGTGCTGGGATGAGCCAACATGCCTGGCTGAAATAAGGATTTTCTAGACCAATCCCTGCAGGTGGATTTCTTAATATGTTGCCTTTTAGTGTAATCTTCCCTAATGTTTCTTACAAGATTCTCTTTTGGAGTTGGAGGACGGGAGAATCCACGGGACTTTATGTTAGGAATCACCTGTGCTGTATCTCATTTTGGGAGGTTCTCAACCCACTTGCCATATTGAAGGCTGTAGGAAGTTATGTGGAAAGGAAATCTTTTATTCTGCCAAACTCGGATTTTCCAGACTTTTTAAATTTTTCCATCATTAAGGAATTTTTTTTTTTTTTTTTGAGACAGAGTCTCGCTCTGTCACCCAGGCTGGAGTGCAGTGGCATGATCTTGGCTCACTGTAAACTCCGTCTCCCAAGTTCAAGTGACTCTCTTGCCTCAGCCTCCCGAGTAGCTGGGACTGCAGGTGTGCGCTACCATGCCCAGCTGATTTTTGTATTTTTAGTAGAGACAGGGTTTTGCCCTGTTGGTCAGGCTGGTCTCGAACTCCTGACCTCAACTGATCCGCTTGCCTCAGCCTCCCAAAGTGCTGGGATTACAGGTGTGAACCACTGCGCCTGGCCTTTTTCTCCATTATTAGCATCTGCAGAAATAGTGATTCCAAGGAGCTCTGACAGCCCACCTTCAGCAGTCCTGGCCAGAAGTCCTTCGGCCTCACCTCGTCTCCATGCATGTCAGCGTGACATAGGCATCACGTGCTGTCCACTCTCTTCTCTCTGAACAGGACCCTGTGTTGTTTTCGGGTTCCCTCCGCATGAACCTGGACCCGTTCAGCCAGTACTCGGACGAAGAAGTCTGGACGTCCCTGGAGCTGGCCCACCTGAAGGGGTTCGTGTCAGCCCTTCCCGACAAGCTGGACCACGAGTGTGCAGAAGGCGGGGAGAACCTCAGGTAGGCGGGGGTGAACGGGGAGACACCAGATAAGGTGTCCTAGGTGCCACCTCGGTAGGGGTGTTTGAAGATTCTGTCCAGGTCTGTGTCAGACCTATATTTGAATCCCAATTGTGCCGTAGATAAACCATTTGTCCCTTCACCTCTTGGAGCCTCAGTTTCTGTTATCTGTGAAATGGGTCTTAATCCAGGCTGTTTGTACCATGAGGTAGAATAACCAGGATGGCCAGTACATTTCCCACCAGCTCCACGCAGTTGAGAGTGGCTGTCAGTTGTTAAGCTCTGAAAAGGCTTCTGTACCAGCTGGTCACTGGCACTGCTCTGAGCCCTCAAGTCCCCATGCACTACCCCAGCTGTCCTGGTCCTGCTACCAGGATCCTGGAGCTCTGTCCATGACCTGGCGACTGAAGCATTAATGCCTGGCACACCAGCGGAACCTCTGGGGTCCCGCTCTGGTGGTGTTTGTTAGTGCCTGCTTCTGGTTCTGTTATCCGTCTCCATGACAACCAACCATAAAGCCTCAGTCACGTTGGAGTATAAAGCAATGATCATTGCTCCCAAACGAGGGCAGTCAGCTGGGTGACTCTGCTGATCTTGGCTGGGCTCACATGCATGTCTGGGGGTCAGCTGGCTGTTGGCCTCAGGTGGGGCAAGAAGGGTATACTCGGCGCATCCCTCATTCTCCAGCAGACCAGTTTGGCATGTCATGGCCATGGCAGGGGCACAAGAGCGTGGAAGCACCCATGTGCATCTCACAGTATTCTTTTGGCTGGTGTTATGTTTGCCAGTGTCCCATTGGCCAAAGCAAGGTACATGTCTGAGTCCAGAGCCACCTGTCATGGCCCCACAGGTGGATAGGGATGCATGGATATTAGCTCTTTTTTTTTTTTTTTTTTTTTCTGAGACAGGGAGTCTCACTGTGTCACCCAGGCTGGAGTGCAGTGGTACAACCTCCGCCCCCACGCTCAAGCAGTTGTCCTGCCTCTGCCTCTCAAGTAGCTGGGATGACAGGTGCCTGCCACCACGCCCAGTTAATTTTTGCATTTTTAGTGAGATGGAGTACCACCACATTGGCCAGGCTGTCTCAAACTCCTGGTGTTAAGTGATCCGCCCGCCTTAGCCTCACAATGTGCTGGGATTATAGGTGTGAGCCACTGTGCCCGACTTTTTTTTTCTTGCCTAGGCTGGAGTACAGTGGATTGATCTCAGCCTCTTACTTCTGGACTCGAACAATCCTGCCTCAGTCTCCCGAGTAACTGGGACTACAGGAGCATGCCACTACACCCAGCTTATTTGTTTATTTTTGTTTTTAGGAGACATGGGGGTCTTGCTTTGTTGCCCAGGCTGGTCTCAAATTCCTGGCTTCAGGCTATCCTGCCACCTCGGCCTCCCAAAGTGCTGGGATTGTAGGTGTGAGCCACTGTTTTGAGGATGATTCTGAACCTACATCTTGCTGAATAGGAGATGTGCTCTGATTGATTAGTGATGTCTGCTGCAGACACAGATGTTGGGAGTGGACGTGGTTTCCTGGTCGAGCAACATCGAGTGTCTCCTTTCACATCTCCCAGCCTGGGCCTAGGTTTGGAGTCAGGGGTGGTTTGATCTAACACTGTCTCCTCGTGTTTTTCTTTCGGTCAAGTGTTGGGCAGCGCCAGCTTGTGTGCCTGGCCCGGGCCCTGCTGAGGAAGACGAAGATCCTTGTGTTGGATGAGGCCACGGCAGCTGTGGACCTGGAAACGGACGACCTCATCCAGTCCACCATCCGGACACAGTTTGAGGACTGTACCGTCCTCACCATCGCCCACCGGCTCAACACCATCATGGACTACACAAGGTGATGCCCCTGGCACAGTGGCCTCTAGGCTTTGAGAGTTTGCCTTACTCACTGGCTCATTCATTCATTCATTCAACACTGTCCTTATCCCTAGTGACAGCCCCAGTGGGTGGATCCTCTCTTCATCCTGGATGGTACCAGGTATTTCTTTTTTTTTTTTTTTGAGACAGAATCTCACTCCGTCTCCCAGGCTGGAGTACGGTGGCGCGATCTTGGCTCACTGCAACCTCCACCTCTGGGGTTCAAGCAGTTCTCCTGCCTCAGCCTCCTGAATAGCTGGGACTACAGGCATGTGCCAGCACGCCTGTCTAATTTTTGTATTTTTAGTAGTGACAGGGTTTCGCCATGTTGGCCAGGCTGGTCTTGAACTCCTGACCTCAGGCGATCTGCCTGCTTCAGCCTCCCAAAGTGCTGGGATTACAGGCATGAACCACTGTGCCCAGTGGTACCAGGTATTTCTGACATCATCCAGTCATTCATTCTGTCGTTGTATCGGCATAGCGCACCTGCCATGTTCCCAGACGCTGGGGACTCTGTAGGCTGCTATCAGACAAGGTCCCTGCCTCTAGGACCAAGTAGCTTATTAGATAGAGGAGACAAAATAGACAGAGCAACAAACCAACAGGATTCCAGAGGGCAGCAAGTGCTGGGAAGGACGCTTGCCGAGGAGACGGGATAGCAGGTGCCAGGCAGGCCATTGTTTACATCGAGCACTGCAGGCCCAGTGCCTGGGGCCCACAAAAAAGGTTTTATTTTTTAAAAAGAAGCAGGCCAGGTGCGATGGCTCACGCCTGTAATCCCAGCACTTTGGGAGGCCGAGGCGGGCAGATCACCTGAGGTCGACAGTTTGAGACCAGTCTGGCCAACATGGTGAGACCCTGTCACCATTAAAAATACAAAAATTAACCGAGTGAGGTGGTACGTGCCTATAATCCCAGGTACTTGGGATGCTGAGGAAGGAGAATTGCTTGAACCTGGAAGGTGGAGGTTGCAGTGAGCTGAGATTGTGCCACAGCACTCCAGCCTGGGCGACAGAGTGAGACTCCGTCTCAAAAAAGAAAAAAAAGAATGTAATCCAACCTTGTTTCTATTTATACCAACACAGTCATAAAATAGAAATTTTAGCATTTTGTGTGGAGAAAGCTGCCTCCGCAGGCATCAGTGCCGGGGATCACAGAAGTCACGATGCAGCCGTAGTACCAGGATCTTGGGGGGTTTTGAGTTTTGCTTGAGTCACCTCTGAGGAGGTGACATTTTAGCTGAGACCTGAACAATGAAAGGGAGTCAGCTGTGAGAAGATCTGGGACAGCGATCTGCAACCTTGTTCTTAAGGGCTGGGGTAGTTTCAGCTTTGCGGGCCACATGGCCTCTCGGCCACTTGACTCCAGTGTTGCCTTGTGAGCGCAGTCATAGTGCACAAATGAATGAGCATGGCTGTGTTCCAGTAAAACTTTATTCATAAAAACAGGCAGGGGGTCAGATTTGGCCTGCAAGCCACAGTTTGCCAACCTTTGATCTAAAGGAAGAATATTCTAGGCAGCCGGTACAGCCGAATGTAAAACTGAATGAATGTGCTTAATGAATTTGAAGGCTAGCATGAGGAGGCCGTTGTACCTAGAGGCTGGAATTGAGGGGACAGGGCTAGGAGATGAGGCCAGAAACGTAGGGCAGGGGCTAGATCTTAGAGCAGCATGTAAGCACGGTGAGAAGCTTGGAACTTACTCTAAGAGCCCTGTAAAGCCATTGGAAAGTTTTAAGCAGGGGGGTGACATGAGTTTCCATTTTATTTATTTATTTTTGAGATAGCGTCTCACCCTGTCGCCCAGGCTGGAGTGCAGTGTTGGGATCACAGCTCACTGTGGCCCCAAGCGATCCTCCTGCCTCAGCCTTCCAAAGTGCTGGGATTATAGGCGTGAGTCTCTGCACCCAGCTGACATGATGTTTCTAGTTCACTGAGTACCACCTACTAAGTGACAGATACTGAGTTGGTGCTTTTGAAATATAGGACATAGAAATGAGGACAGAAGTGGGCAGTGTCAAATCTTACAGGACCTAAAATATTAGGGGTCAGCCAACTATGGCCCACAGGCCGTAGATCTGGCCCCTGGCCTGTTTTTATGAATAAAGTTTTATTGGCACACAGCCACATCTGTTCATTTTCCTGTTGTCTCTGGCAGCTTTCACACTATAAATACAGCAGAGATGCATAGTTGTAACAGAAACCATATGGCCTGCAGAGCCTGAAGTATTTGCTGTCTGGCCTTTTTCAGAAAAATGTTGCCAATCCTTATTGTAGACTATGGTAAGATCTTTTTATTTTACTCTGAATGTAATGGAACAGTGAATGTGAACAGTCAACACTGTTAATACTGTTCCCACCATGATTGATGTGGGGTAGATATTAAGGAGGTGGCCTCATGGGAATTTGACATTGACTAGAAATAGAGATGGAGGGTGAGCAACCAGCTGGAAGGCTGCTGACCAGTGCTAGCAGAAAGTGTTAGGGACCTGACCCAAAGCAGTAACTTGCCCAGGTCACTTGTCGCAGGGGCACGAGGTGCTCACCCCTCTCCTTCCTCTGATGTCTGTATCCCCTCCTGCTACAGGGTGATCGTCTTGGACAAAGGAGAAATCCAGGAGTACGGCGCCCCGTCGGACCTCCTGCAGCAGAGAGGTCTCTTCTACAACATGGCCAAAGACGCCGGCCTGGTGTGAGCCGCACAGCTGGCCTATCTGGTCAGAACTGCAGGGCCTACATGCCAGCGCCCAGGCAGGAGTCAGTACCCCTGGGAAACCAAGCCTCCCACACTGAAACCAAAAAATCAAAACCAAACCCAGACAACCAAAACGTACTCAAAGCAGCAGCCACCGCCATCCAGTCCCCTGCCTGGAACTGGCCGTGAAGACACGGGACAGACACAGAGAGGCGAGCTGCCCAAAACATGCTCGCCCTTGCCCCTGGTGCCCTGAGACACACACACAGCCTCCTGCCCCCAGGAATGCAAGTGTGTTCCTGGTGCTTCCCGCGGACGAGTTTTGGCAGCCAGACTTCTGAAGGAATTGGTTGTATAGAAGATCCTAGTGACCAAATCCAGCCGGCTGCCTCGGATCTCTCCAGCCGAAGTCTATGGACTGCAAGTCTTTGAGATGCCTGTGGCTCCCATCACCTCTAACATCCTTGTCTGGGTCCACCCGGAATGCTTCATTTCCTTGGGGCTACAGTTTTGAGGTTGAGGGGCCTGGAGAAAATCATTCCCTCCCCTTGGCAGTGTCCTGGGGCCCTGCATGGTCCTCTTGCCAACATCTGGTCTTCCAGGTACTCAGAAGCTGGGAACCAGCATCCCAGCGCCAGCTCTGCCAGTTCTTGCTTCAGGCCAGAGGCAGCCTCTGCACTCCCAAGCCTGTCCTCCTGGAAGGGACCTGGTTGGACTAACAGATAACCTGGACCTGGAACTGCAGGGCCAGGGGATTGTCTCGTAGGGCCAACGTTCCACCTGGGGTTCCCCTCCCCACTCACCCCCACTCCAGGCTTTCCCTTGCTTTTTTCTTTTGTTCAACATTGTAAGAACAATCAACGCCGTTATTACTGTTCCCACCATGATCGATGGGGGGTAATATTAAGGAGATGGCCTCATGGGAATTTGACATTGACTAGAAATAGAGTTGGAGAGTGAGCAGCCAGCTGGACGGCTGCTGACCAGTCCTAGCAGAAAACGTGTTAGGGGCCTTGCCCGAAGCACTGTTGGTTGCTTACAGTGTTGATTGCTTTTCTTCTTTTTTCTTACCGCCTCTTTGCTTTCCCTCTCATGGTACCTGCTCATGGTTATGAAGCTTTCAAAGTAAAGAACACGAAGTACCTCCCAAGTATTACCAATGGGTACCAAAAAACGTCCCCTTGAGTCTTTTCCTTTTTTTTAGACTTTAATTCTCTCCCTTGGCATCCGGTTAGTCCCCCAGCGGGGCAGCATTGTGGAGAACTTGACGTTTAGTTATTGATGCTCTTCCAGGACACGAAAAGAACCCATCTTTGAATATCAGTGATTTTTTTTTTCTTTAAGTACTGTTCCAGGGAGAAAAACTGTCTCAAAACTTGAACTTCTTGGGAAGAGAAGTGTTGGGCTGAGAAGTCACATTCCCAGGAAATAGTGAGGAGCTCGCCCTGTGTTTGATCGTTTTGGTCTCTGTATTCCTGGAAGAAAACGGAGAAGCAGCATCGTTTAAAGCCTGTTCTTTAATGTGTCTCCGTTGGAGCCCAAAGTGAAATCCAGAAAGCAGCCAGAGCTGACGGCTGCCCCAGGACTCATACTTGCTAAGAATTACATCGCCGACTTCAAACCCAGAGAGCATCTTTCTTTTAGGTGAAAACACATATATTTATTTTTTGTAAGTTATACCATTCTTTCGCATTAGATAAACCAAGTTTTGGGGGATCCTTTTGTAATGACTTAAACTGGAAATGTGAACATTTGCAGTAAAAAAAATATATATATCTATATATTTTATTTCTTTCTAAACAGTAGTTCCCTTTCCTTTGGGGCCTCAGCGAGGGTTCCAGCCATCTCCTGCACGGTCAGGATCTGGCATCCTCCTGTTGCTGTTCTTTGCTTTTGACAAGTTGCCTCTAGTGGGAGCTGTTGCCAGGAAGGGCAAGTCCTGGACATCACTAGTCGGATGGGGTTTAGTGGGAAGGCGGGACAGCCGCAAGGTGGACAGAGTCCCGGCTTTGGGGTCAGACAGATCCTGGCTTGAGTCCTGCTCTTGTCATTCGCTGTTATGGTGACCCTGGGAAAGTCACTCAGCCTCTGTGCCTCACTTGCTTTGTCTGTAAGATGAGGCTAATCGTACGTACCCTGTGAGCAGCGATGTGTGTGGTACTGGTAGCCTCGGTCAAGTTCTAAGACACAGGCGAGGCAGAAATCACATTTGGCCAGAATGATCCTTGAAAATCCTGCCCTCCCCCTGCCTTTTTTTTTCCCCCCCCTAGAGACAGGGTCTCACTCTGTTGCCCAGGCTGGTGTGCAGTGGCACAGTCCTAGCTCACTGCAGCCTCAAACTCCTGGGCTCAAGCAGTCTTCCTGCCTCGGCCTCAGGCATGTGCCACCAAGCCCAGCTAATTTTTTAAATTTTTTATAGAGACAGGGTCTTGCTATGTTACCCAGGTTGTTCTTAAACTCTTGAGCTCAAGGCATTCTCCTGCCTGAGCCTCCCAAAGTGCTGGGATTCAGGCACCTGGCCTGAAAATCCCTTTATGTTAGTCCAGAGAGGCAAGGCTGTGCTGCAGTAACAAATTCACCATAAAATCTTGGGAAATGATCGCAAGGCTTTATTTCTTGCTCATGCAGTTCTTAATGAGGGTCAACTGCCTCTCTAGGGTAGCTGACTTCCCTGTGACAAGTGATCCAGGCTGTCCTGGTTTTATCACATGACCTCCCAAGGGCTGGCTTCCAGGTCCCCACAGCGGGAGAAGGGAGAGTGGACGACTCTCACCCACTCTTCCCTGTCTGAAACCAGAACTGACGCAGTTAATCCCACTCACAGCCCGTTGGCCAAAACGAGTCACATGGCCCCAACCCAGCCACTGCGGGAGCTGGGAAATGGAGGGGTGCCTGTGGAAGAGAAGTATTTCTCCCTTTCCTATCTCATGTGGTTCCCGAGTTTGGGACAGCGGAGTAGTCAGACTAGAGTGTTTGGTTTCTAACTTTGAACTGAGTGCGTCTGGGCTGTAAGGAATGTCTGTATTTGGGGAGCACACCATTTCTGCCACACTTAAAACCATGCACCAAGTACATGAGCAGATGGAACATTCTAGCACTGCCATTGTTCCCTCAAGCCTTCCTGTCCCCTGATTGAAATTGCTGGCTTGCCCTAGGGACTGTGGTGTACAGAGATGCTCAGAGAAGAGCCGGCGAGGTGGTGACCATTCGAATGAGTAGTAGCGTCTGGGTGCAGTGACTCTTGCCCCATTTAAACTGTTGGCTTGCGTTAGGGACTGCGGAGCATGAAGTTGCCTAGTGAAAAGCCAGTAAGGTCATAACCATTAGAGTAGTTAGTATCGGCCGGGCATGGTGGCTCACATCGGAATGAAGTCACTGGCTTGCATTAGGAACCACGGAGTGTGAAGGTGCCCAGTGAAAATCTGGTGACGTTGTGACTATTAGAATTAGCAGTATTGGCCAGATACGGTGGCTCATGCCTGTAATCCCAGCACTTTGAGAGGTTGAGTTCAAAACCAACCTGCCTGAGGCCAAGAGATCAAAACCAGCCTAGGCAACCTAGTGGAACTCCGTGCACATAAAAACTGTTTTTGTTAAATTAGAAGTAGTTGAGGCTGGGCGCAGTGGCTCACGCCTGTAATCCCAGCACTTAGGGAGGCTGAGGCGGGTGGATTGCCTGAGGTCAGTAGTTCAAGGCCAGCCTGAACAACATGTTTCAACATATGAAACAACATAGTCTCTACTAAAAACACAAAAATTAATTGGGCATGGTGGCATACGCCTGTAGTCCCAGCTACTGGGGAGCCTGACAGAATTGCTTAAACCTGGGAGGTAAAGGCTGCAGTGAGCTGAAATCATGCCAGTGCACTCCAGCCTGGGTGACGGAGCGAGCTGAGGCTCCATTTCAAAAAATTAGTTGGCTCTACCGGCGGGAATCTTAATGTAGATGTGAGAAATGTTTAGATCTCAAAGCCTGACCCTAAGTATTGAAGTCCCAGGTCAGATCCTAAGCTGTCCCTGAGAGCGCCACGTGGTATGCACCTGTGCCTGTGTCTTGGGGTGGGGCAGCTGCGTGCTCAGGGGGAATCCGGGGCTGGGTACAAGTTTAATCCCCTTGATGAAGAGGAGGCAGAGGGAGGCATAACTCCTCATCCAGGTGAGTGGAAGTGCTGTGGAAGGAAGCTGTGTTTTGTACCTACTACGTGCTGGCCCTGGGCTCACTGTAGAACTCTCCACATTGGAAGGGGTCCCGCGGGCCAGAGAGGTCTAAGGAGGGGGCTGGTGCTTCCCAGTGTTGACCTGTTCATCTGTCCTCATACCCGCCATCAGATCCTACAGCAAATTTGTTTGATTTTCTGCCAAACACCCAGAATCTGTCCACTCCCCATCCTCCCATTGCCACCCCGCTGGTCCCAGCCACCCCACCTTCTCCCTGCATCCCTGTAACAGCTTCCACTGTGGTCTCCAGGCTTTTGCCCCCAGCGACACACACACACACGGAATCACAGTGTCCTCAACCCGGTGACTATAGTGACCTTATGAAAACATGCATTGGCTGGGCGCAGTGACTCACGCCTATAATCCCAGCACTTTGAGAGGCCGAGGCAGGTGGATCACCTGAGGTCAGGAGTTCGAGACCAGCCTGGCCAACATAGTGAAATTCTGTCTCTACTAAAAATACAAAAATTAGCCAGGTATGCTGGCAAGTGCCTGTAAAATTCCATCTGCTTGGGAGGCTGAGGCACAAGAATTGCTTGAACTGGGAGGTGGAGGTTGCAGTGAGTCAAGATCGTGCCCCTGCACTCCAGCCTAGGAGACAGTGAGTGAAACTCTGTCTTAAAAAAAAAAAAATTTTTTTTTAAGGAAAAGAGGCAAGGTAGCCTGATGGTGAGGACATGGGCTCTGAAGCCAGACTGCTCGGGCAGAGACACCACTCATTCTGTTTTCTCATCTGTCAAAAGGGCCTGATGGTAGTACCTTCCTCATCCAAGTTTTCCAGTAAGGGGCCCAGTGAGGCGGCTTCCTCCTCTGGTCCACTGAATGAGTGTGTGGCTGGCGGGCATTTAGAGCAGTGTCAGGTACATGTAGTTACGTGTTTGCAGTGGTGAGATGCACAGTGGTGAGTTTTAGAGAGTCTACCGGGCGCAGGCACTGACCAGAGAGGAGGTCCGCAGCCGTGCTGGATGGAATTCATGTTCCACCCACCAGCCAGGCCCTGCTGGCAGGAGCCCATGGCAGGGGTATTAATGGCCTGGGCATCCCTGCTGGCATGTCTCCAGGCTGCCGTGGTATGGGCCCGACAGCAGCCTCATTAGCAGGCTGGCAGGTGCTGGTTCCCACGTGCCGGCCGCCTGTGGCCCACCCTCTGCTCCCTGGCACGCAGCCTAGGAAAGGGGATCTGGTGGCCCTGGGTCATCCCAGGCTGGGTTTGCCAAATGTCCATGTGACAGCCCTTGCCTGGGGTCACTCTGCAAGGCAGTCAGGTGGCTCAGCTCCAGGCAGAGAAAAGACGGGCTGCATCTGCCCTTCCATTCTCTAAAGGACAAAGGTGCCCTGTGCAGTGACTTTGGTATTAGACCCAGAAGTAGATCCCCACTCTATCCTTACTGGGTCACCTTGGCAAGTCATGTCAAGCCCTTGAGCCTCAGTTTCCTCACCTGTGAAATGGAGCTAGCCATAGGTAGTGGGTCCACCGCGCTGCAGGCATGACTAGGGGCAGGTGAACACTGCGGACTCCCTGCCTCACATTGAAGGTGGTAGAAGCTGCAGTTAGATCTAGATTTAGTTTACTCCAGGCCAAAAGGGGCATCACAAAACTGTCTGTCAGGATGGGCATCAGAAAGTCCCATGACCTGATAGGCAGAGCTGGCTCTGTGTCCTTAAGAAAATGTGGCGTCCTTGTCCCGTCACCCTTGACACTGGCAAAGCCACTGCCCGAGTATCTGTGGATGATGGATGGCAGCGGGGCAGGTTAGACCGGGGATTTTCAACCAAGTGGGTCTTTTTGTTTGGGGTTTTTACGAACAGTCTCGCTCTGTCACCCAGGCTGGAGTGCAGTGGTGTGATCTCGGCTCATTGCAACCTTCTCTGCCTGGGTTCAGGCAATTCTCCCGCCTCAGCCTCTGGAATAGCTGGGATTATAGGCGCCCACCACCACGCCTGGCTAATTTTTGTATGTTTGGTAGAGCCAGGGTTTCACCATGTTGGCCAGGCTGGTTTGGAACTCCTGACCTCAAGTGATTCACCTGCCTCAGCCTCCCAAAGCGCTGGGATTACAGACATGAGCCACCGCGCCCGGCCCAACCAGGTGGTTTGACCCCTCTGGGGACGTATGGCAGTGTCTGAAGATACTTTGTCACAAGTCTGGTGGTGGTAGAGGGAGGATGTTACTGGCATCTAGTGAAGAAGAGGCCAGGGCCGCTGCTGAGTGTCCTACGATGTGCAGGACATGTCCCCACAGCACAGCACTGTCTGGCCGCACATGTCAGTAAGGTTCAGAAAGCCTGGGGGATTGCCTTCTCTGCTTCCACGAACACGTATCCATGTGTTGTGTTATTCTTGCTGCTGAGACTCCCTGGCGAGCATAAAGTTAGGATCAAGGGGGGTATCTGATGTCTCACGCCGCCCTTCCCAGCGATCTATGTGTGGCCTTAAGGTGAGCTACTTTAGACTTCGTTTCTCTTTTCTGGTGCCTGAAGCTGGTTTGGTGAGTCCAGCATTAATAGTCTGACCACTTTCAGAAACAGGTGTGAGGAGGCTGGGCACGGTGGCTCATGCCTGTAATCCCAGCACTTTGGGAGGCCGAGGTGTGGTCAGAAAATGGTGGTGGCTATTCCGTATCCTCACCATAGTGTGGATTCATGAGCCTGCATGTGTGATAAAACTGCACGGGACAAAATACACACACACACGAGTACAAGTAAAACGGGAAATCGAGCAAGATTGTTGTGTCAATGTCAATGCCCTGGCCGTGATGCTCTATACTAGAGTTTTGTAAGATGTTACCATTGGGAGAAACGGGGTAGCAAGTACACAAATCTATATTATTGTTTCTTTAACTGCATGTGAGTCTGGGATTATCCCAAAATAAAAGTGTTAATTTCCAAAAAGTACACACAGCATGGCAGTCCCCCGTCCCAGGGATTCTGATTTAAGGGTCTAGCGGGGAGCCTGGGCATGTGCTTGAGTCCCCGACGTGAGTCCAGGGTACAGTGGGGCTGAGAGTCACTGTTGACGTGGGCTGCAGGGTGGACAGGGCAAGATGGGCCCTTCCCGGGCAGACCTGTGTATTGCTGGGTCCTTCCGGCTCTGATGCTCCGTGATAATCCGCCACTTTCTCTGCCATTTTCCTCCCAGACCAGAGAGCAAACACGGGTCTAGACTGAACGTCGCGTGGAGTTATCAGTGACACCGGGTCACTTCCATCTCCAGCACTGCAGGCTCTGCGGGCTGGCCCGACGGGGGTACAGGTGAGGGTCTTGGGTCAGACCAGGCCTGACTCCTGGGCCAGCCTGTAAAACAGGCCCTTCTGGGCCAGCAGCTGGGCCGGACTGCCGCTCTCTGCCACCTGCCCCTTGTCCATGACCAGAACCCTGTGAGGGAGAAGGAGACAAAGAGGCTCTTTGGACACCAGCCCAGGCTCTCGGCAGCTGTGAGAGCCCAGTGTGTCTGCACTGAGGTTTTCTCCATAGAAGTCCTGCTTTCCGTGCAGCTCCCTGGCCCTCACAGCTGGGTTGGAGGCGTGTGCTGGGCGCATGTCCTTGGGCAGCCTTCCCGCTTGGCATGTGTTCCCGGGCATCGCTGCCACTCTGGCCCCATTCAGGGCCCTTCCAGCTCTAACCGGGACTGCCTCCGCTCACTTCCCCCACCGCTGCAGGGCTGCAGTGAGGGCCGGCCGGGGCGGGGGCCTTACCGGGCACAGTCCATCACGGAGCGCAGGCGGTGCGCGATGAGCAGCACAGTGCACTGTGCAAACCAGCTCCCGAGCGTGGCCTGCATCTGCAGCTCCGTGCCCGGGTCCACGGCGGCCGTAGCCTCGTCCAGGATGAGGATCTGGGTCTTCCGGAGAAGGGCACGTGCCAGACACAGAAGCTGTTTCTGGCCCACGCTGGGAACGATTGGGACAATTAGGTGGGATGTGTGTTCCTGGGCATGTGTAGGTGTGCCCAGAAACAGGTCCCTGAAACAGTGCAGGAGCGAGGTCCTGTGTTCAGGCTTCCCCACACATGGGGTCTGCGGCCCCTTCCTGCCGTCTTTGAGCAGGCTGACTGTAGGCAGGTCATTCAAACCTTTTGTGCCTCAGATTCCCACCTGTGAAATGGCTACTTTCTTTTTTCTGTTTATGGCTATATCTTTTTTTTCTTTTCTTTTCTTTTTTCTTTTTTTCTTTTTATTTTTTTTAAGATAGAGTCTTGCTCTGTCACCCAGGCTGGCGTTTAACGGCATGATCTCAGCTCACTGCAACCTCCACCTCCCGGTTCAAGCGATTTTTCTGCCTCAGCCTCCCAAGTAGCTGGAATTACAGTCATGCGCCACCATACCCGGCTAATTTTTTGTATTTTTTAAGTAGAGATGGGGTTTCACCATGTTGGTCTGGCTGGTCTCAAACTCCTGACCTCAGGTGATCCACCCACCTTGGTCTCCCAAAGTGCTGGGATTACAGGCGTGAGCCACTGCTCCCTAGTAGTTCTGTTTCTAGGTTTTTTGAGAAATCCTCATACTGTTTTCCATAGTGACAGTACTAATTTACATTTCCTTCATCAGCGAAAGCACAGCTTTGACTTCAGTCATGCCCTTGCAAACGAACCTACAATGACTCCCCACTGCTTCAAGAATCAAATGTACAGTCTTCCTAAGACATTCAAGGCTGGTGTTGAGTGGGCCTTAAATGCAGAGTGTACAACACCTGGGTGGGATTCCAGGCATGATCTACCACGCCTGGCCTGTTTTATGGCTGTTTCGAGTTCTATGTCTTCACCTTGTGCCAAACACATTCTAAGGGCTAATATATTGACTCAATCCTCATAATGTCCACAAAGTAGATATTATTGTTCTCCTCTTGGAGGGAGGAGAACACAGATACACAGAAGCTCAGTGGCTTGACCAAGGTCTCAAGGCGGGTCTCCAGGTGGGTCCATAATTTGAACCCAAGTCCTCTGACCCCAGAGTCTGCGCTCCTAATGGATCCGTCCTCATTGAATTGTGAAGACACGGCACATAAAAGTGTGTGGGGTTGTCACAGAGTAAGCCCTGGGCACGAAGTAGCACCCTCTCATTACAGGTGGAGAAGTTGAGATTCCAGGTCGTGAGGCCGGTGAGCCCCTGACTCAGGTGGGAAGTGGTCCCTGGGGCCCCAGCATGTCTGTCTGGCACCGTAAGCCCTTCCATGAAACAGCGTCCCTTTAGATGATTAGAACCTACTATGGTTATGCAGGCATTAGAGTGCCTGGGTTTTGTCCGGACCTCACTACTTGTAAGCTGTGTGACCCCAGGCAAGCCCCAGGCCTCCAATTCCAACTCTGTGAAATGACGTTATCAGGAGTGTGACTCAGGACTAAAATGAGTATTTACTGTTTCCTCTATGCCTGCTACTGTTTCAACAACTTTGTGCATATAATTCAATCCTTGCAAGGTAGGTAGGTGCTATTACTCCCACTTTACAGATGAGGAAACTGAGGCACAGGAGATAAGTAAGTTGCCCAAGATCCTACAGCTGGGGGGGCCTGGATTTGAGCCCAGGCAGTCTGTCAGCTGTGTATACTCTAACCCACCAAGGAATGCTGCTTTTCTAGTGCTTGAAATTATTTGCTACCACAAGCACTTCTGACACCCTCAGGGTCAGAGGGGTTTATAAACCCAGAACACCTTGGTTTGGTTTTGTTTTTTGGGGGGTTTTGAGACAGGGTCTTGCTCTGTCACCCAAGCTGGACTTCTGTAGCATCATCTCAGCTCACTGCAATTTCTGCCTCCCCGGTTCAAGCAATTCTCGGTGTCTCAGCCTCCCTAGTACCTGGGATTACAGGCATGCACCACCACACCTGGCTAATTTTTGTATTTTTAGTAGAGACAGGGCTTCACCATATTGGTCAGGCTGGTCTCAAACTCCTGACCTCAGGTGACCCACCTGCCTCGGCTTCCCATAGTGCTGGGATTACAGGTGTGAGCCACCATGCCCGGCTACCTTGTTTTTTTAAAAGGCATGTACCTGTACACCTATGTTCATAGTGGCATTATTCAAAATGGCCAAGAGGTGGAAACAGCCTGGATATCTACTGGCAGATAAATGGATAAGCAAAACGTGGTCTATCCATGGAGTGGAAAGTTATCCAGCCTTAAAAAGGTAGAGAATCTGACACATGCTACAATGCGGATGAACCTTGAGGACATCATGCTATGTGAAATAAGCCAGTCACAAAAGGACAGATACTGTGGTTCTGCTTCTATGTAGGGTCTAGAGTAGTCACACTCATAGAGACAGAAAGGAGAATGCTGGTGACCAGGGGCTGGGGGAGGGGGACAAGGACGGTTAGGGTTGCATGGGAACAGAGTTTTAGTTTTGTTACGTAACAGTGTGAATGTACCTAACACTATACACTGAAAAATGAGTGAGATGGGCCCAGCGTGGCAGCTCACACCTGTAATCCCAACACTTTGGGAGGCCTATGCAAGTTCAAGTGCAGCCTGGGCAACATGGTGAAACCCTGTCTCTACAAAAAATAAAAAGATGAGCTGGCCGTGGCGGCTCACACCTGTAATCCCAGCTACTCGGGAGGCTGAGGTGGGAGGAACGCTTGAGCCTGGGAGGTGGAGGTTGCAGGGAGCTGAGACCTCACCACTGCACTCCAGCCTGGATGACAGAGCCAGACCCTGTCTCAAAAAAAAAAAAAAAAAAAAAAAATTTGAGATAGTAAATTTTGTGTGTATTTTTCCACACAACTTTTTGTTGTTGTTGAGATGGAGCCCAGGCTGGAGTGCAGAGGCGCAATATCGGCTCACTGCAACCTTCGCCTCCCTGGCTCAAGTTTTCCTCCCACCTCAGCCTCCCGAGTAACTAGGACTACAGGCGCGTACCACCATACCCGGCTAATACTGTGTTCCATAGAGATAAGCTCTTGCTATGTTGCCCAGACTAGTCTCGAACTCTTGGACTCAAGAAATCCTCCTCCCTCAGCCTCCCAAAGTGCTGGGATTACAGGCATGAGTCACTGCACCCAGCCCACACTTCACATTTACAAAAAAAAAAAAAAAAAATTCCTATGTTACTTATAGCCCCAGTGAGTGGTGGGGTTACCACCCACTATCAAACAATATTTTCATAGCAAAATAAATACTGAGCAAGAGTAATAAAGGCTATCAGTAGCCCTGTGTCAGTTGAGGTTGGGTTTTGCCACCAAATAAATATAGAAGGCTAATTTAATTTAGGGGGGGAAATCTTAGTATTCAGAGACTGTGTCAGAGCTTGAAATTGCAGATAAGACACGTGGTTATTAACACAGTGATAATCCTACTGGGGAAGGCACTGCCGTCCCTTCCTCTCCCGCCTGCAGGTTCTGGCTACAGTGGGATGACCATACCTCAGGTCCTCGCCTCGGTCGGCACACTTGTACTGCAGCTGGCCGGGCAGGCTGGCCACCAAGGCTTTGAGCTGCACAGTCTCCAGGGCTGCCCAGATAGCCTCGTCCGAGTGCTCCTGCAGCAGGTCAAGGTTCATCCGTAGAGAGCCAGGGAACAGGATGGGGTCCTGCGGGGGAGGGGCGGTGGGTCAGAGCAGGGCCCCACCATGCCTCCCACCTTTGCCCACCCTTCCACCATCCTCACCTGGGGGATGATGCTGATCCTGGAGCGCAGTGTGTGCAGCCCCACGTGGGCAATGGGGACCCCGTCGATCCAGATCCCGCCCTCAGCTGCCTCCTGGAGCCGCAGCAGCCCACTGGCCAGGGAGGACTTCCCGGCCCCTGTCCTGCCAACGATGCCCACCTGCCCGGGGTTGGGAGGAAAGGCCTGCTCTGACCAGAGGGCTCCTGGGCATTTATTGGGGAGGTGTTTCCACTGTACCCGAGATCTGTCTGTCCATCCCTCATTGTGTAAAGGTCCACCTTCCATCTCTCTATCTTTCCATCTGTCTACCTTTCTATATATCCACCCATCAGTCCATCCAGTCTTCCATCTGCGTTCTTCCCTATCATCCCCTTATCCCGATGTCTCTCTCCCATCTTTCTCCCCACCCTTCCTTCAGTTCCTCCATCTTTCCTCATCCTTCTGTTTACACCTCTCCATCATCTCTTGTCCTTTCTTCCACTGCATCCCATCCATCTGTCTGTCCGTCCATCCATCCATCCATCCATCCATCTCTTATCCTTTTTTCCACCCCATTCCCCCATCCACCCACGCACCCACCCATCCATCCATCCATCCATCCATCCATCCATCATCCCTCCTCAATCCCATCCCTCCATCTCTCATTCTTCCATCCCATTCCATGCATCCATCCATTCATCTATCCATCTCTCATTTCTTCTTCCCTATTCATCCATCAATTCACTAATCCTTTCATTCATTTATTTTTTTTCCCATCCATCCATCCAGTCCATCCTTCACTCATTCATCCTCCATCCTATCCATGTGTTCATTCTCTTATCCATCTCCCATTCTGTTATCCACCCTCCATCCCTCTCTCTCTTGCTACTGTTGCATCCTCAGTGTCTGACACATGCTGTGGGTTCAACATTATTTGCTTAATTCATGAATGAAACATGTGGGTCACCTCACTGTATGCCAGGCGCATGTTTAGGCCCTGGAAGTATAGAAATTAAAGAGTCCTTGCTCCAGTGTGCCCGCCATCTGGTCTAGGAAAGAGTGCAGTTGAGTAAATGTAATACAGTGTGATGAACAATGCTATTTATTTTATTTATTTACTTATTTTTGAGATAGAGTCTTGCTCTGTCACCCAGGCTGGAGTTCAGTGGTGCGATTTCGGTTCACTGCAACCTCCACCTCCCAGGGTCAAGCAGTTGTCCTGCTTCAGCCTCCCAAGTAGCTGGGACCACAGGTGCCCGCCACCACGCTTGGCTAATTTTTGTATTTTTAGTAGAGACGGTGTTAACACCATGTTGGCCAGGCTGGTCTCAAACTCCTGGCCTCAAGTGATCAACCGACCTTGGCCTCCCAAAGTGCTGGGATTGCAGGTATAAGCCATGGCACCCAGCCAACAATGCTGTTTGTTATCAGCTCTGGACCTGTGGCAATTCAGGGAAGCAAGGTGGTGCTGCTCCTGCTGCCTGGGATTTGATAGAGGTAATAAGAGAAGACCTCATGGAGGAAGGGATACTTGGATGGAAGCTTGAAGGATGAATAGGAGTTCAAGGAAGGGGAACACTCCAGGTGAACCGCACTAAGTGGGTTTCCAGAACTGGAAGCTCATGGAGCTCACAGCACCATGTGTCCCCCTGGCCAAGAGGCAGCTGCTCCACAATGTTGGCTAAGCCCTGGCAGAGCAATGAGTGATGGGGGGGATGGGCAGGGCCTGGGGTGGGCAGAGCCTTGAATGCCAATCTCCGGAATTCAGACTTTACCCCAAGGGAAGCTGGAACTAGTAGAAGGCTCTGAGCAGGGGAATGACATGCAGTGTCATTCATGCTGATAAAGGTCAGGATGGCTGGGCACGGTGGTTCATGCCTGTAGTCTCAGCACTTTGGAAGGCTGAGGGGGGTGACTGAGGTCAGGAGTTTGAGACCAGCCTGGCCAACATGGTGAAACCCCGTCTCTACTAAAAATACAAAAATTAGCCAGGTATAGTGGTGCACACCTGTAATCCCAACTACTCAGGAGGCTGAGGCAGGAGAATCGCTTGAATCTGGGAGGCGGAGGTTCCAGTGAGCTAAGATCATACCACTGCACTCCAGCCTGGGCAACAGAGTGAGACTCTGTCTCAAAAAAAAAAAAAAATATATATATATATATATATATATCTCACACAGGAGAGCAGATTGGAGCTGGTGAGACAGGATCCACTGTTTATTAGGGGACAAGGAGGGGACAGGGAGGAAGCCTCTGTAGGTTCAGAGAGAGGGAGGAAAGGGATCAGTGAAGGGGCTTGATGAGGCATCTGTAAAATGGGATAGTACTAGCACCTCCCTTATGGGGTTGTTGTGAGAGTGAAAATGCAAATAATAAAAGCATTAGTAAACATTTCTGGAGCACTTTCCATGAGCTAAGCATGTTCCATGTGTTAAACTTCACAACAACTCAAAGATCAATATTACCAGTCCCAATTTACAGATGGGAAAACTGAGACTGAGCTATGAAGTGCTTTTCCCAACGTCTCCCACCCCAAAGCAAATACCCCATTTGTGCAAACTGGAAAATGTACTTGGAGCATTTAACACACTGCTCAGCACATATTAGGAGCTGGGTTAACATTAAAGAAGGAAGTCAGGGAGTTGCTTCCTCATCTGGGGACACCACGGTGGATGAGGCAGTCACCAGACGGAAGCAGGTTTGGGGAAGGCGAGGAATTCGTTTGAGGGGGCAATGGGTCTGAAAGCTAGGGGACCTGAGGTGGGGACATTGTGAAGGTAGCTGGTGCCCAGGGTTTAGGGCCTTGCCCCTGGAGTCCTTTGGCCTGAACTCTGTGAAGAGGACATTGTGAGAGAACCACTCACCTTCTCTCCTGCGTGGATCTTGAAGGACACGCCCTGCACAGCCAGCGGGAGCTCAGGTCGGTATCTTAGCCCAAAGTCCCGGAACTCAATCTGCCCGCCATGAGGCCAGGGGGGCTGAGCTGCACATGTGGGCAGCCTCCAGGGAGCCTGGAGCAGGAGGGGAAACTGAGTCAGAGGAGCCTTCCTCTAAGACTTCGCACAAGATGGCCCACCTTTCTCAGCTTCAGTTTTCTCTTCTGCAAAATGGACATATGTATTGCAATTTTACAGGGTTATTACGGGAATCCAACAAGAGAGGGCATGGACTATGTCAATGCTAAAAACAGATGGTGGTGGCTACTTTTAGTCTATCTTATTGCTATTGTTAGCCACTGTTTATTATAAAATCATCTCTTTTTCTACAGTGGGAGCAGACATTTCTCTCTGTCTTTGCGAAAGGACATGGCGGTGCAGCAGGAAGACCAATGCTGCCTTTTGCTATTCCTGTCACCTTGAACAGATCATTCTACCCTCTTGAGTCTTGGTTTTCCAATCTGGGAAATAGGGTTAATAAGAGCAGTGGACATGTATTGAGTGTTTGCAATGGACCAGAGACTCTACTAAATCATTTATTTGCAGGATCTCATTTGAACCTCCCAGTAAACTCAATGCTGTTATGTTACTATTACTGCTATACTGCTGTTCTCATCCTTCCTTCCACCCCATCCCATCCATCCATTCATCCATCCATCTCTTATCCTTTTTCCACCCCATCCCACCCATCCATCCATCCGTCCGTCCGCCCATCCATCTCCAATCCCATCCCTCCATCTCTCATTCTTCCACACCATTGCATCCATCCATCCGTCCATCCATCCATCCATCCATCCGTCCATCCATCCATCCATCCATCCATCCATCCATCCATCCATCTCTTATCATTTCTTCTACCCTATTCATCAATCAGTTCTTCCCTGTTCTGTTACTGTAATGTTACTGTTATGTTGCTATCACACTATATCATGTTGCTGTTTTGTTACCGTTGCATTGCTATGTTGCTGTTCTGTCCTTATAATGCTACTATAATGTCGCTGTTTTGTTACTGTTACATTGCCGTGTTGCTCTTCCTATATTTACTATATTAAAGCCATGTTGCTGCGATGTTGCTGTCCTGTTATGATGTTGCTGTTGTGTTTCTATTACGTTGCCATGTTGCTGTTCGGTTTCTATCATGTTACTAAAATGTTGCTATTATGTTACTATTGCATTGCTATGTTGTGGTTGTGTTGCGGGAATGTTACCATCATGTTACTATCATGTCTCTGTTATATTAGGATTACACTGCTATGTTGCTGTTCTATGTGCTATGTTGCTGTAATATTGTGGTTATGTTGCTGTTAGGTTACTATTACATTGCTGTCGTGTTACTGTCATGTTCTGGAATATTGCCGTTGTGTTACTATCGTGTTGCAGCTATGCTGCTGTTGCAATGCTGTTCCTCGTGGTCCCCCGCCACTCCCATAGGTGACCTGCTTTCCTCAAGCTCAGAAGCAAAGGAACCAAGATTTGGCCTGGCTCCAGACCTTATGCTCCTAACCACTGTTGCCACCCTGTCTGTGACTCTGACCTATAGAGGTAGGGGTTGAGTCAGGGGAGAAGAGGGTACAAACTCCAAAGCCTGGAGCAGATGTCAATAGGGACCCGTTGCCGCCCCCCACCGCCAACAGTATGTCCCTGCTGGGACCCCGTCGCCACCTCCCGCCCATCACCTCCTTGGGCGTCCAGGCATAGTCCTGCAACCGCTCCACTGACACGATGCTGTTCTCTAGGTCTGTCCAGTTGCGAACAACCCACTGCAGCGTCTGGGTCACCTGGTGCAAGAAAGCATCTCTGGCTGGGTTCGGGAAGGCCACTTGAGGGCTTGCAACAGCCCTGCTGGTTTCCCAACCTTTGCTGGGAGGCCAGACCCAGGGGAGTAAAGAAGGGAGGCAGGGATGCGGCAGTCTGAGGACCTAGGCCCAGGGGATTGGGATTTGGATGCAACCAACAGGTCCCTCCCTTCCTTCAGTAGAGCCAGAGCATGCAAAGCGAAAAGCAGCCCTCAGACATCAGCCTGTACAAACTGGCTTGATGCAGGTGAGACAGGATCAGAGAGGGTGTGTGGCCCTCCCAAGGACACCCAGCAGGACCCAGGCCCACTGATTCCTTTCTGATAGCCTCCCCACAGCAACCGGTGGCCACCAATTTCCCGTGACACTTGGAACCACACCAAGCTCCTCCCTGTGAACCATTACCGGCTCTAGTCCTGCCATCCCATCCCCAACCTTGTCTCCCAGCATCCCTGCCTTCACCCACCCTCTCTGGCCACACCCGCCTTCCTGCTGTTCCTCTAACACACCAGGGATGAACCTTCAACTCCCAGGCCTCACTTCCTCCTAAGTCACCTCCTCAGAGAGGCCTTTCTGGATGCAGGAGGAAAATGCCTCCACCGCCACCCAACATGTTCCGGCCTCTTACTTCATCCTGAAGCTTAGCAGCCTTGACTGTGAAATGAGGATAATAACAGTGCCTCTCTGATGGGGTTGTGGGCAGTATTAAGTGAGTTAATATTCATAAAGTTCTCATGCACAGTGGCTCATGCCTCTAATCCCAGCTTTTTTGAAGGCGAAGGTGGGAAGATTGTTGGAACCCAGGAGTTGGAGGCTGCAGTGGGCTGTGATCACAGCACTGCACTCCAGTCTGGGTCAAAGAGTGAGACCTTGTCTCAAAACAAAACAGCCGGGCATGGTGGCTCACACCTATAATCTCAGCATTTTGGGAGGCTGAGGCAGACAGACCACTTGAACCTAGACCAGGTTGGGCAACAAGGTGAAACTGTTTCTACCAAAAAAAAAAAAAAAAAAAAAATAGCCAGGCATGGTGGTGCACGCCTATAGGCCCAGCTAATTGGGAAAGTGAGGTGGGAGAATCCCTTGGGCCTGGAGATGGAGGCTGAAGTGAGCCAAGATCATGCCACTGCACTCAAGCCTGGGCAACAAAATGAGATCCTGTCTCAAACAGCAACAACAACAAACCAAAATGAACAAAAATGTATAGAGCTCTTAGAATAATGCCTCCTCCATAACAAATGCTTATGAATGTATATATATATGTTTTCATAGATGTCATGAACTGACATTACATACTGTTATTAATAGTTAACAAAAAGTGGCCAGGTGTGGTGGCTCATGCCTGTAATCCCAGCACTTTGGGAGGCTAAGGTGGGTGGATCAGTTGAGCTCAGGAGTTGGAGACCAGCCTGGCCAACATGGCAAAATCCCGTCTCTACTAAAAATACTAAAAATTAGCCAGGCATAGTGGCTCACGCCTGTAATTCCAGCAACTTGGGAGGCTGAGGCATAAGAATCGCTTGAACCCAGGAGGCAGAGGTTGCAGCGAGCCGAGATTGCACCACTGCACTCCAGCCTGAGTAAAAGAGAGAGACTCTGTCTTCAAAACAAAACAAAAGTTAACAATGCACTAGAAATGTCCTCCACAGGATATGCTTTGTCTCAACTAGTCTTTATAGCATCAGAAGTGATGGGATTACTGGCCTATTTTTTCAAGGAGCACGCTGAGACTCCACGAGGAAAGATTTTGCCCAAGGTTGCAAGTTCACCTCAGCTGAGTCCCTCGGCGGAGGGACTCCAGACACCTTGGTGGTTTGGACACAGGGTCTTCGAAGGTCCTACTAGCAGAGGTCTGACGGTCTCTGCCTCTGTCTGGCCCTCAAGCCCAGTTTGGGGGCATGGGGAGTACCTGGAGGGCAGCAGAGACAGAGAAGCCCACGAGGCCGGCGCTGAGGTGGGCTTTGCTCAGCACAGCACACGTGGCAGCCGCAAACACCAGGCCATTCCCCAGGAGCTCCACATTGGCCGCAAGCCACCTGCAAAGGGAGGCGACAGCCGGGTGAGTGGGTACTCTTATCTGCAGGGAGATGCTTCTCTGGGCACAAGGACTGGTCATCACACCTGCTTTGTACCCACAGGGGTCCCAGCAATGGGCTTCACATGCAAGGCCCCACGCAGGCTCAGGGAGTAGAGGACGATGACACTGTCCTGTCTCAACTGAGCCCAGCTTAGGGTCTGGGGTACAATTGGTGTTCCATAGAGCTTCCCTGTGTGGCTGCTTTTCTGTCCCTGGAATTTGCCAAGCCATCTCCACCTGCCATTCCTCTGCCCTGACCTGTGGCCTCCATGGATTGACTCTGTGTCCCCACCCACATCTCATCTCCAATTGTAATCCCCACCTGTGGAGGGAGGGATCTGGTGGGAGGTGACTGGATCGTGGGGGCAGTTTTCCCCATGTTGTTCTCATGATAGTGAGTTCTCACGAGATCATATGGCGTAAAAGGGGGCGGCAGTTCCTGCCTCGCACGCTCTCTCTCCTGCTGCCATGTAAGATGTGCCTTGCTTCCCTTTCCACCATGATTGTAAGTTTCCTGAGGCCTCCCCAGCCACGTGAAACTGTGAGTCAATTAAACCTTCCTTTCTTTATAAATTACCCAGTCTCAGGTAGTTCTTTATAGCAGTGTGAAGACGGACTAATACACGGCCCAGCCGGCTGGGGACCCGAGATGAAAGGAAAAAGGACTTCACATGTATTGAGTGCCTAGTTTGTACTTAACCCTCTCCACACTCTGGTACCACAATGCTTGGATCCAAATCCTGGCTCTGCCAGCATCAGCTGGGTGAACTTGAACAAGTTTCCAAACCTCTCTGTGCCTAGGATTTATCATCTATAAAACAGTTTCGGCCTGTCAAAACTGTTAGCAGAATTAAATAAATTAATCTACATAGATTGCTCAGAGCAGTGCCAGGCATGCAATAAGCATGTTACAAGTCTTACCTATGAGTGTATTTAATCCTCATATCCACTACATGAGCATGATCCCAGTTTGACAAATGAAGCTCAGAGAGGTTATGTAACTTGCCTGAAATCAACCAGCTGGTAAGTGGCAGAGCTGGGATTTGAATCTGTGTCTATTTGTGCTTAAAGCTTATGTTCTTGTTCTTGCTTAGTACCTAAAGATGGCTGAGGATGCTTATATGGCTGCTTTATCACCAAGGCAAAAGAGGCTGATCCAGTTGCCTGGCAACAGAAGCTTCTTCCTGTACCCCCTGCCCACCTGCTGTTGAGAATCTCTCGGTCATGTTCCATCTGCCCACAGTGAGAACCAATAGACAGCCTGTGGGATCTAGCCTCAACTATGTCCCTGACTCTCTGGGTGACCTCTCTAGCCATACAATATGACCTCAGGTCTCACCCTCTAAGGATGTGGATGAATTACAAGGTCGTCTCTGCCCTGGCTCTTCTTACCTGTCAGCCACCAGTCGCGGGAAACTGATCCTCTGGCTTTCATCTACGCGAGCATTGTTCTGAGCCACAAACGGGGCCTGGGTTCGGAACGCCCGGACCACTGTGCTGCCCTGGAACGTCTCAGCCATGTGGGAGCAGACAGATGAGTAGCTGGCTGACTCCAAGCGTCTCAGCTGGCATGAGCTAACCACATACAGGCTCTGAGAAGGATGGATGGGAGAGGGGAGAGGAGAAGCCACAGACATAGGTAGTTTCCAGAAGCACAAAGAGCCCCAAGTACAGGATTCCAGACCAGGATCTGTTACCAGCTTGCTGTGTGACCTTGGGCTAGTTGCTTGACCTCTCTGGGTTCTCATTTCCTTGCAGAATCAGAGTTCTATGGTTTTTTTGAAAATCACCTGGGAAGCTTCAAAAACCTCTAATGCCCCACCCCAGAATGACTGAATCAGAATCTCTGGCAAAGTCACCTTGACTTTGGTGCTGTTTAAGTAGCCTTCCAGATGATTCTAATGGACAGCCAGGGTTGAGAAACCACCAATTTAGTTTAAGTGTCTCACTTCCCAGCACTGAGGTCGACTACTTCATTTAGGGCTGGTCATTGGGAGAACAAAACTGTAAGGGGCAGTGAAGGCAGTTGGCCACGTCAGTTTCACTCATGTAACCCAAGGGTTACGTGCCAGGTGATGCACAGGAAATATGTGTTATTTGGTTTGCAGCTGCAGGTTAGGTGCAGCTAGCAGACAGGCAGGCAGGGAGGAACTGAATTTGCTGAACACCCAACTGTGTGTGCCAGGCTTTTTACACAGTGTCTTATTCATTGCAGAGTGAGCATTCGCGTCATTCACCAGTTAGTGGTGAGAACATCCGAGGCTCGGGGGATTCAGCAGCTGTCCTGAGAGCCACAGTAAGTGACAGAGCCTGGATTTCTCTTGACTACAAAGCTTGAGACAGAAACAGCCCATCCTCGGAGTCAAGTGAACTTAGGGAAGACCTGGGACAGTTGTCGGGGACGTGGTAGCCATGGGTTTTGGTTTTTGTTTTTTGAGATGGAGTCTCACTCTGTCGCCCAGGCTGCAGTACAGTGGCACAATCTCAGCTTGCTGCAACCTCTGCCTCCCGGGCTCAAGCAATCCTCCCGCCTCAGCCTCCCAAGAAGGTGGGATTACAAGCATGCACCACCGTCCTGGCTAATTTTTTGTATTTTTAGTAGAGACGGGGTTTTGCCATGTTGACCATGCTGGTCTCGAACTCCTGACCTCAAGTGATCCGCCCACCTCAGCCTCCCAAAGTACTGTGATTAGAGGTGTGAGCCACCATGGCTAACCCTAGCCATGGTTTTTATCTGACTACCATGTTTTCTTCTGCTCTACTTCTGGTTTCCTGTAGGAAAGGGCTGGGTTGAGGTGCTGTCAATCATGGGATCTGATCAGAGAGATGGTCACATGATGCATCCTAGCCTATCAGAGTCTACTATCCATTCAGTTACTGTGATGAGTTCAGAGATGGACACATGATCCACAAAGGGCCAATCAGAACCTTCCCTGGGATTAATATATGACTACTGAGCTGGAGAAATGTTTTTTGCATGTTGAGTTGCTAAGGTGAGATGATATGATGGCTAGTGGCCATCAGACCTGCCCCGGAAAGAGAGCATATACAAAATTAGACCAAACAGAGGTAAGCCAGTGGTTCCTAAACATTTGTGTGCATCAGAATTACTTGGAGGATTAATTAAAACCTAGATTCATGGGCTGAACCACATAGTATCTGAGTCAGTAGTCTTGTGCTGAGGCCTAAGAACATACATTGCTAACTAGTCCCCAGGTGATACTCCTGCTGGTCCTGGGGCCACACTTTGAGAAGCACTGAGTGACAATATGGAGAGAGTCACTGTGTCCTGATGACAGCTGGGCGCATGCCCCCTAGGAAATGTAAGCCATTAAATTCTGTTCTTCTGGTTAAGCTAATTTTAGCTGGTCTCTGATCCCAGCAATGGAAAGAATCTAGCTTTATATAATAGCCTTTGAGAACTTGCAATGACTCTTTGGCTTCCAGATAATTGGAGAGGAAGAAATTACAGCAGGATAAAAACATTACACATGAAGAACTCTGGCCCTTAATATTTAACTGCACCATGAGGCACAGTGACTCATGCCTTATAATCCCAGAACTTTGGGAGGCCAAAGTGGGAGGATCACTTGAGGCTGGGAATTTGAGACCAACCTGGGCAACACAGCGAGACACGTGTCTTAAAAAAAATAAATTTAAAAATTAGCCAGGCATCGTGGCACTGCCTGTAGTCCCAGCTACTGGAGAGGCTGAGGTAGGAGGATCACTTAAGCCCAGGAGTTCAAGGCTGCAGTGAGCTATGATAACCTATTGCATTTCAGGAGAGCAAGATTCTGTCTCTCTAAAGAAAGAGAACTTTGATGTGAACATTTAGAGACAGAGACTAGTGGAGATATCAGAAAGACTGTAGTGTCTCTGTCCCTGGGAATTCTAGGAACATCCCCTAGATGTCCAGCTGGGTGAAACCTCATATGTGGAGTCTTCCCCAGGGACAGGGGACTGGCTGAGTTGATCTCAGCTGGTCCCAGAAGGCTCCCTGACCTCTCCATACCTGAAACCCAGCGTAGAGGAGAAACAGTGGCAGGATGGCCACAATGGCCAGTGGAGTAGTCACTGCCACCACCAGGCTGACCTCCAGGAGTCCGAAGGCATACATCAGCAGGGACCGGAGTTTGTCTGGAATGTCCACATCAACCGTGTCTGTCTCCTTGGAGAAGCGGTTCAGCAGGTTGCCGATGGGTGTCCGCTCAAAGAAGCTGATGGGCGATCGCACCACATCCCACAGGAGCCTCTGGAAGAGCAACCTGGATGCCCGGACCCCACCTAGGAGCACCGCAGCCATGGACGCAAATAGCCCAATGGCTGGGGAGGGAAAGGAGGTAAGAGCATGAAGGCTGGAGACCCTCAGGACCGCCCTGTGGGACCTTGCGCAGGTCTCTCCCGCTACCCCATGGTGGACATCTTACGGCTTGGCCACCCTAATTGTTATATATTTTTTGAGATAGGGTCTCACTCTGTCACTCATGTTGAAGTACAGTAGCATGATGATGGCTCACTGCAGCCTTGACCTCCTGCACTCAGGCGATCCTCCCGCCTCAGCCTCCAAGCAGCTGGGACCACAGGTGTACGCCACCATGCCGGCTAATTTTGGGTATTTTTTGTAGAGATGGGATCTTGCTATGCTGCCCAGGCTGGTCTCGAACTCCTGAGATCAAGTGATCTGCCTGCCTTGGTCTCCCAAAGTGCTGAGATTACAGGTATGAGCCACTGCACCTGTACCCTGCTTGTTTATTGATGTAATGGGTTGAAGAGTGTCCTCCCAAATTAATTTGGGATGGGTCCTAAATTCAGTGACTGCCATTTATATAAGACTACTAGAGGATACTCAGAGACACAGCAGGAGACATGAAGATGGTGACACAGATTGGAGGGCACATATACAAGCCAAGGAATGCCAGAGACTGCCGGTGACCACTGCAAACCAGGAGAAAAGCATGGGATGTTTTCTCCCTCAGAACCTCCACAAGGGGCTGGGCACAGTGGCTCATGCCTGTAATCCCAGCACTTTGGGAGGCCAAGGCAGGTGGATCACCTGAAGTCAGGAGTTTGAGACCAACCTGACCAACATGGTGAAACCCTACTAAACCCTACTCTCTACTAAAAATACAAAAATTAACTGGGCATGTTGTCAGGCATCTATAGTCCCAGCTACTCAGGAGGCTGAGGCAGGAGAAACACTTGAACCCGGGAGGCGGAGGTTGCAGTGAGCCATGAGCCGGGATCGTGCCACTGCACTCCAGCCTGGGCGACAGAACAAGACGCCGTCTCAAACAAACAAACAAACAAACAAACAAAAAAAACAAAAAAAACCTCCACAATGAGTGAACACTGCTGACACCTTCATTTTAGACTTCAGGCCTCAGAACTGCGACAGAACAAATTTCAATAGTGCTAGGCTCCCAAGTTTGTGGAAACTTGTTTGGCAGTAGCCCTAGGAGAGAAATGTACATCCTTCCTCCCAATGCTAATCTATATGCGTGGGGTGGGGCTAACTTCTCCTCTGGGGTGGGGCAAATTTCACCCACGGCCAATCCAAACCACTGCAATAGGTTCAAGGATGAACGCATAACCCAAGTCAGGCCAATGACAGGGAGACCTGGGACTTCACTAGAACTTTTGGAAAAGTGGTACTGGGTGGTGGGAGGTGGCCAAGCTGGAGCTGTGGAATATCATCTTACCACCAGGGGGAGCAGCTGAGCTGGACAGGAAGCTGTCCCAGAGGAGGGAAATGAAGCAATTTCTTGTTTGGACCCCTACATCCAGACATACCTGAAGCCAGAAATCTATGGATGCTGGTCCCAAGAGCCAATCAATTCTCTTGTTGCTTAAACCACTTTGAATTGGAGCTGAATTTGTTTATTTTCAGATGGAGTCTTGCTCTGTCACCCAGGCTGGAGCGCAGTGGTGCAATCTCTGCTCACTGCAACCTCCACCTCCCAGGTTCAAGTGATTCTCCTGCGTCATCCTCCCAAGTAGCTGGGATTACAGGCACTGATGCCACGCCTGGCTAATTTTTATATTTTTAATAGAGACGGGGTTTCACCATGTTGGCCAGGCTGGTCTTGAACTCCTGACCTCAAGTGATCTACCCACTTTGGCCTCCCAAAGTGCTGGGATTACAGGCATGAGCCACCGTGTCTGTCCTGGAGCTGAATTTTTTATTGTTTGTATTCGACAGTCATAACCAATATCTCTCTCTCAGCTCCCGTCTCTCCATCTTTAAGGGAGAGTAAGACTTGCCCTTAGCTATCAAACGAGGGATGGAAGTGGAAGGATTTTGAAAGGGCTATTTGCCACCCAAATGAGGATTTGGGTTCATTCCAGGACTCAGCTGACTCTGACAATCCCTAATTTCCTCTTGGTTAAGTAACCGTTCGCCTTGAATATTCTACTGTACATGCCGTTGTGGTGAGTAGGTGTACAGGTTCTTAGGACTAGAAGAGTCCTCAAATTCAGGCCTGGTGCCCCCCATTTTACAGAGGAGGGCACAGGCTCACAGCATTTGGGTGATGTGGCCAAGGTCACCCAGTGAATGAGGACGAATCAACATGGAAACGAGGCAACTGTCCTTTAAAGAGGAAGCCAGGCCAGGCGTGGTGGCTCATGCCTGTGATCCCAACACTTTGGGAGGCTGAGGCAGAGGATTGCCTGAGCCCAGAAGTTTGAGACCAGCCTGGGCAACACAGCAAAACCCTGTTTCCATCAAAAACAAACAAACAAAAATTAGCCAGGCATGGTGGCGTGTGCATGTAGTCCCAACTACTCGGGAGGCCGAGGTAGGAGGATCGCTTGAGCCCAGGAGGCAGAGGTTGCAGTGAGCCGGGTTCGTGCCACTGCATTCCAGCCTGGGTGACAAAACCAGACCCAGTCTATATGTACGTGTGTGTGTGTCTAAAGAAGAAGCCAAACTCACATGTGCACTCTTGGTCCTCCCTTCAGCCAGGCCACGTATTAAAAGGAGGAGAACCAGGGGTTAGGGTCTGGGTGGGCGAGGCAGGAGGAGGGTGGGTGTGGTTGCAAAAGGGCAACATGAGAGTGCCTTGAGGTGAGGGGATTGTTCAGTGTCTCAACCATTAACCATTGTGATGGATGCGAGAGCCTGAACCGGGGACACAACTGCACAGAGGCAAACATGCGCACACCTACGTGCAATCAAAACTGGGGAAATCACAATGAGATCCATAGGGCCGGGCGCGGGGGCTCACACCTAGCTGTAATCCCAACACTTTGGGAGGCCGAGGCGGGCAGATCATTTGAGGTCAGGAGTTGGCCAACATGGTGAAACCCCATCTCTACCAAAAATACAAAAATGAACCAGGCTGCACACTTATAATCCCAGCTTCCAGCTACTCGGGAAGCTGAGGCAGGAGAACTTCTTGAACCTGGGAGATGGGGGTTGCAGTGAGCTGAGACTGCAGCACTACACTCTAGCCTGGGCGACAGAGCAAGACTCGGTCTCAAAATAAATTAAATAAACAAATAAATAAATAAACAAATGAGATCCGTGGATTGATGGGTGTCAGTATCCTTTGTGTGATACTTTACTATCATTTTGCAAAATATCACCACTGGGAGAAACTGGGCAGACTGTATAAGGTAGCTGGCCACCTTATTTCCTAGAACTGCATGTGAATCTACAATTATTTCAAGAAGTAGTTCCATCTATTTTATTTTATTTATTTTATTTTTTTGAGACGGAGTCTCGCTCTGTCTCCCAGGCTGGAGTACAGTGGCGCGGTCGCGGCTCACTGCAAGCTCCGTCTCCTGAGTTCACGCCATTCTCCTGCCTCAGCCTCCCGAGTAGCTGGGACTACAGGTGCCTGCCACCACCCCCGACTAATATTTTGTATTTTTAGTAGAGACGGGGTTTCACTGTGTTAGCCAGGATGATCTCGATCTCCTGACCTCATGATCCGCCCGCCTCGGCCTCCCAAAGTGTTGGGATTACAGGCGTGAGCCACTGCGCCCGGCCGTATTTCCATCTTTAATAAGGAGAAGACGGAGTGACAGCGGTAATGCATCTGTTAGGGAGGGTCTGGTTCTGTCCGGAGGTTTGGGGGCAGGCACTGAAAGTCACCAGCACGCAGGCCTTGGAGCTGCCATCCGCTAGCGGGGAGGAACTGGGAGAAGTTCTGAAGCTTCCAGAAAAGGAGGGATGTGCCCTGTCCTCCCCATTCCCTCCAGCCTCATCTGAAGGACAGAGATCTTTGCCTGGACCCCAGACATTTTGCACAGTTGTTCCAGGGGGCACAGGGTGACCCAGGGAGAGGTGAGGAAAAGGAGCCCTGAGCACCCCTCGGGGGAGCTGGGAGGACAGAGATGAGGAGGGCAGGTGAGGCATACCTTGGAGACAGCCGAGGAGCCCGAAGATCCCACCACGCAGGGCTGCCTGCGTCTGCTGCCCACCCACTGTGGGGTCGTCCGCCCACAGGCTCAGCCAGTAACCCCGGCAGAAGGACGCCACTTGCTGGCAGAGGAAGAGGAAGAGTGCATAGAGGCAGAGGGGGGTGCCCACCGCACGCAGGTAGGCCAGGTGCACTGTGGCCTTCACCTGTAGCACACATGAGGGAGAGGGAGGCAGAGAGAGCCCCCAGCGGGACGGGTGAGTTGAGGCAAGGCAGGGCGAGGCTTCCAGAAAACATGCCCATGGGCAGATGGAAGCGCCGCACAGACCTCACAGGTTCTGCCGCCGCGCCTCCCACAGACAGACCCCAGCCAGCCTTAGAACCCCCATCTCCTACCCAATCCCCAGTGAGCTCGTATTAATATTTTTTCTTTTGTTTTTCTTTATTTTCCTTATTTATTTTTTTGAGGACAGGGTCTTGCACTCTGTCACCCATGTCACCCAGGCTGGAGTGCACTGGCGCATTCATCTCTCACTGCAGCCTTGAACTCCAGGCTTAAGTAATCCCCCCGCCTCAGCCTCCCGAGTAGTCAGGACTATAGGTTTGTACCACCATGCTTTGTTAATGTTCATAGTTTTAAAGAGATGGAGTCTCGCTATGTTGCCCAGGCTGGTCTCAAACTCCTGGCCTCAAGCGATCCTCCCTCCTCGGCCTCCCAAAGTGCTTGGATTACAGGTGTGAGCCTCCACACCCAGCCAGAAGGGTTTTCTTGAACACTCACCATGGGTCAGGCATGTGTCTCTGCTCATAATAACCTCAATTTCACAGATAAGGAAACTAAGGCACAGAACGGGTCAGCCACTGGCTTAACGTCCTGCTCCTACAAATGTGAAGTTCTCTGCACAGCTGCAGCCAGGACTGTTGAAAACATTAATCTAATTATATCTTGTTGCTGGCCTGTCCATGGCTATCTCTTGCTCTCAGAAGAAATTCCAGCCAGGCGAGGTGGCTCATACCTGTAAGCGCTTTGGGAGGCCGAGGCGGGTGGGTCACATGAGCTCAGGAATTTGAGACCAGCCTGGACCAACACGGTGAAACCCTGTCTCTACTAAAAATACAAAAATTAGCCAGTTGTGGTGGCGGGAGCCTGTAATCCCAGATACTTGGGAAGCTGCGGGAGAATCACTTGAACCTGGGAGGCAGAGGTTGCAGTGAGCTGAGATTGCACCATTACGCTCCTGCCTGGGCGACAAGAGTGAAACTCCGTCTCAAAAATAAAAATAAAAATAAATTCCAAGCTTCTTATCTTGCCCCCACTCACTGCCTGCCAGCCTCATGGGACCCCTTTCTCTGGCACCCTAAGCTACTTCCCACCTCGGAGCCATTGTACCTGCTGCTCCCTTTGCCTGGAGCGCTCTTTCTCCTGACATTTGTATGACTGGTTCCTTCACATGTTCTTCGGGGAAGCTCAAATGGCACTTCTCAGAGCATCCTATCCATACCAACCATGACCCTCAGTTGGTCTCCATGGCAGGGTCTCACTCTGTCACCCAGGCTGGATTGCCGTGACATGATCATAGCTCACTGCAGCCTCGAACTCCTGGTCTCAAGCAATCCACCTGCCTCAGCCTCCAAAAGTGTTGGGATTACAGGCATGAGCCACTGCGCCCAATCATTCTTATTTATAGCACTTATTGCGATTGGATATAGCTTGCTTATTAGCATCATTATTTGCTCTCCATTTATCTTCACTAGTATCTAATCTCCACCAGACTTAGCCTGGCACACAGTGGGTACCGTGTACATGTTTGCTGGATGGATGAGAGGGTAGGTGGGTGAATAAATGAGTGAGTGGGTGAGTAGGTAGGTGTATGAATGAATGAGTGGATGAATGGATGGAGAGATCAATGAATGGATGAACAGCTGAATAGACAAATGCATAGGTGAGGGAATTGTTGTATTGTTAGGTGGGATAGATGGATGGGTAAGTGAATGGGATGGATAAATGAGTAGGTGGGTGAGTGGATGGGATGGAGTGATAAATGAGTGGGTGGGATGGATAAACGAGTGGGTGGTATGGATGAATGAGTGGGTGGGATGGATGGATGAATGAGTGGGTAGGATGGATAAATGAGTAGGTGGGTGAATGAATGGGATGGATAAATGAGCGGGTGGGATGGATGGGTGGGTGGATGATCATCTAGGTGGATGATGGTGGATAAGTAGGGGGGTGGAGATACACAGCAGTATAGAAGAGGAGAAACAGTACAAACTTCAGACTCAGACTGGCCTAGACTTGGGTCCCAGATTTGAGTCCCAGGTTGAGTCCCAGGCTAGCTATGAAAACACAGACAAGGCTCTTAACTCTTTAAGACTTCAGTTTCTTGGCCAGGCACAGTGGCTCACACCTGTAACCCCTGCACTTTGGGAGGCAGAGGCCAGAGGATCACTTGAGCCCAGGAGTTTGAGACCAACCTGGGCAACATAGCAAAACCCCATCTCTATTAAAAATACAAACACTAGCTGGGCATGGTGGCACACGCTTGTAGTCTCAGCTACTTGAGAGACTGAGGTAGGAGGATTGCTTGAGCCCAGGAGGTCGAGGATGCAGTGAGCTGTGATTACATCATTGCAGTTCAGCCTGGGTGAGTGAGAGAGCCACTTTCTCAAAAGCAAAATAAAATACATTTTAAAAGACTTCAGTTTCTTTACGTCTGAAATAGAGCTATCATACCTTTTTTTTTTTCTAGTCTGGGAGACTGGAGATGATATTTAATCTGATAACTGAATGACAAGAAGGAACATAATATGGGAAGTTCAGCATATCATATCTATTTTTTAGGGCGGTTGTGAGGATTAAGAAAATGAAGGTCTAGAATGCTACTGGCACATAGTAGGTGCTCAAGAAAGGTGAGTATGACTGCCGCCCCAATGCAAGTGCTACATTTGTTGGGAGGACTTGGGTCCCCGGAGGCGGCAGCAGCAGGTGGGGAGGGGTAGGTGAAGCTGGTGATTACCCTGCCATATTGCATGCTGTTCTTTCCTGTTGGCCATCCTGCCCTGTCAGGGTCATCTAGAGGAACCTCCGTCTGGGCTTCTGAAGTGGTCTGGTCTTTCTCAGGGACTGACTTGATGGACCTGTCATTTAGAGGAAATGAAGACCAAGTCAGTGTCTCTCCCAATGGCGGGGTGTATGTGCCCAACCCTCAGGCCCACTGACAGCCACTGAGCTCTGGATACACTCTCTACTCATTCAATCATTCATTCATTTATCTAACAAAATACTGACCAGATATCACACTTCCCTTCTGTCTGTGTGGTACCCAGCTAAATGCCATCTATTATCCCAGGGTCAAGCAAGCTCGTTCTTCTGATGCCAGTTCACAGGATGAACTTAACTTGCCCACCATTGGAACTCCGTTCTCAGAATTTTCTTTTCTTTTTTTTTTTTTTTTTTTTGAGACAGGGTATTGCTACGTTGCCCAGGTTGGTCTCAAACTCCTGAGCTCAAGCAATCCGCCCGCCTCAGCCTCCCAAAGTGCTGGGATTACAGGCATGAGGTGCCACGCCCAGCCTGTTCTCAGAATTTTTATTTTGGCTTAAGCTTTGGTGCAATTGTTTTGCTCCTACTGTTTACCATCAGATTTGTCAGTCCAACTGGCAGAATATAAATTATGAACAATTCAGACGCTAAAGACTTTTTGAATGTTTTATCTATGGTTAAGTGGGCTGACTTAACCTCTGCACCTCAGTTTCCTCAGCTGTAAAAATAGGAATATTATCTATCCATCCATCCATTGAAACATTCATCTACATATATGTATATCTACATATACATGTCTACCTACCTACTATTAAATTAAGTTTAGCGCAAAGCTGCCTCCTTACATATTTTAACTTTGGCCTAAAGGTTTTCCTGTACATAGTGAACTGTAACCTAACTGGACTCAAACAGACTGCAACCTACTCCTGTGTCAATCACTGAGTTTTAGCCAATCAAAGGCAGCCAATGGTGCAAACCATGTTCAAATAAAGCAGACGCTGAGCTGTAACCAGTCTGGCTGTTTCTGTACCCATTTCTGTTTTCTGTCCTTCACCTTCCTTTTTCTGTCCATTAATCTTTGACCCCGTGGCTGTTCCAGAGCCTCTCTGGACATATTCTGGTTCAGGGGCTGCCTGATGTGCAGATCATTCTTTGCTCAATTAACATCTTTCAGCCAGGTGCAGTGGCTCACGCCTGTAATCCCAGCACTTTGGGAGGCTGAGGCAGGTGGAACACCTGAGGTCAGGAGTTTGAGACCAGCCTGGACAACACGGCAACCCCCTGTCTCTACTAAAAATACAAAAATTAGCTGGGCCTGGTGGCATGTGCCTGTAATCCCAGCTACTCAAGAGACTGGGCATAAGAATCACTTGAACCCGGGAGGCGGGGATTGCAGTGAGCCAAGATCGTACCATTGCACTCCAGCCTGGGCGACAGAGCAAGGTTCCGTCTCAAAAAACAACCCCAAAAAATAAAAAGCCTCAGACACATTAAATTTGCTAGAGGTTAATTTGGCACAATCTCGGCGCATCTCGGCGCACTGCAACCTCCACCTCCCGGGTTCAAGCGATTCTCCTGCCTCAGCCTCCCGAGTAGTTGGGACCACAGGCACACGCCACCATACCGGCTTCTTAAAACTTTTTAATTTTTTTTAAATTTTTTATTTTTAGTAGAGACGGGGTTTCAGCATGTTGGCCAGGGTGGTCTCGAACTCCTGACCTCAAGTGATCCACCCACTTTGGCCTCCCAAAGTGCTGGGATTTACAGGTGTGAGCCACCGTGCCCAGCCTTAATGTATCTACTGGTTTTCTTTTAACGTGACTAGCTATCCATCTGATCTTACTTCAGACTCTTGTGCACTGTGAAGATGGTGAGTGTGTGTGTGATTGAGAAGTGCCCTTAGAGTGGCTAGCTGGGATGGGGATCAGCCCCTGTGGTCCCCAGGGACGGAGGCCCCTCAAGATCGCTGCCGCCCCCCACCCCTGTATAGCAGGCACTTAAGCTCGGGCCACCTGGTACCAGTGGCCTGCTGTTCTGCTTCCCAAGACCCCTCTCATTAAGAGGGGAGAGTATCAGGCAGCAGGTCCTTCTGCTGCAGACAGCCCCACAGTGAGCCCAGCTGTGTCCCGGCTGGAGGGAGCTGAGAGAAGAGGGGACCGCAGTCCTCCTCCTGGCCCCTTGCCCATGTGTTCTGGCCAGCGTCAAGTGATGCTGTGCATACAGACCTAAACCCTGTGCATAGCCAACCTGTCAAAGCATAGGTGACCGGGCCTGGCATGGTGGTTTACAGCTATGGGGAGGAACCAGTCCTGCCCTATTGCAGCACTGAGACCACTCCAGCAAGCTGGCCTCGGCCCACTTGAAGACACCCATCACACTGGAAGGCGTATTGTTCATTCCATGAACTGGCCCTACTGGGGACCTAATCATCCTGGCTAACTGGACCAATTCTGGTAAATTATCCCTCAGCAGGGCACCATGGGGGGACTTCAGCAGGTTCTGCATCCATAATGGTTTTTGTTGTCTCCCTAACTGCCTGAGATGCAGGTGGTTCCTTCAGCTGCTACTTCAGCTTCAGCCTGTGCCCTTCTGGGTGTGGCACCATGGCGGACTCACCTCTCGGGTCTAAGCTCGGGCCTCCTGCCTGCAGAGGAGCCTCTGGGGTCCTTGGTGCTGGTCCCAGGTTCTGTTTCTGCAAGGTCAAGAGAGTCCTGTCACACAACACGGCCCAGACACCCACTTTGATACCCACTGACTATGTGGCCTTAACTGCTCTGAGCATCCATTTCCCCTGATCTGGCTCCTGCCACCTCTCCAGCAACCTCTCTCAACACCCCACTCTGAGTTCTTCCAGGAATATCCTTCAGGCATTCACTCACTCATTCGTTTCTTCAATCAGTGAATATAACTGAGCACCTGCTATGAACTTGAGGTTGGAAAAACAGCATTTAACACCATACAAAGTCACGTTATCTCTGTTTCTCCCAACAGCTTTGCTCAAGCAGTTCCTTGTGTCTGGAATGTTCTTTTCTGGCTCTCACCTGCCCTGAGGTACCATCTCCCCTAGGAAGGACACCTCCCCACCACTATCCCCCAGGTGTGGCCAGTCACTGAAAGCAGATCTGTAGTAGTTTAACCACAGACCTGTAAGCAAGAAATAACTGCTACTGTAAGCTGATGAGATTTGGGGGCTATTTGTTACACAGCATGATCACAGCAAAGCTAACCAATACAAGCAGGCAAGTTCTATCTTCGAGCTTCAGGACTGTGACACTGTGAATCAACACTTAAGGTTTTTACCAGGGTGGGCCAGGGCTAAGCAGATGTTCTCAGAAGAAGCAAAGCCTGGGATTGAGGGAGACCTGGGTGTGAGTCCTTGCTTTGTCATGAAGGGATAGTATAAAGTGTAATGATTAAAAAACACATTCTCTGGAATCAAGTTGCTTGGGTTCAAATCCCAGTGCTGTCACTTATAAGCCATGTAACCTGGGACTAGTTCCTTAACTTCTGGGCCTCAGTTTCCTCATCTGTGAAATGGAAATGATTCTAGTACCAGCCTCACAGGGGCATTATGTTGATTAAATGAGCTAACGTATGTGATGTGCTGTTAGTTGCTACTTTTCAGTCATTGCAGGTGAGCTTGGCTTGGCAACTTTACTTCCAGAAACTTGTCATGTATCTAGCACATTCTGTGTTCTTTGGATTATTAGAAACTCTAGCTAACATGGTGTAGCTTTCTAGGCATCAAAATCCTTCTTGGGCTGTCTGCATAGCAACTGCAAGCATAGACTCCGGAGTTGGACACATTCAAGTTCTAATCTTGTGACCTTGGGCAAGTGATTTCACTCTCTTTGCCTCAGTTGGCTCATCTGTAAAATGACAGCAATAACTTCACATGCCTCTGGGGGTACTGTGAGAATCAAATGAAATAGTGTATTTTTACAGAAGCACTTAGCACACCCCCTGGCTCATAGATGGTGTTATTGGCTATTCCTGGAGTGGGAGAGCTGTCTGCTTCCAGGCCTAGGCCCGCAGGGAGAGTATGACCAGAGCACTCCATTCATGCCAGTAGGACCCTTTGAGCCTTTTTCCCCAAGGGTGGCAGGAGCCAGGCATGAAGAATCAGCAAAGCCCACCTAGTACCTCCTTCTCCTGTATCTCCTGGCTGTCTGGCTTGATCCAGAAGACCCATGAGGGCCCCCTTCCTCTGCAGAAGCTCCTGGTAGGAACCCATCTCTGCGATGGCCCCATCTGCCAGCACCACGATCCAATCAGCCTGGGGCAGGATGTGGAGTGCGTGGGTCACGAGAATCCGTGTCTGGGCAGGGAAGGGGTAGAAGTTACGCACATGTGGCTGGGCACAGTGGCTCATGCCTGTAATCCCGACACTTTGGGAAGCCAAAACAGGTAGATCACTTTAGGCCAGGAGTTCGAGACCAGCCTGGCTGACATGCCTAAGCCCTGTCTCTACTAAAAATACAAAAATTAGCTAGGTATGGTGGTGCACACTTGTATTCCCAGCTACTTTGGAGGCTGAGGCAAGAGAAGCACTTGAACCTGGGAGGTGGAGGTTGCAGTGAGGCGAGATTGGACCACTGCACTCCATCCTGGGTGACAGAGCAAGACTCTGTCAAGAAAGGAGAGAAAGAAAAGGAAAGAAAAGGAAAAGGAGAGAGAGAGAGAGAAAGAAAGAAAGAAAGGAGAGAAAGAAAAGGAAAGGAAAGGAAAGGAAAGGAAAAGGAGAGAGAGAGAGAAAGAAAAGAAAGAAAGAAAGAGAGAAAGAAGAAAGAGAGAAAGAGGAAGGAAGGAAGGAAAGGAAGGAAGGAAGGAAGGAAGGAAGGAAGGAAGGAAGGAAGGAAAGGAAATTACACATATGTGCTTGGCCAGCCTTCTGAGCTGGGGGTTGGGGTGGGGGTGTTATCCCCAGACTCAGAGGGGGGACAGCTCCCCTTCTTGTGCTCCTGCCACCTTTCTTATGAACAGCATGTCCAAATAGAGAAACAGAGGGGACTCCTTTAGCCTGTGTCTCAAAACAAGAAGACAGGGAGTCCATCTGACCCTGGCCAGTCATCCAAGGCAAAGCTGTAGTAGTTAAACCACAGATCCATGAGCAAGAAACCCCTGCTGTTGTAAGCTGCTGGGATCTGGGGATTGTTTGTTACACAGCATTGTCACAGCAAAAGCTGACCAATACGAAGAGGAAAATTGGACTCAAGTGGAAGGGGGAGGTGAGATAAATTTGGGTTAGGACTGGATGCTAAGGGCTTCCTCTGCCTTTGCCTTGTGCCCTCTGACACATGTTCCCAAACTTACTGTTCCCTGGAGTAGCCCACCAGGTCCGATGACCTGGTTGAAGACATGCTGGCCAACGTGGGCATCCAGGGCTGCCAGGGGGTCATCCAGCAGGTACACAGCTGCCTTTCTGTACACAGCCCGGGCCAGGCTCAGCCGCTGCTTCTGGCCTCCAGAGAGATTCATGCCCTGTGGCCACAAAAGGCACAGTGGCCTGAGTCAGCATCTGTAGGGTGAAACTGGGGTGCCCAGGCTGGCGCAGGCCAGGGCACACCTGCCCATCAGAGTGAGGTGCAGCTCAACATGCCTATTACCTGGGGACACGCCCAGCATCAAAGGCACTCGCTCTTAAGCCGACAATGCCTCCATCCTTACCCGACCTCACTTCTCCCCTTCCCCGGCATGTTTCCTGGAGGAGCTACCCACACTTCCCAATCCACTCTGTCTCCTCCTTCTCACTCCCTGTATCCCTTTGAGTCCAACTTCTGTTTCCCCGTCTCCATTGAGACCACCTTCACTGAGGACACCATTCATTTCCCTATTCCCTCATCCAATGGTAGCTTTTCAGTCCTACTTTTTTATTTTAAATTTTAATTGTTTTATTTAAGCTTTTATTGATATCTAATAGTTGAAACTCTTTGAGGGACACAAGTGATATTTTGATACCTGTAGGGCAGTCGTCCCCACCCTTTTTGGCACCAGGGACCGGTTTTGCAGAAGACAATTTTTCCATGGACCTGGGGGCAGGGGGATGGTCCAGGGGATGGTTTCAGGGTGATTCAAGCACATTACATTTACTGTGCACTTTACTTCTATTATTATTATTATTACTATTACTATTATTATTTTCAAGATGGAGTTTCACTCTTGTCACGCAGGCTGGAGTGCAATGGTGTGATCTTGGTTCACTGCAACCTCTGCCTCCTGGGTTCAAGCGATTCTCCTGCTTCAGCCTCCTGAGTAGCTGGAATTACAGGCACCCACCACCATGCCTGGCTAGTTTCTGTATTTTTAGTAGGGACGGGATTTCACCATGTTGGCCAGGCTGGTCTCAAACTCCTGATCTCAGGTGATCCACTATGCCTCGGCCTCCCAAAGTGCTGGGATTACAGGCATGAGCCACTGTGCCCAGCCTACTTGTTATATTATACATTACATTATATATACATTACATGTATATATAACGTTATATATATATTACATTATACATTGTAATGTATAATGAAATACACAACTCACCATCATGTAGAATCAGTGGGAGCCCTGAGCTTATTTTCCTGAAACTAGACGGTCCCTTCTGGGAGGCAGGGACGGATCATCAGGCATTAGATTCTCATAAGGAGCACGCAGCCTAGATCCCTCACATGTGCAGGTTACAGTAGGGTTTGCACTCCTGTGAGAATCTAATGTTGCCACTGATCTGACAGGAGGCAGAGCTCAGGCGGTGATGCGAACAATAAGGAGTGGCTGTAAATACAGATGAAACCTCACTCGCCTGCCCTCTGTCCACCTTCTGCTGTGCTGCCTGCCCAGCTCCTAACAGGCCACAGACTGGTGCTGATCCACGGCCAGGGGGATTGGGGACCCCTGCTGTAGACAATATGTAATGGTCAAATCAGGGTAACTGAAATAGTCATCACCTCAAATATTTATCTTTTGTATTGTGAACACAACAATCCTTCTCTTCTAGCTATTTTGAAATACACAAATAAATGATCATTAACTATAATTTCCCATGTGCACTATTGATTACTATAACTTATTCATTCTATCTAGGCCTTCTTGTCTTTCATTCATTCTTTTTAAAATTATTTTTATTTATTTTTGAGACGGAGTTCCACTCTGTCGCCCAGGCTGGAGTGCAGTGGCTTGACCTCGGCTCACTGCAACTTCCACCTCCTGGGTTCAAGTGATTCTCCTACCTCAGCCTCCCAAGTAGCTGAGATTATAGGTGTGCCACCATGCCTGGCTAATTTTTGTACTTTTAGTAGAGACAGGGTTTCACCATATTGGCCAGGCTGGTCTCGAACTCCTGACCTCAAGCAATCCACCCGCCTCGGCCTCTCAAAGTGCTGGGATTACAGGCGTGAGCCACTGCACCCAGCCATTCATTCATTCTTACATTCATTCATTCCACTAATAACTACTGCCTGGTTATCATATACCTGGTAGGGTTCTAGGTTCTGGGGAAACAGCAATGAGCAAAACAAAGTTGCTGCTCTCTTAATGGATCCATCATTCTAATGAAGAGGGGAGAGACAGGCAATCCGTAAACAAGTAACATCAGATAGAAAGTGCTATGAGGAATAAATACTAAAGCAGGTGGAGCCAGGTGTGGTGGCTCACGCCTGTAATCCCAGCACTTTGGGAGGCTAAGGTGGGTGGATCCCTTGAGGTTAGGAGTTCGAGACCAGTCTGGCCAACATGGTGAAACCCCATCTCTACTAAAAGTACAAAAAAAGAGAAAAAAAAATTAGCCAGGCATGGTGGCACATGCCTGTAATCCTAGCTACTCATGAGACTGAGGTGGGAGGATTGCTTGAACTCAGGAGGTGGAGGTTGCACTGAACTGAGATTGCGCCACTGCACTCCAGCCTGGGCAACAGAGTGAGACTCCAACTCAGAAAAAAAAAAAAAAAAGGAAAAAGCAGGTGCAGGTGTAGGGCACACTAGCATTAGCAGGGTTGCTGTGGTGGTAGATAAGGTGGTCAGAAAAGGCCTCTCTGTGAAGGTGATAGAAGAGAGGGATGAACCCTGGGGACTCCTGGGAAGAGCTTTCCAGCAGAGGGAACAGCAGGTGCAAAGGTCCTGGGGTCAGGAAATATCACAGAGACTCAGGTGGCTGGAGTAAAGCTGGGAGATGATGATGGAAGATGGGGCTAATGGATACCAGAGTCAGGTCACAGGGACCTCACTAGAGATTATCACGACTTGCGCTTTGACTGTGAGGTAAATGCGGAGATCACCTGAGGTCCAGAGTTCGAGACCAGCCTGGCCAACATGGTGAAACCCTGTCTCTACTACAGATACAAAAATTAGCCAGGTGTGGTGGCATGCACCTGTAATCCCAGCTACTCAGTGGGCTGAGGTGCGAGAATTGCTTGAACGTGGAGGTGGAGTTGCAGTGAGCCGAGATTGCAGCACTGCACTCTAGCCTGCGCAACAGAGCGAGACTCCATCTCCAAAGCAAAACAAGACAAAACACCACAAGTGGTGGGCTGGATTTGGCTGGGGGTCACAGTTTGCCAACCCCTGCCCAATCCATAGCTCCAGATGCATATATCCTGTTTCTTGGACTTCTCTGTCCAGGCCCTTTGGTGAGGCCCAGAGAGGGGAAGCAGTTAGACCCACGTCACCCAGCAAGGCAGGGCTGAGTAAGACAGGAGTCTAGGTCTTCTCCCTCTCAGCTGTCAGAAAGCCCCTCACCGCCAATCCTGGCACAACTCCCTGCCTCTCTCTTTGTGTCTGTTTCTACTTATCGATTCATGATTATGTATTGAGCATCTACTATGTGCTTGATCCTGAGCTCAGCCCTTTTTCTCCCCCACTTCCCTGACCGCTCCCCCCATTTCTCCATCACACTGCCCACGAGGAGTCAGGAACCCAAATGACCCCCAACTGCAATGTTTCCCTGTCACAAAAAGACCCCGAAACTCTCACCTGCTCCCCAGTTGAAGTGTGCACACCCTCAGGGAAGCTGTCCACATCCGGCCGCAGGGCGCAGGCCTCTAGGACTCTCTCCAGCCAGGCTGGCTCCAGCTCCTGCCCGAAGCACACGTTCTCGACCACGGAGGTGTTCTGCACCCAGGCCTCCTGGGGCACGTAGGCCACAGCACCCTAAAACACAACTTTGGTCACAGGAGGATGATGGGGACAGAGGTGGGATTGGTTTTTGAGGAGCAGCAGGAGTTGGGCTCTCGGTGGTGGGTGGGAGGTGAAGAGAATCGGTGAAAATGAGCTTGGCTGGAATGGGGAGGGATGGGAAGCCAGCGAGGAAGGGGTACTTTCAGGACGGGGACATCCTAGCAGACGGGAGGGGGGTGGCCTCACCTTGATGCTCATGAATCCGTCTACCTTTGACAGCTCCCCAAGGAGGGCGGACAGCAGGGAGGACTTCCCTGCCCCCACTGGACCGACAACAGCCAACAGACAGCCCTGGGGCACGGTGAGGTTTATTCTGGCCACACAAGAGGGGAGACATGACATGACCTTGGTTAGGGTTCGACCCACCTCTGTGAGGAAGGATGAGGCCCAGATGGAGCCAGGATTTCCTGCTCTGGGAGTCTCCAAGAGGACTTGTGGGGACCGTTCCTTTTCCCAGTCCTTGTCTAGCTATTCGAGCAACCATCCTGTGCACATCTCTGCATGTACACATGCACACGTGCACACAAAGCGTGCACACATGCATGCACATTTGCACACATACAAGCATGCTAGTGTGCACAGCAACACATACAATGTGGGCACACATCCACACACACACACATACACACACAAAGTCTATGCACATACCCAATCAATCCATACTCACATGCATACAGGTGTGCACACATACACACCATGCACACACACGCCTGCATGTCAACCCACATTCAAACACACGCAGAATTGACTATAGCCTGAGGGTTTCACCAGCCTGGCCTCCTGCTTTGGCTGTTGTAATAAATAGGCTCTTTCCTCCCTCCCTCCCCTTGCTCTTGGTCCCACCCCACTCCTGTCCGTGTCCACAGCCCATTCTCCACCCAGTGACCAGAGGGACCTGTTAAAACCCAAGTCAGATCATGACACTTCCCAGCTAAACCCGCCGGCACCCCCATTTCACTGAGGATCAGAGCCAAAGTCCTGACGATCATGAACGACGTCTCCCACCTCCTGCCGCTCTGTGCCTCAGCTGCTCGGCCTAGACCATGCTGACCTCCTTGCTGTTTCTTGAACACAATAGGTCAGTGGTTCTCACCTGGGGGTGACTGCATCCCTCAGGAGTCATTTGGCAAGATCTAGAGATATTTTTGGATGTCACAACTGGTAGGGGGTGCTGCTGGCATCTAGTGGGTAGAGACTGGGGGTCTGCTAAACATCCCACAATGCACAGGAGAGCCCCCAACAAAGAAGTTTCAGCCCAAAGTATCAACCGCGCTGAGGTTGAGAAACCCAGGTCCAGGCACACTCCTGCCCCAGGACCTTTGCAAACGCCATTCCCTCCACCTAGAAGGCTCTTCTCCCAGGCCGGGCATGGTGGCTTATGCTTGTAATCCTAGTCCTTTGGGAACTGAGGCAGGTGGACCACTTGAGGTCAGGAGTTGGAAACCAGCCTGACCAACATGGTAAAACCCATCTCTACTAAAAATACAAAAATTAGCTGGGTGTGGTAGCATGCGCCTGTAATCCCAGCTACTCGGGAGGCTGAGGCAGGAGAATTGCTTGAACCTGGAAGGTGGAGGTTGCAGTGAGCCGAGATCATGCCATTGCACTCCAGCCTGCATGACAGAGCAAGACTCTGTTTCAAAAAAAAAAAAAAAAAAAGACAGCTCTTCTCCCAGACACTCCTTCCTTATGATCTCGGCTTGAATGCCAAGCCTTCCCTCACCAGACATGCCATCGTGCTCTGTCCCCTTGCTCTGGCTTCCTGTTTGGGCCTCACCTCTATCAGCATGTCACCCCAAGACAGCAGGGCCCTTGTCTATTTCCTTCACCCTATCCCCAATACCTAGAACAGAGCGCGGCTGATAGGTAGCACTCTGTCGATGAAGGGAGTGAATGACAACCAATACGAACACTGCCCAGGGCATATTCCTTCCTTCTCAGGGAGTTTCAGGGCTGGCTGAGACTTTTAGCCACACAGACCAAGCCATGGAGTTGGGGGCTGTAGGTGATCATGGCCTCGGACTGATATAGAAGGCACAGAAGTGGGCACATAAGTGAGCACAGTTGATGGGGCTGAACCTTGGGGCTCCTCTTGGCCAGCCCTCCCGTGGCATCGTCTTGGTCAGCCTGGGAGCAGAGGGGTGTCTCCCCGTGATAGGGGAGATTCAGATGCACTGGTCCCCATCTGCAGGAGATACTGGTCTATGCTGTGCGGGTCCCCACCTGCAGGAGGCATAGGTGCACCCTGGGAACCTCCCCGGCAGAGCCCCAGCCCAGCCTAACCCACCCTCCAGTCCCAGGCTGGAAACCTGCACCACCTCTCAGGTGGGAGGCGGCAGGAGCCCCACGCATCTTCTCCCTGAAATCATGAGGCCGGTTACCACGGGTGTCGTTCTGTACCTGTGGAGGCAGGGAGGGCTCTCCTGGGACCAGGTGAAGGTGGCATTGCGTATGGTGATGCAATCCTTCCCGGCAGCTGCGGGGCACAAGAGGCCAGTTACAGGCGACCCCTGAGCTGGCTGGCCTCTGCGTCGGAGAGGCCCCCAGGTACTACCCCCGCCAGGGGCAGAGGTTGCAGGAAGAAATCTCTCCCATTGAACAAATTTTCCTGCTACTCACTGGCTTGTGTGTGACCCTGCAGGGTCCTTGTTCTCTCCGTGTCCCATGGCTACATAATCCAGGGGGAGGCAAACCGTGGCCCAGAGACCAAATCCTGCCTGCTGCCTATTCTTATGAATAAAGTTTTATTGGAACACAGCCATATCCATTCATTTCTATATTGCATGCTTTGAGCAGTTGTGACAGAGACTGTGTAGCCCCCAAGCCTAAAATATGCACAATCTGGTCATTGATGGAAAAAGTTAGTGGACTTCTGACATAAATTATCATGGAACCCCAGCCTTCCCAGAGTGAAGGGGGTGTTATCAATTTCACTGTGGCCGGCACAGTATCTCATGCCTGTAATCCCAGCACTTTGGGAAGCAGAGGTTGGGGGGATCACTTGAGGTCAGGAGTTCAAGACCAGCTTGGCCAACATGGCAAAACCCTGTCTCTAGCAAAAAATACAAAAATTAGCCAGGCGTGGTGGTGGGCACCTGTAATCACAGCTACTTAAGAGGCTGAGGCAGGAGGATCACTTGAACCCGGGAGGCGGAGGTTGCAGTGAGCTGAGATCGCGCCACTGCACTCCAGCCTGGATGACAGAGCGAGACTCCGTCTCAAAAAAAAAAAATTATTATTATTATGATGATTTCACTGTGACAACAAGTGTAATTAGATTAGTGGTTCTTGATCCTTAACACATAGTTAGAATCGCCTGAAAGATTTTCTAAAAATCAAAGCTCTCATGGCTTAGCCCAGATCAATTAAATCCATCCTCACAATTAGCTGCTACAATGATTAACATGCCCATTTTGGAGATGGGAACACTGAGGCTCAGAGAGACGATCTACTTGTCAGGATCACCCAGCTAGTCAGTGCTGGGGCTGGGATTTGGACCTGGGCAGTTCAATGCACAGGCTAGGCTTCTAACCACTGTGTGAGTGTTTTCCAGGTACACAGTTTGCCCAGGTTTTTCAGTACAAGGGGGAGGGTGGCTTGGCCAATGGGGTAACAAAAGGATGGGGTGGAGGGGGAAGCCCGGGTAACTTGAGCTTGGTGAGTCTCATCGTGCAATGGTACTTGAAATGTTGCTATTTTCTAGCTTGATCAGAATGTTGCCGTGCTTATCACCTTGGACTTTCTGCATGAGGACACGGACCTGGTCTGTTATAGCAGGAGTCCCCAACCCCCAGCCACAGACTGGTACCAGTCTGCGGCCTCTTAGGAACTGGACCATACAGCAGGAGGTGAGTGCAGGGCAGGTGAGCAGAGTGTCATCTGTGTTTACAGCCACGCCCCATCACTCCCATCACCGCTTGAGCTCCGCCTCCTGCCAAATCAGCAGCAGCAATAGCTTCTCATAGGAGCATGAACACTTGCGAACTGTGCATGCGAGGAATCTGGGTTGCGTGTTCCTTATGAGAATCTAATGCCTGATGATCTCTCGCAGTCTCACATCACCTCCAGATGGGGCCATTTGGTTGCAGGAAAACAAGCTCAGGGCTCCCACTGATTCTACATTATGGTGAGTTATATAATTATTTCATTTTATATTATAATGTAATAATAATAAAGTGCACAATTGGAATGTGTTTGAATCATCCCCAAACCACGCGCCTCACCCTGGTCCATGGAAAAACTGTCTTCCACAAAACCAGTCCCTGGTGCCAAAAAGCTTGGGGACCACTGTGTTAGAGTGTTCCCTGTTGTACACCCAGGATGGCACGAAGTGGGTGCTCGATGAGTGGTCGCTGAACAGCTAGCAGAAAGAACAGAAGCACGGTGCCTGTTTCCAAGTGACACGCAGATGGCGTGATCTGCACGTGCCATCCATTGCGCGCAGCCCCCATCTTCCCCCCATGCTGATGCTGGCTTGCCATTATGGGCAGGGGCAGCCCCCACATCCCCCACATCCCCCATCCCTCCCACACCCCTCCTGCCAGACCCAGCACTCACAGCTTCCAGAGGAACTTGAGTCCACGGCACCAGGGTCAACTTCTTCCAGGCAGAGGAAGGTGACCAGGCGGTCAAAGGACACCCGGGCCTAGGAAAACCGAAGCCCCAGGTCAACCAGCAAGAAGAGCAAAGAACTCAGACTTTGGGTGTCGGTGTCTCAAGATGTGTGGCAACAGTTTCCTGTCTACCAAGCTCTCTGCACATAAGCTCTGTGCACAGGAGGTATGAGGACAAAGTTTTCTAGTTCATGGGAAACGATGCAACCCCAGTGGTGACCTTGATGGTGGCGATCTCCCACCTCCTCGCTCCTACTAATCAGTGACACTGGAACAAGCCAGCTGCCATTCTGCACACAAGACCTGGGAAAAGGATGGTGGCTTTTCCAACAAGATTATCGTCATTATGTGGAACAATTTCAAATGTTGTCCACCTGGGGGCGCTCTCTCAGTCACAAACCCATCTTTGGGGCAGAAAGAGACCAGTCGTTAAAACAGAGATTCCGTCAGGTGCAGGGGCTCATGCCTGTAATCCCAGCACTTTGGGAGGCCAAGTGCAGGAGGATCACTTGAGGCCAGGAGTTCAAGACCTGGGGAACATAGCAAGACTCGTCCCTACAAAAAATTAAAAAATGAGCTGTACGTGGTGGCCCATGCCTGTAGTCCCAGCTACTCAGGAGGCTGGGAGGTGGAAGGATCACATGAGTCTAGCAGTTTGAGAATGCAGTGAGCTGAGATCGCACCGCTGTACTCCAGCCTAGGTGACAGAGTCAGGTGCCCCTGTCTCAACAAACAAACAAACAAATAAACAAATAAATAAGGCTGGGCACAGTGGCTCATTGTAATCACGGCACTTTGGGAGGCCAAGGTGGGCAGATCACCTGAGGTCAGCAGATCAAGACCAGCCTGGCCAACATAGTGAAAACTCATCTCTACTAAAAATACAAAAAAATAAATTAGCTTGGTATGGTGGCATGCACCTATAGTCCCAGCTACTTGGTTGACTGAGGCAGGAGAATCACTTGAACCTGGGAGGTGGAGGTTGCAGTGAGCCGAGATCATGCCACTGCACTCCAGCCTGGGTGATAGAGTGAGACTCCATCCTAAATAAATAAATAAATATTTATTTATTTATTTACCTCTGTTCTTGCCCCTACTTGCCTCTTTTCCAGCTCCACACCCTCCGTCTGCCTCCCACTGTCTTCCCTCTCCTCTGCAAATGGCAGGCGTAAAGAAGCTGGAGCCAGGTGTAGCCCACGCACTCTCCCAGGATGGCTCCAGCCCGTGCACCCACCTTACCTGGACGAGGGAGTGGATGGAGAAGGGCAGGAACGCCTGGGCCTTGTTGAGGATGTTGAGAACCGTGAGAGTCACAAAGGCTTTCTCTGCATCCATAGCATTCTCGGCCACCAGAGTGTGGACAGCAAACACCACCAGTGCGACCTGGGGGGTCGGGGCAGGGGGCAGAACACATGGGGCCACAGTGAGACACGCAAGCATGGATATGGCAGCCCAGGCAAGCTGTGGTGCCTGCAGCGTCCATGTGGCCCACCTGCCATGTCCGCCATGTGCTTCCCTCCATAGATCCCACTCCCAGCGCTGCTAACACATGTCCTCTCCTCAGTCATAAGCTACGCAAGGTCTTTCCAAAGACACAGTGCATTGCTAAAGGCGATGAGTGTGCAGCCCCGTGGCTCTAGGCATCACTAGAGCCTAGGGGAGAACCTAATGCCTCTAGGTTCCAAGCATTGAGGGACAGCAGAGATTCTGATCTTGGCAGCACTGTTGTTATTCTAGACCTGGTGGAACTTGTGATTCTAGAGTCCCTTGGAAGATGACTCTACAGTTGCAGCACGAGCAGCACTTGAGGGCTCTAAGTGTCGGTGCCATTTGTGGTCCTTTTTTTTTTTTTTTTTTTTTTTTTTTCCTTGGAGATGAAGTGTTGTTCTGTGGCCCAGGCTGGAGTGCAGTGGCATGATCTTGGCTCACTGCAACCTCTGCCTCCCGAGTTCAAGTGATTCTCCTGCCTCATCCTCCCAGGTAGCTGGGATTACAGGCGCCCACCACCACAACCGGCTAATTTTTGTATTTTTAGTAGAGACAGGGTTTCGCCATGTTGGCCAGGCTGGTCTCGAACTCCTGACCTCTGGTGATCCGCCCACCTCAGCCTCCCAAAGTATTGGGATGACAGGCGTGAGCCACCGTGCCTAGCCTATGTATCAAAATTTTTAAAGTTGTGGTTTAGGAAGGTTGTTCTGACAGCAATCTGAAATAAATGACAGAATGGCAGGACAAGGATCATGTCCAGTGACAGGGTGGCTATGGACATCTGCTGGCCAGCATCAGGGAAGACACTCAGACCCAGGATTCTAACTCTGCCGCCCCTCCTGCACCCTCCTCCCCACATCGGTAGAAGCCTGGAATTCTCTCTGAGAGTTCAGCAGACTTTATCAGCCACTGCCACCTTTGCTAGAATAATGTGATTAATTCGTTCTTGCAGAAGACAGCAGGGACCCTGAGAAAACAGGATCCAGAATGAGTGGGTTTTGACGGTCAGGGTGGTAGGATCTGGGGAGCTCCACCTACCTCACCCTGCCCCACCCCCGCACTCCTTCCCCAGTGCTGCTCAGCATAGAGACTAGAGTGACGTCACCAGAAATGTAGACACTTGGAAGGACACCAGCGACACAGAGAAGAGGAGGCCGGAGGTCCGCAAGGCGCCCAGCTCCTGGCCTCGGATGCCCAGGACTCTGTCCAGAAAGGCTCCCTCCCAGCCGTGGAACTTGATGGTCTTCGAGTTCCTGAGGATGGAGCTGGTGAGCCGTGCCCGCAAGTCCTTCTGCCTCATTTGCTCTTCCTGGGATCAGAGGGAAAAAGAGAGATGAAGACAGGGACAGATGAGAATTCTTCCCTGCACCCTGACAGCCACCCTTCAGCAAATCCCATTCACCTTGCCAAGCTGCGTCCCAAACCTGTCTGCTTCTCAGCGTCTCAGTCCCTCAGTCCTGGTCCAACCACCATCATCCTGTACCTGGACTTCTGCAGGATCTGCCCCCGGGACAGTGCGCCCCATGGAGGAAGCCTCTGATGCCCGGAGAACAGAGGCAGCCTGAGCCCACCTGGGTATGGTACTGTCAGGAAGGCTACCTGGAGGTGGTTGATGCCCAAGTTACATCTGTTTTTTTAACCTTTTACATTTTTTGTGGAGTTGGGGTCTCGCTATGTTGTCCAGGCTGGCCTCGAGCTCCTGGGCTCAAGTGATCCTCTGCCCTCAGCCTCCTAAAGTGCTGGGATTACAGCCTGAGCTACATCTTACATGACCAGGAGGTGAGTGCTGAGCAGGCAGAGGATGCGGGAATGGAGCTAAAGAGGGAGGGGAGGGGTTTGAGAAAGGGGGGCAGCAAAAACCCAGGCACAGGGAATAGCATGACTCAGAGGACACTCAGTGTGGCCAGAGGAGCACGTGAGCAGGGTCACTTGGCGCTTTGCGGTCAGGCAGAGGAATTCGGGGTCCCCTGTGCTTCACCATGGGGTTGGGGGCAGGGGTATCATCAGAGGGGCAGCTGCCTGGAGAAGGTTTTTCTTTTTGAGACGGAGTCTCGCTCTGTGGCCCAGGCTGGAGAGAAGTGATGTGACCTCGGCTCACTGTAACCTCCGCCTCCTGGGTTCAAGCGATTCTCCTGCCTGAGCCTCCTGAGTAGCTGGGATTATAGGCGCACGTCGCCACACCTGGCTAATTTTTGTATTTTTTAGTGGAGACAGGGTTATGCCATGTTGGCCAGGCTGGTTTTGAACTCCTGACCTCAGGTGATCTGCCCGCCTCAGCCTCCCAAAGTGTTGGGATTACAGGTGTGAGCCACCGCGCCCGGCCTAGAGTGTTTCAGAGGAGGCCACGCAGGAAGATGGAGAAACAGCCCAGGTGACAGACGGACGTTGGGACAGCTGGGCCGAGAGAGGAAGTAAGTTCCTTCCCTCCATCCCCCATCCCTCCCTCTCTCTTTCCCGCCTTTCTTTCCTTTCTTCCGTATCTCCTTTCTTCTTCTGTTGTTCCCTTTCTTCCTTCTCTCTTTCCTTTTCTTTCCTTCCCTCTCTCCCCATTTCTTCCTTCTCTCCCTCATTCCTTCTCTTCCTCCCTCAATTCTTTCCTTCCCTCCTTCCCTCTGTCCTTCCTCCCCTTTCCTATCTTTCCTTCCTTCCCTCCTTTTCTCTCCTTCCCCTCCCTCCTTCCTCCCCTCCTTTCCTTCTTTCCTTCCTCTCTCCTCCCCTTCTTCCCTCCTTCCTTTCTTCCATAGTTCACAAACACAGTAAGTATTGAGAACCTTCTGCCTGCCAAGCACTAACTAGATGCTGAGTCTGCCACAGAGAGTGGCCTGTGCTGTTGCAAAGCTTCGAGTCTAAGGAGAACAAGGTAATCAGCCCCTGCCAGGTGCTTCCTGCGGCGCCCTGTAGGATGTGGGAAGTGCTGTGCAGGGGGGAAAAAAAAAGCAAAAATGAAGCCAGGGCAGGCACAAGAGAGGCTGCTGCTGGGAGGAGAGGGATGAACGTGCTGTTTCCTGGCCAGAGGGTGGCGAGGGAGTTGACGGAGGGTCTTCGGGAGGGAGGGTGATCCAGGCAGAGGGAACAGCTAAAGCGAAGGCCTGGAGGGATGTGTGAAATCGGGCAGGTTTGAGGACGGGGGATGTGGGGGAGAAGGCAGGGAAGGGAGGCAGACGGGTGGAAGGTGAAGTTGGAAGCCATGAGGCCAGTTCAGGGTGGGCCTGGCGGGCCCATGTGGGTTTTTGGCTCAGTCTGAGGAAAATGGGGCCGCTGTGGGTCTGAGTAGAGGAGGGGTGCGACGTATTCGGTTTGCACAGGTCTGCTCTGGCTGGGAGTGGAGAGAGGCTGAGGGCAGAAGCGGGGAGTGCGCCAGGGGCTTGCTGCTATGACCTGGGTTAGAGACCATGGGGTTTGCAGAGCCTGCGCTGGGAAGGGTGACATTCTGGATGCATTTTGAAGGTGACGCCAAGCAAATCTGATGACAGATGGGAGGTGAGAGAAAAAGGCATTGAACTGACCCAGGGCCTGTGGCCTGAACCCTAGAGGGACGGAGCCACTGTCCATTGAGATGGTGACGGGAGGGGTGCAGGTCTGCGTGATGGGCAGCTCATAGACGACAAGAACAAAGCCGGACACGTGGGCTCGCACTCAACTCTCCCCTCCCCATCTCCCACACCAGGACCTGTGGCATCCTCCCTACTCCCTGCCTGGTCCGTCCCTTTCCCCAAAGCCGAACCTGATGGTGGTTCCTCTTCTTGGTGATGAAGAAATTCAGAGGGAGGAGGCTCAGGAAGACGGCGATGGCAGTGAGGGCGGAGGGGCCCAGGAGCTGGGGACAGAGGGGGCAGGATGTCAGGAGATCCCAAGGAGCACAGCTCTCAGAGGCATGTGAACCAGAGCACCTCCATCTTGAATAGGGGCTGGGTAAAATGAGGCTGAGATCTACTGGGCTGCATGCCCAGACGGTTAAGGCATTCTAAGTCACAGGATGAGACAGGAGGTCGGCACAAGACACAGGTCACAAAGACCTTCCTGATAAAACAGGTTGCAGTAAAGAAGCCGGCCAAATCCCACCAAAAGCAAGATCGCAACGAGGGTGACCTCTGGTTGTCCTCACTGCTGCACTCCCACCAGCGCCATGACAGTTTACCAATGCCATGGCAACATCAGCAAGTTACCCTATATGGTCTAAAAAGGAAAGGCATGAACAATCCACCCCTTGTTGAGCATATCATGAAGAAATAACCAAAAAAATGGGCAACCAGCAGCCCTCGGGGCTGCTCTGTCTGTGGAGTAGCCATTCTTTTAAATCTTTACTTCCCTGAAGAACTTGCTTTTGGCCGGGTGTGGTGGCTCACGCCTGTAATCTAGCACTTTGGGAGGCCGAGGCAGGCAGATCACCTGAGGTCAGGAGTTCAAGACCAGCCTGGCCAACATGGTAAAACCCCGTCTGTACTAAAAATATAAAAATTAGCTGGGTGTGGTGGGCACCTGTGATCCCAACTACTCAAGAGGTTGAGGCAGGAGAATCACTTGAACCCGGAGGTGGAGGTTGCAATGAGCCATAATCGCGCCACTGCACTCCAGCCTGTGTGCCAGAATGAGACTCCATCTCAAAAAAAAAAGAAAAAAGAAAAAACGAAACAACTCGTCTTCACTTTATGGACTCGCCCTGAATTCTTTCTTGCGCAAGATCCAAGAACCCTCTCATTGCATCTGGATCGGGACCCCTTTCCTGTAACACAACTGCAGATCCCGAAGGTGGTCAGACTTGGGTCTTAAGATGGGGATGTCAGGGAATCTGATAAGGGCAGCCACCAGGTCCCAGGGGTCTGGGCTCATGGGGGTCTGCTGTGACAGGAGATGCCTGCTGAAGGTGGGGTCCTTCAATGTCAGGGAGGGGAATGGCCCTCTTACATGATGGGGAGAGGGTTATATTCAAGACAGATCGTGCACACACACGAGTGGGACTAGGGGGTGTTCCCAGCCACAACGGTAAAGTTGAGACCTATAGAATCAGGACCTGGTTCAAATCCTGACCCTGACACTTGTGAGTGTGGCCTTAGGGCAAGTCACCTCCTTAAGGTGCAATTCCCTTGTCTGCAAAACGGAAATAGAGTTGTTCTCATTTGGCATTTTATCTTATTACATTTAATTATTTTCCTAATCTTCATTTCACCCCTCATGAGGGTTGTCAGATTTAGCGAATCATCATACAGGACTCCCAGTTACATTTGAAGATAAAGAGTGAAGAAGGTTTTAGTCTAAGTCTCGTGCAATATTTGGGACATACACTGAGAAGTTCTCCCGTTTGTCTGAAACTCATACTTCACTGGATGTCCTGTGTTCTCCCTGGCAACGCTGCTCCCCAACCAACGTGGTGATTTTGGGATGGTTACCTTCCCCCTCTCAGCTTTGGTTCTTGTATGTGGAAAATGTGGAAGTGGGGCTAGAATAAGTGATTTTTAAGTTGCTGTGACTTTCTGAGATTCCTTCACAGGTTATTTGGACCCATTCTCTCGACGAACCCCACCCCAACTCCAGTCTGTGTGCCTCAGTTTCCCCTCTGAGTCCTTAGGAACACTATTTACTTTTTTTTTTTTTTTTCAGATGGAGTCTCATTCTGTGACCCGGGCTGGAGTGCAGTGTCGTGATCTTGGCTCACTGCAACCTCTGCTTCCCAAGCGATTCTCCTGTCTCAGCCTCCTGAGTAGCTGGGATTACAGGCGGGTGTCACTCTGCCTGGCTAATTTTTGTATTTTTAGTAGAGATGGGGTTTCACCATGTTGCCCAGGCTGGTCTTGAACTCCTGACCTCAAGTGATCCACCCGCCTCAGCCTCCTGAAGTGCTGGGATTACAGGTTTGAGCCACCCTGCCTGGCCTGGGAACACTATTTTCTAACCTTGGGCCAGTTTGTTTCCTTTATGCAGCAATGGCGCTACCTAGTGGCTCAGTGGAGAAGTGCCCAGAGGGTAAACAGCAGCCCACAGCAGGGGTTGGAAAAACACTCAAAGGAATGTGAGCGGAAGATGAACATCTCTGTCTGGGGGACAAATGGTATCATTAAACTGTAGCAACCGCAATGTCCACTCCTCCTTCACCGAGATCTCACGGTGATGTTAGGAACTGTCTACCAAGAGGCAGGAAAAGTAATATGCAAAGTAACATGCAAAGTAACATGCAAAGTAACATGGTTGCATTACCTATGGATGTCTTGTTAGTCTCATCTAATTTTTTTTTTTTTTAATGGAGTCTCGCTTGATTGCCCAGGCTGTAGTGCAGTGGTGTGATCTTGGCCCACTGCAACCTCTGCCTCCCAGGTTCAAGTGATTCTCCTGCCTCAGCCTCCCTAGTAGCTGGGATTACAGGCACACGCCACCACACCCGGCTAATTTTTGTATTTTCAGTAGAGATGGGGTTTTGCCATGTTGGCCAGGCTGGTCTTGAACTCCTGACCTCAAGTGATCTGCCGGCCTTGACCTCCCAAATTGCTGGGATTACAGGCATGAGCCACCGTGCCCCAGCTGGTCTCGTCTGATTTTTAGCAGCGGTGGGGTCAACCTGATCAATTGCCCTGAATTTTCCCATGCTCTTCCTCTCTCCCTCTCTTTCTTCCTAATGATGACATTTATGTACTGCTCATCAAGCACTGAGTGCCTTATGTTGTAATTGCTAAGCACCTACCTATTGTTTGCAAGGCCCTGGAATACAAGGTGAAGGCATTGGGAAAGGTCCTGGCCCCTCGTCCTAGCAAAAACAACCATATGCATGAGCATTCGATTTTTTTTGGAGTATTCAACAATTCTGATCAAAATGCTATTAACAGTTTTTACAAGGCCAGGCACGGTGGCTCATGCCTGTAATCCCAGCACTTTGGGAGGCTGAGGTGAGCAGATCACCTGAGGTCAGGAGTTTGAGACCAGCCTGGCCAATGTGGTGAAACCTGGTCTCTCCTAAAAATACAAAAATTAGCCAGATGTAGTGGCGCACGCCTGTAATCCCAGCTACTCAGGAGGCTGAGGCTGGAGAATCGCTTGAACCTGGGAGGCAGAGGTTGCAGTGAGCCGAGACTGCCCCACTGCATTCCAGTCTAGGCAACACAGTGAGACTCTGTCTCAAAACAAAACATCTTTTACAATTTTTAGAAAGAGGGTCTTGCTCTGTCTCAGAGCTCAAATTCAGTGGCATGATCATAGCTCACTGTAACCTTGAATTCCTGGGCTCAAGTGATCCTCTTGCCTCAGCCTCCTAAGTAGCTATGACTATAGGTGTGCACCACCACCGTGTCCAGTTAATTAAAAACAATTTTTTAGGAGATTGAGACCATCCTGGCTAACACGGTGAAATCTTGTGTCTACTAAAAATACAAAAAAAAATTAGCCGGACGTGGTGGGCTGAGGCAGAAGAATGGCGTGAACCTGGGAGGCGGAGCTTGCACTGAGCTGAGACTGCGTCACTGCACTCCAGCCTGGGCTACAGAGCAAGACTCCATCTAAAAAAAAAAAAAAAAAAGAAGAAAAAGAAAAAAATTTTTTTTGTAGAGACAGGATTTCTCTGGTTGGTATGTTGCCCAGGTTAGTCTTAAACTCCTGGCCTCAAGCAATCCTCCCACCTCAGGCTTGATAGCCATTATACGTTAAACGTACCTAGCCAGGATTCAGGCATGGTGGCTAACACCTATAATCCCAGCACTTTGGGAAGCTGAGGCATGCAGATCACTTGAGGCCAGGAGTTCGAGACCAGCCTGGCCAAAATGACAAAACCCCATCTCTACTGAAAATACAAAAATTAGCTGGGTGTGATGGTGCACACCTGTGATCCCAGCTACTAGGCAGGCTGAGGCATGAGAATTGCTTAACCTTGGGAGGCGGAGGTGGCAATGAGCCGAAATTGCACCACTGCACTCAAGTCTGGGCAACAGAGTGAGACTCCACCTCAACAAAACAAACAAACGAACAAACAAAAACCTAACCAGGGCTCTGTAAACCATGGCATATAGTATCTATATGGGAGACATATGGATCCCTCCACCTGTTTTCATAGAGCCTATGAGCTGTACAAAAATGTTTAATAGTTTTAATATTTTTAAATAGTTGAAAAAAATCAGGCCGGGCATGGTGGCTCATGCCTATAATCCCAGCACTTTGAGAGGCTGAGGTGGGTAGATCACTTGGGGTCAGGAGTTCGAGACCAGCCTGGCCAAAATGGCGAAACCCCATCCCTACTGAAACTACACAAATTAGCCAGGTGTGGTGGCAAACACCTGTAATCCCAGCTACTCGGGAGGCTCAGGCAGGAGAATCACTTGAACCCGGGAGGCAGAGGTTGCAGTGAGCCGAAGTTGCACCATTTCACTAAAGCCTGGGCAACACAGTGAGACTCTGTCTCAAAAAAAAAAAAAAAAAAACAGAAGGATACTATTTCATGACATATGAAAATGATATGCAGTTCAAATGTCAGCATCCATAAATAGAGTTTTACTGGAGGAATACCTTGCCTATTTGCTTAGTATGGTCTACGGCCACTTCTGCACTCCACTGGCAGAGGTGAATATTTGCAGGAGAGACGGTATGGTCCCCAATGTAAAAAATATCTACTGTCTTGCTCTTTATGGAAAAGTAACTAATGATAATATTACAAATACCTACAGGGTGCAGCTGTGTGTCCGGCGCTGTTCTACGTGCTTTCTATGTATGGCTCGTTAACGCCTCAGCACCTCTGGGGCAGGGGTGCTCCTGTTAATTATGATCCTCACGTTGGAAACAAGAACAAGAGGCAGAGAGAGAGTAGGTTCCTTGCACAGGGATTCGTAAGTGGTCAGAAGCAGGATTTGAGCCTAGGCAGTTCCCGATACAGAGTCTATTTTTATTTTTATTTTTATTATTTATTTTTGGGAGACAGAGTCTCACACTGTCACCCAGGCTGGAGTGCAGTGGCATGATCTCGGCTCACTGCAGCCACCACCTCCAAGGCTCAAGCGATTCTCCTGCCTCAGCCTCCTGAGTGGCTGGGATTATAGGCACCCGTCACTATGCCCAGCTAATTTTTGTATCCTTTAGTAGAGACAGGGTTTCACCATGTTGGCCAGGCTGGTCTCAAACTCCTGACCTCAAGTGATCCACCCACCTGGGCCCCCTAAAGTGCTGAAATTACAGGCACGAGCCACCGCGCCTAGCCCAGAGTCTGATTTTAATTTAGAAAAAGAAAACGCTATACCACAAAGTTAAAGGAATGAAGTTGGAAAGCAAACTTCATTTGTTTGTTTGGTTGTGTCCTGATGGCTACTTTGTGTCTTTTGAACACGAAATAGCAATTTTTCCCCCTAAAATGTTCTCCTCTTGTGTTTTGTGGATGGTGGTTGTGGTGGTGCCCCAGGGTTACTGGTAACTTCAAAACATGGTTAAGTCACCTACTGGGTACCCTAATAGCACATGGGGAAGTGTCAATGTCATCATCATCATCGCCATCATTCTACAGAGGAAACTGAGGCCCAGAGAGGGTGAGCTTCCTGCCCAAGGTCAAGTGAAGGTCATCCTTATTGAAGACTTTTCCCATTATATCAGCCAATAGTAGGCAAATGGAGACAGGATTAGAGGAGGAGGAGAAGGAGGAGATGGGGGTGGAAGGGGAGGAGAAAAAGGAGGAGAGGAAGAGGAAGAAAGGGACTAGAAGGAGAGGGAGGAGGAGAGGGAAGAGGGGAGGGAGGAGGGTAGAAGAGAAGAGGGGAGAAGGGAAGAAGTGGGAGGGAAGATGATAGGGAGCAGATAGGGAGAAGAAGGTGGAGCAGGAGACAGGAAGAGGAGGAGGAAGGAGGGAAAGGAAGGGGTACAGGAAGAGGAAGAGGGTACGTGGGCAGAAGGTGGGGGGATGCAGGAAGAGGGAGGGTGAGGGAAGGGGTGCAGGAGGAGGAGGCCGGGGCAGGGGGAGTGGGGAGGAAGGCTTGTAAGATTCTACACCAGGAATGGAATCCAGGGTGATGAAGGCAGGACAAGGGTGAGATCTTTCATGTGCCTCTCTCACACCAACCTGGTTCTCCCACAGCCTCAAACTTGCCCTAATCCTGGGGTCACAGCGGACCTCTTCCAGCCTCTTGAATGCTAAGTGAGAAGGAGGAAGGGTGGGAGTGGGGAGGAGGAGGGGGAGAAGGAGGGGTGGGGGACTCCGTTCAAATCCCGTCTTCCTCCCCTCGTGCACCTGCCAGAGATAGACGAAGCAGACCACGATCCAGACAAGAGGCAGCCACAGCCCGTTGAGGTAGAGGATGCTCTCAGTCAGCCGCTGCACATCCACGGACACCAGGTTGACCACATCACCCACCGCACTGGCCTTTCTGGAGCCACTGGACAGAGCCAGGACCTGGTGGGTGGGCGGAAGGAGAGAAGTAGAGAGGGGAGTCTGGGGCAGAGGGACATCCCAGGTGGCTTCTCCGCCCACTGAGCCCCACTTCACGTGTCTGTGAGGTGGGTGAGTAAAGTCTCTTAGGCCAACCTCTCAGGGCTGTTTGAGGATCCACAGAGACGACAAAAATGAAAATCCTCCAGTATCCCTAAAGCACAGGAGACGTAATAATGAATAACATGCATGAAAACACCAGATGAACATGGATAATGGTGGTCATCTGCCCAGTGCTCACCATGTCCCAGGCACTGTGCTAAATGAACAGCCTCATCATGTCTGGGGCGCTCACAGCCGTGAATGGTACCAAGCAGGCACTACCATATTCATTCCATCTAATGCCAGGCCAGGCACAGTGGCCCCTGCCTGTAATCCCACCACTCTGGGAGGCTGAGGTGGGAGGATTGCTTGATCCTAGGAGTTCGAGACCAGCCTGGGTGACATAGCAAGACCCAATCTCTACAAAAACACTTAAAAATTAGCCAGGGGGTTGGGTGCAATGCCTCACGCGTGTCATCCCAGCACCTTGAGAGGCCGAGGCAGGCAGATCACCTGAGGTCAGGAGCTTGAGACCAGCCTGGCCAACGTGGTGAAACTCTGTCTCTACTGAAAATACAAAAATTAGCCGGGCATGGTGGCAGGCACCTGTAATCCCAGTTACTTGGGAGGCTGAGGTAGGAGAATTGCTTGAACCCAGGAGGCGGAGGTGGCAGAGAGCCAAGATCAAGCCATTGCACTCCAGTCTGGGCGACAAGAGCAAAACTCCGTCTTGGGGAAAAAAAAAGAAAAATTACCGAGGCATGGTTGTGGTGTGCCTGTGGTCCCAGCTAGCTACTGGGGAGGCTGAGGTGGGAGGATCACTTGAGTCTAGGAGGTTGAGGCTACAGTGAGCCATGTTGGTGCCACTGCACTCTAGCGTGGGCAACAGAGCAAGACCCTGTCTTTAAAGAAAATGCTATGGATAAAATGCTCTCTATCATTCTCTCACCAAGGAAAATACCATTTCCAGTTAAATTAAGACATGTAAGAGACACCTCAATTTTGGAAGTACTAGAGTGAAAAAAAATGTGAGACTAGAATCAATGAAATGAACACTTACTAATCCCATTCTATGCTAAAGAAACTGAGGCACAGAGAACTTGAGCAACTTTCCCAAAGTCACAGGCCTTGTAAGCTCCTACACAAGGAATGGAACCCAGGGTGACAAAGGCATGACAAGGGTGAGACTTTTCATGTGCTTCTCTGACACCAACCTGGTTCTCCGGCAGCCTCACATCTGCCTTAACCCTGGGGTCACAGTGGACCTCTTCCAGCCTGTTGAATGCTAAATTCCACATGTAGTCCTCTCTTTGTGACTGTGTGAGGGAGTGAAGAAGTGATCCAGGAATGACTGGGCATAGAAATTCTCCACTTAACAAATCTTCGAAGAGTGCCCACTGCGTGACTCACACTGAGCTGGGAACTGAAAATACAGCTGTGAACAACAGAGACCAGGCTTGCTCTCCCGGGACTGGAGTTTGAGGTGGGGAACAAGGCTCTATAATAAAGATTTATATTACTGGCCGGGCATGGTGGCTCACACCTATAATCCTAGCACTTTGGGAGGCCGAGGAGGATGGATTGCTTGAGGCCGGGAGTTCAAGATCAGCCTGGCCAATATGGCGAAACCCCGTCTCTAGTAAAAATACAGAAATTGTGTATACAAAAATACAGGTGCTGTTGGGCACCTGTAATCCCAGCTACTCGGGAGGCTGAGGCAGGACAATCGCTTGAATCTAGGAGGCGGAGGTTGCAGTGAGCCGAGATCGCACCACTGCACTCCAGCCTGGGTGACAGAGTGAGACTCTGTCTCAAAAAATAAGACAAAACAAAAAGATTTCTATCACTCATGCTTTAATGGCAGTTATGATGAGTACCATAAAAAAAGCAGCCAAGGCTGGGCACGGTGGCTCATGCCTGTAATCCCAGCACTTTGGGAAGCCGAGGTGGGTGAATCACCTAAGGTCAGGAGTTTGAGACCAGCCTGGCCAACATGGTGAAACCCCGTCTCTACTAAAAATACAAAATTAGTGGGACATGGTGGCACACACCTGTAATCCCAGTTATTCGGGAGGCTGAGACAGAAGAATTGGTTGAACCCAGGGGATGGAGACTGCAGTGAGCTCAGACTGTGCCATTGCACTCCAGCCTGGGCGATGAGAGCAAAACTCTGTCAAAAAAAAAAAAAAAAAAGAAAAAAAAGAAAAAAAGAAGCCCAGAGGTTAGAGAGGAGGGATCTGATCTCATTGAGAGATCAAAGAAGGCCTCCCAGCAGGCGGATGGGAAAAAGGAAGATCAACGCCTGCTCGCCTGCTCGCCTGCTCGCCTGCTCAGGTGGCCTTCCTCTTAGGTTCAAGGAAATGTGGACTCTCAAGGCAGGATAGGACACACCCAGCACTGGCATGCTCAGGGGAACATGAGCCTGGGACATAGCACTCTGGCAGGACAGCATCAAGAGCTGCCCTCTCGGCCATCCAGGAGCTGTTCCCTCTGTCCCCTCCTCCCCTAGGTGACAGCTCAGGTATCGGGGAGTGAGACTTACATGGGATGGGACCTGCCCTGGCTCAGATGCTCCATACCCCACAAGAGCCAATAGCTCTTGCAGCAGCAGTTTAGGGACTTAGCTTCTTAGTCCCCTGAAGGGACAAGAGCCACTGCACCGAGAGAAGTCGAAAGCTGTGGCCTCCAATCAGGTATTCACAGTCAATGGACAGAACTTCCAGCCCAGATGCAATTTTTTTTTTCAGATGGGTTCTTGCTCTGTTACCCAGGCTGCAGTGCAGTAGCACGACCTCAGCTCACTGCAACCTCCACCTCCCGGGTTCAAGGGATTCTCCTTTCTCAGTTTCCTGAGTAGCTGGGATTACAGGCATGTGCCACCATGCCTAGATAATTTTTGTATTTTTAGTAGAGACGGGGTTTTGCCATGTTGGCCAGGCTGGTCTTGAACTCCTGACCTTAAGTGATCCGCCTGCCTCAGCCTCCCAAATTGCTGGGATTACAGGTGTGCACCACTGCGCCCAGCCTAGGGGTCATTTTTACTACAAGCAGTATTATCTGGGAACATAGTTGACAGGCCACCTTATCAGAAGGTTAAGCCTTTATCCTCAAGGGGTAATGAGTGGAAGTTAAAATTAGGCTCAAAAATTAAAATTAGATTAGGGAGAGTGGAAATGGTGTCTAGACAGTGAGAACTACAAAGGCCCCAAGATGGGTGGGTGCCTGGAATATCTGAGGAACTGAAAAGAGACCTGTGTGACTGGAGGAGAGTGAGCATGGGAGGAGGTGGGTGTGTGTGTGACGGGATGAGGTCAGAGAGTTACCTCTCAGATCACACGACACCTTACAGAAATAACTAAGGAGGTGAGGCAAATCACTTGAGGCCAGGAGTTTGAAACAAGCCTGACCAACATGGCAAAACCTTTTATCTACTAAAAATACAAAAATGAGCCAGGCGTGGTGACACGTGTCTGTAGTCCCAGCTACTCAGGAGGCTGAGGCAGGAGAATCGCATGAACCCGGCAGGCGGAGGTTACGGTGAGCTGAGATTGCACCACTGTACTCCGGGCTGGGTGACAGAGTGAGACTCTGTCTCAAAAAAATAAATATATATAAACAAAGAGAAATAACTAAGGAAGTGAGAATGTATCCTGAGTGACTCTAATAAGTAAGGACTGAATGAATGCGTTCTCAGCTGCTGGTAACATTATCATCAGCTCAGTGATGTTGCTTTTCCTGGTCTGGGAGGACTGCACTTGTCCCCCAGGGCTCACCTTTCTGTACACCAGGCCAGTGATGGCCGACCGCAGCCTCATCTGCAGCACCTTGAGCCTGTACATGTTCTGCTGCTCAAACAGCGTTTGCAGGCAGGCCGAGAGGAACATCAGCACGGCGAGGAGGTAGCCCTTCCAGGCTGGAGGCTTGGGATCACCAATGAACTCCAGGAAAAGGCTTGCAGGGAAAGGAGGGAGAAGGTACAGCTGGTGAGAGGAGGTGCCCATGGGTGTGGCCTTTGCCCAGACCAGGCCAGGTGTGGAGGATCAGTCGGTGTGATTGACTTTTTTGCAATAATGGTCTCCGTTATTTCCCCCACTGTCCATAATACTCCTTTTCAATCTGACTGCAGCTCCTCAAGATCAAGAGGTGGAGTTTTTGTCCCCACTTGTTATGGGCTAAATTGTGTCCTCACAAAATTTATATGTGGAAGCCCCTACCCCCAGTACCTCTGAATGTGACTGTATTTGGAAATAGGGCCATGAAAGAGGCAATGAAGTTAAAATGAGGTCATTAGGCTGGGCCCTAATCCAACCTGACTGGGTCCTTATAAGAAGAGAAAAGGTAGACACACAAGGAGACACCAGGGGGCACACACAGAGGAAAGATTACATGGGGACACAGGGAGGAGGTGGCCAACTGCAAGTCAAGGACAGAGGCCTCGGATGGAACCACCTTGAAGATACCTAATCTCGAACTTCCAGCTTCCAGAATCATAAGAAAATACATTTCTGTTGTTGAAGCCACTCAGTCTGTGATGCTTTGTTATGGCAGCTGAGCAGACACCACTTGAATCTGGGCTGGCTACAAAACCAGCTTTGGCCAACAGAGTACGGTGGAGGTAAAGCCATGCTGGCTCTGAGCCTAGGCCTCGAGAGAAAATGTGGCTTTTGGCCTATTTCTTAGAACCCTCCCAAGCAGCCACATGAACAAGTCTGAGCTAGCCTTTTGGAGGATGGGAACCCACATGGAGCATAGATAGCCATCCCAGCCTCAGATACACAACTGCAGGCACATGAGAAAACCCAGCCAAGAAAACAGGAACCGCCCAGCTGAGCCCAGCCCACATTACTTACCCACATTACCATGAACTAAATAAATGAATGCTTGTAATTTTAAGCCACTCACATTTGGGGCATTTTACAGCAAAAGCTAATTGATGTAGTCAGGTAAATACTTGCTTATTTGCCCTTCTGGGGGTCAGTCACTTTCTCATTAAGCATTTCCCTTTCTCAGTATCCTTCTCACCCACCCTCCAGTGTCCTGAGCACCAGATGTATAAGCAGAGGCAGGAGAGCTGAAGCCCCCTGGCCCTGGAAGGATGCCACTAAGAGACCACCCACCTTAGCAGGGCACTTGAAGTCTGGGACTCACCTGAGCAGCTTGGGGACAGTGAACCTGAAGACATCACCGATGACGAGGCTGAGGGTCCCCAGGAGGAAGGTAGAATGGAACACCTGCCAGATGGCCTTCAGCAGTGGGCCCCACTGGCTCCCTTCTTGCCGTAGGAACGGCTCAGTATCTGGAGCCTCCATGTCACTGCTGCCTTTCCTTTTAAATGTTGTTGCCTTGGTGTGCCTTAGGGGAGGGAAGAGATTGGCTCTGAGTCCCATTTTATACTCTCAGCTGCCAGCGGCAGGGCCAGGCATTAAAGGGTTATTTTCCAAACAATGGAGATGGGTGGGTGTGGATCCAGGCTGGCTCCCTCACCCATTCCTCCTTATCACCCTGAGTACCCACTTAAGAGACAATCACAGGAGTTGGGGGCATGGCAGGAGGGCACTCTGAGGCCTCTTAGATGGCCATAGGAAAGCACAGTGTTGAGCACCTACTACGTGCCAGGCACTCCCCAGCCATCCTAAGACCCCTGAGAAGCCAGGTGGGTAGACTTTGCCTGTGTTTTCCACCAAGATGTCCCTAATATCAAGTCCAGCTCCTGCACACAGCAGGAGCTCAATAAACACTTGTCAAATGAATGGGAAAAACAGATTGAGTGACGTGTGCAAAGGGCCTAACGAGAGTGCCCCCTGCACATACTGTTACAAAAATTTATAGAAGGAAGGAAGGAGCTTGGCTGGGTGGACAGAACTTGGCTTTGGAGCCAGGAGACTGTGATTCCAATGCCTGCTCTGTCTCCTCTCCTCTGAGCCTTAGTGTTTCCATCTGTAAAGTGGGGTCGGGGAAGAGTTGACTGCGAAGTTTTCTTTCTGGCTGGAGTTTTTGCTCAGTTCTATTCAAGCTCTTTGCCCCAGAGAATCAGTGTGTTTAGCCTGCAGGCTCCATAGCAAGCGTTTTCCTCTCTGGCAGGTCTCACCTCCCATCAAGGAAGACGTCCAGATTAGTGGCTGATGTCTGGTCTCTGGACTGAAGGCCATTTAGTGCAGATCTCACAAATGACGGTGGGGCAAGGAATGGGCATATGCATGAGTGACATGGGCAAGGTGTGAGTTGGGGGATACAAAAGGGAGTGATAGAGGCCGGGCACGGTGGCTCACACCTGTAATCCCAGCAGTTTGGGAGGCTGAGGCGGTCGAATCACCTGAGGCCAGAAGTTCAGGGCCAGCCTGATAGCCTGAGCAACATGGAGAAACCCTGCCTCTAATAAAAAATACAAAAATTAGCTGGACATGGTGGTGGGCGCTTGTAGTCCCAGCTACTTGGGAGGCTGGGGCAGGAGAATCGCTTGAACCCGGGAGGCAGAGCTTACAGTGAGCTGAGATCGTGCCACTATACTCCAGCCTAGGTGACAGAAACAGACTCTTAAAAAAAGAAAAAAAAAAAAAAAAGAGAGATAGGGACTGTAGCAAATTGAAGACTGCACACGTTGTCCAATGCTGTAGACTCTACCCAAATCCAATCTAATACTGCCTTGTGAAGATGTGGCCTAGGTTTGCCAGATCTACTTCGAGACCAAAATTCCAGATTTTTATTTTTATTTATTTGTATTTGTATTTATTTTTTGAGACAGAGTCTCACTTTGTCGCCCAGGTTGTAGTGCGGTGGTGCGATCTCAGCTCACTGCAACCTCTGCCTCCCAGGTTTTAAGGGATTCTCCTGCCTCAGCCTGCCGAATAGCTGGGATTACAGTGCTCACCACCACACCCAGCTAATTTTTGGATTTTTAGCAGAGATGGGGTTTCGCCATGTTGGCCAGGCTGGTCTCGAACTCCTGGCCTCATGTGATTTGCCCGCCTTGGCCTCCCGAAGTGGTGGGATTTCAGGTGCGAACCACTGCGCCCAGTCTAGAATTCCAGATTCTTATGGGATTGCTCCAAATTTTAAAATATTGGCAACTTATTTAAAAAACAAAACAATACAAACAACCACAAAGGCCCATGTGCGCCAAACATACCTTGGGAAGCTGACTTGACCAGCAGGTGGCTGTTGTGTGACCTCTTAGGAGGACACCCTCTCCCTTCCCCCAGTGATTGCAAAACACTTCAGAAAGGAAACCAAAGTTCTCCGTGGGTGCAGTTGGTTGGTTCAGAAGCTGAGCGAGCCTGGTCTTTGTATAACCCCGTCTTTCCCCTTTCTTTCTGTCAACTGTTTATGGCAGGATTCTCAAACAGTTCTGGAGAATGTTTCTACTGTTTAGTTCTAGTGATGGGTGACCTGTAATTTTTATGTTGGTGGGGATGCCGGGACTTGGCAGAGGTTCCTCCCAGAGCACCCGTGGACTGAATTCTGCCACTTCTGTAAAATCATTTAAAGATAGAGGATGAGTCAGGTGCGGTAGCTCACACCTGTAATCCCAGCACTTTGACAGGCCAAGGCAGGCAGATCAGCTGAGGTCAGGAGTTCAAGATCAGCCTGCCAACATGGTGAGACCCTGTCTCTACTAAAAAAATAAAAAAAATTAGCCAGTCGTGGTGGTGCACGCCTGTGGTCCCAGCTACTCAGAAGGCTGAGACAGGAGAATCACTTGAACCCAGGAGGTGGAGGTTGCAGTGAGCCGACATCATACCACTGCACTCCAGCCTGGGTGACAGAGTGAGACTCTGCCTCAAAAAACCAACCAACCAACCAACCAACCCAGTGAAGGGGTTCCAGCAAGCCATGCCTGGGGTGACAGAGAGAAGTGATGTTTTGGTTCGCTCACACTACTTACTCTGTTTGGAAAAACACATGCCCTTCCTTTGTGGGAACAGCCCCTATCATCTTCTGTGGCTCTGAAGGGACCACAGTCATGGAACCAGCCTTCTGAGTATGGGATTGGCCCCTGACAGGCACGTGACTCCAGCCAGGCCAATTAGAGGCCTTCCTTGGGATTTTCTATATGGACGTTAAGGGAGAGATGCTCTCTCATTCTGTTGGGGTTTGCTGAACTTGTGTGGGAAGGGATAGGCCTTATGGAGAGACCAACACATAGATAATAGTTGGGGTGGGAGAGGAAGGGAGAGAATCCTGACATCATGTGAGTCTCCGGATCCAGCAACACCTGAGGCTAGATCCTCTTACTATGTGAGCCTGTAGTATCAGTCTCTCTCTCCTCTCTCTTAATGTGTGGGATTCAGCCATCTGCAACAACTACCACACAATCCCAGAGTATGCAGGGAAACCTAGTTACTCTTCCCACAGAGCTAACTTACTTTTTTGTTCTGTCTCCTGAAACACCAGGCTCCGGTGAGGTTAAGCAATGTGTCCAAGGTCATCACTATTCGAAGGCAGGGCAGCATTTAACCCAATTTTATCTAATCCTATGTTGCAGGCTAATAAAGCTAGACCAGAATTTCTCAAATGAGGCATCCCAGGCTCTAAGGGCTGCAGAGAAGTTTCCAGAGATGCCACTGAGGGCAGGAGTGGACACAGTGGATAACTCCAAAGATCTCAACACCCTCTCGATGACTAACAGTGCTTGAGCACTTCCCATTCGCAAGACATTTGCAAGTTCTTTTCCATAAACCATCTGTTTTTCATCCCCATAAGCTATGAGCTGGGGCTAACGACATCCCCACTGAACAGATGAGAAAACTGAGGCCCAGGAAAGGAATTGCTCAGGTTATACAGTAAGTGAGCAACTGCCTGCATGTTATGAGTTCCCAACCCTCCACCCCAGCCTTAAAATACCTCTTCTGTTTCCTGCCTGTCATTCTGCCATGAGTTTCCTGTTTGTGGGAACCTGTGATGCATTCTGGGAGGAACCGTATATTGAGCCTGATCAGCGGTTACTACTTAGTGGGATCAGTTGGAAGACAAGGTGGGGAGGCGGCAGGGCAGCAAGAGTAGTGTTGGGGGCTGGACTGGGGGTCAAATGATGAGCTTTTCTTTTCTTTTTTTTTTTTTTCAAGATGGAGTCTCGCCCTGTCACTCAGGCTGGAGTGCAATGGTGAGATCTCCACTCACTAACCTCTGCCTCCTGGGTTCAAACGATTCTCTTGCCTCAGCCTCCTGAGTAGCTGGGACTACAGGTGCCTGCCACCATGCCCAGTTAATTTTTGTATTTTTAGTAGAGATGGGGCTTCACTATGTTGGCCAGATTGGTCTTGAACTCCTGACCTCGTGATCCGCCTGCCTCAGCCTCCCAAAGTGCTGGGATTACAGGCGTGAGCCACCACACCTGGCCAATGATGAGCTTTTCTGAAGGAGCATCAGGTGAGCTCTCGACCTCCACTCACTTACCTCCCGGCTGCGCTGCGGTTCCTCATCCACGCCTTTTCAAGCCGGGAAACAAGTTCTTCTGAGGAGTTTTCCTTCCCAAGCGACCAGAGGTCTTTTGGTCTCAGTGGCCTCCTGTAGCCCCTCCAGACCAGCCTGCAAAAGACGGGCACCAGGGCGAGCTTTTCCTGCCATTCACCCCTGCAGGATCCTGGCCAGGCAAGTAGCTGTGTGATCCTGGGTAAGTCACTTTACCTCTCTGTACCTCTACTGGCCCCTGGATAAAAATAAAGCAATTCACTAACCCCATCTAACGTTTAGAGGGCACTTCTCAGTTCACAAAGATTGTCTCATTAATTCTTATGTGAGCCCATAAGATAGATGATTATGGTTTGTTTGTTTGTTCGTTTCAGATGGAGTCTTGCTCTGTCTCCCAGGCTGGAGTGCAATGGCACAATCTCAGCTCACTGCAACCTCCACCTCCCCGTTCAAGCAATTCTCTCACCTCAGCCTCCTGAGTAGCTGGGATTACAGGCACCCACCACCATACCCAGCTAATTTTTGTATTTTTTGTAGAGATGGGGTTTCACCATGTTGGCCAGGCTGGTCTGGAACTCCTGGCCTCACGTGATCCACCTGCCTCAGCCTCCCAAAGTGCTGGGATTACAGGCATGAGCCACCACACCCAGCCTGTAAATTGATAGTTTATAATTGTATAAGTGTATGAGTATATTATTATAGATCTATTTTACAGATGGGGAAGGAAATAGAAATGCAGAGAGATTAAGTGGCTAAACCAAGGGATAGCCCTTGGCAAGGGAAACAGACATTTGCCTGGGAATCAGAAATCCATTGTCCAAAACTATCGCTGTAGAAGAAGCTTGAACTCCTCCCTCAGCTTTATTTTTTAAATTATTATTCTGTCTTACTCTGTTGCCTAGGCTGGAGTGCACTGGCGCGATCTGGGCTCACTGCAACCTCCACCTCCCTGGCTCAAGCGATTCTCATGCCTCAGACTCCCGAGTAGTTGAAATTACAAGCGCCCACCATCACACCTGGCTAATTTTTGTGTTTTTAGTAGAGATGGGGTATCACCATGTTGGCCAGGCTGGTCTTGACCTACTGGCCTCAAGCAGTCCTCCCATCTCAGCCTCCCAAAGTGCTAGGACTACCGGTGTAAGCCACCACACCTGGCTAATTTTTGTGTTTATAGTAGGGACAGGATTTCGCCATGTTGGCCAGGCTGGTCTCGAACTCCTGGCCTCAAGTGATCTGCCTGGGTTGGCCTTCCAAAGTGTTGGGATTATGGGTGTGAGCCACTGTGCCTGGTCTCAGGTCTCTTTAATCTTTCTGATGACACCAGCCAGAAGGTTGTTCTGGTCTCCGACGCTTCTCTAAGCCTCCCAAGTTCCCTTTTCTTTTTTATTTTTATTCTTTTTATTGTTTTGAGATGGAGTCTCACTCTGTTACCCAGGCTGGAGCGCACTTGTGTGATCTCAGCTCACTGCAACCTCCACCTCCAGGGTTTAAGTGATTCTCCTGCCTCAGCCTCCCGAGTGGCTGGGATTACAGGCTCCTGCCACCACACCTGGCTAATTTTTGTATTTTTAGTAGAGACGGGGTTTCACCATATTGGTCAGGCTGGTCTCGAACTCCTGACCTCAGGTGATCCACCCGCCTCAGCCTCCCAAGGTGTTGGGATTATTGGCGTGAGCCACTGCGCCAGGCCATCAGGTTCCCTTTTCTAATGCAGAGCCAACTTGGGGAAGCAACTGTTCTGACATAGAAATTACCAATGTGCTTGATTTTCCCCGAAATTATTTTTGGAGTTCTCCTATACAGCAAGTGATGCTATAGATTTTTCCTATTTTAGCAGTGATAGAAAGTTTCTTTTTAAAAACAGTTTATTAGAGTAAAAAAAGTGACTCAATTTAATTTTTGCCCCAATAGGACAAGAAAGCATCAAGAGCGGTCCATAAGTGCTTCAGTTTGGGAAGCAGGGACTGGCTCTGCTAGTAGAGCTGTTTAGAAAACCTCTAAGCTCTTTCTACCAACTTCATACATCAGAAGCCTGATATTTTTCATTTATTTAATAGCCACTTAGGCCAGGTGCAGTGGCTCATGCCTGTAATCCCAGCATTTTGGGAGGTCGAGGTGGATGGATCACCTGAGGTCAGGAGTTGGAGACCAGCCTGACCAACATGGTGAAACCCTGTCTCTACAAACAACTACAAAAATTAACTGGGCATGGTGGCAGGCGCCTGTAATCCCAGCTACTCAGGAAGCTGGGGCAGGAGAATCGCTTGAACCTGGGAGGTGGGGGTTGCAGTGAGCTGAGATTGTGCCGTTGCACTGCAGCCTGGGCAACAAGAGTGAAACTCTGTCTCAAAAAAAAAAAAAAAAAAATAGCCCCAGCACAGTGGCTCATGCCTGTAATCCTAGCACTTTGGGAGGCCAAGGCGGGTGGATCACCTGAGGTTGAGAGTTTGAGATCAGTCTGACCAACGTGGAGAAACACTGTCTCTAATAGAAATACAAAATTAGTTGAGCATAGTGGTGCATGCCTGTAATCTCAGCTACTCGGGAGGCTGAGGCAGGAAAATGGCTTGAACCCGGGAGGTGGAGGGTGCAGTGAGCCAAGATTGTGCCATTGTACTCCATCCTGGGCAACAAGAGCAGAACTCCATCTCAAAAAAAAAAAAATGTTACCACTTACACTCATTATGTGCCAGGCCCTGTTCTAAGTGCTTTACGGATCTTATCTTATTTAAGCTTCACAACCCTATGAGGTAGGTGCTATTATCCCATTTTGAAGGAGTGGAGACTGAGGCACAGAGAGGTTAAGTAACTTGTCCAAAGCTACACAGCTAGGAAGTGGTAGGGCCAGGATTCAAATCCACGTGTCAGGTGCTACTGAGGTCTGAATGCAGTGTGGTCAGGAGGGAGCACATCCTCAAGTGCCTGGTGAGCTGGCCCAGGAGAAGCAGCTGTTTTCTCTATCTGCCTGGAACCCTCCAGAAAGTAGACACTTGCTCCTTTATCTCCTCACCCCTGGGGCTTAGCACATAGTAGGTGCTTATTAAATGTTGGTGGAATGACTGAAGTCAAGTATTGGAGACAATTCTATTACTATAAAGCACCTGCTGTGTGCAAGCACTAAGCATTGTCTGTCTCATGAAGGTTGGGTCATCCCCATTTTACAGAGGGGAAAACTGAGACTCCGGGGGTTTGTGATATGGCCTGCTGAAAGGCAGAGCTGGGATTCAAATCCACATCTCACTCCAGTCAGTGAATGGGAACAGGATGCAGATGGTGAACACTGAACACGAAGAAGAAAGCACTGAGGCTGGGATGGAGAAAGTCTTGCTGGCCTTTGTAAGCATAGAGGAAGGGCCATGGGTGGGAATCAGAGCAGCAAATGCAGGTGGGTGAGGTACCACCCCAACCTTTCCCTGTGACTTTACTTACCCAGAAACCCACCAGAACATGGCTTTGGAGGGGAAGGATGCCCCAGCCTCTGGACAGGCGTTCTGCAACAGAGAGAAATGGAGAAGGGAAGTATGTGGCAAGAGCAGGAAGGTAGGATGAACTGACTGTGGTTTTTTTTTTTTTTTGAGACAGGGTTTCACTCTGTTGCCCAGGCTAGAGTACAATGGTGTGATCTTGGCTCACTACTACCTCTGCCTCCCGGGTTCAAGCGATTCTTCTGCCTAGCCTTCCAAAGAGCTGGGATGACAGGTGTGCGCCACCACACACAGCTAATTTTTTATAGTTTTAGTAGAGACAGGGTTTCACCATGTTGGCCAGGCTGGCCTGAAACTCCTGACCTCAAGCGATCTGCCTACCTCGGCCTCCCAAAATGCTGGGTTTATAGGCTTCAGTCACTGCACCCAGCGCTGACCGTGTATTTAGTACTGAAAGTACACATTGAGGTGCCCTGTCTCCTTGCCAGAGGTGCACACCAGTGAGCTTGGTGCTTCCCAGCAGGCAGGGTAGAAAGAGGTTGGGCCACAGGCCTGACAATGTCCATAAGGTGAGAACTAACAGTGGCTCAGAAGAACAACTGTGATTATACTGAAACCAAACCTTGCTCTGCATCTCAGAAGCAAGGACCCTACATAACAAAGACAATGAGATCCTTGACAATATCCCTTGGCAAATGTTGTGAAGACCTGTCATGGGATTTTGTCGGGTGCTCCAGGAAGATTACAACAGTCTGTACTCTTTACCAGTAAGGCGTGAAGGGGCCCATTTCACCACATTTCTGCCATCATAGTTTATCAGCTTTTAAATGTTGTTGCTACTCTTGTAGGTGCAAAAAAGATTTCTATGATAGTTTTAGTTCTTCTCAAGCCTTCGAGTAATTTTTTTTTTTTTTTTTTTTGAGACAGGGTCTCCCTCTGTCACCCAGGCTGGAGTGCAGTGGTGCAGTCGTAGCTCACTGCAGCCTTTGTCTCTTGGACTCAAGCAATCCTCCTGTTTCAGCCTCCACAGAGCTACTCTATGGGACTCCACAGAGCTACTCTGTAGTGGGACTACAGCCATGCGCCACCACACTTGGCTATTTTTTGAAAACTTTTTGTAGAGATGGGGTCTCACTGCATTGCCTAGTCTGATCTAGAACACGTGGGCACAAACAATCGTCCTTCCTCAGCATCCCAAAGTGTTGAGATTACAGGCGTGATCTACTGCATCCAGCCCATTTGAACCTCTATTTATAGGATGTCAGATCAGTCTCTTCCTCAAAAGAATTGTTTCTTAGTTTCACAAACTGCTTCAATGTTACCTATTGTAAATCTCTCATGAACTTCTCCTACAGAGCACTCACCCCAGGGGTAATTTTCTGTTTCCCCCCCCTTTTTTTTTTTTTT
>NW_012104143.1:1523958-1525230 GCF_000951045.1 Mandrillus leucophaeus | reverse complement strand
CAGACTCTTTTAGTTATTTTAAAATGAATAATTAAATTATTATTGACTATAGTCACCCTGTTGTGCCATCAAATAGGTATTGTTCTTTCTATTTTTTTGTACCCATTAACCATCCCCATGTCCCCCACGCACTATCCTTCCTAGCCCCTAGTAACCTTCCGTCTACTCTGTACATTCATGAGTTAAATTGTTTTAACTTTTAGCTTTGATGAATAAGTGAGAACACGTAAAGTTGGTCTTTCTGTGCCTGGCTTATTTCACTTAACATCCATGTTGTTGAAAATGATAATACCTCATTCTTTCTTATAGTTGCTTAGTACTCCATTGTGTATATACACCACATTTTCTTTATCAGTTCACCTGTTGATGGACACTTAGGGTGCTTCCAAGTCTTGGTTATTGTGAACAGTGCTGTAATAATCATGCAGAGATATCTTCCATATACTGATTTTTCTTTCTTCCTAAGTCTTTTTGCTTGTGTTCAGGCATGTGATTTGTGCTGAACTGACTCTACTCCAAGGCTGAGTGGGTGATTGAGGCTTGGCCAATGAATACATTCTAGTCTTTTGGCTACCATGGCTGGGTTAGGAATGCATATAGCATCCCATGCTGGGTACTTGAGAGCTGGAACCACTGGGAGATTCTGCCAGGTTTGCTACGTGGTAGAACATAAGTCTGAAGGTATTGGTGGCTCTTCTTGCCACTCCATTGGAGAATCAAGCTAATATGGCAAAGCCAAGAGGCAGAAGTGGAGATCTGGTACCTGGTCCCAGGCCTGGATCATTCATGCCTGGGAGATCCCATGGGTATGAGCTAATAAATACATGAGCTAATAACCCCCCGACCTTCCCTTTTCCTTAAGCTAGTGTGAACTGAGTTTTTATGGCTTTAAACCAGAGCCCTAGTTTCAAATCACAATTCCTCTACTGGATTTTATACTCTTCTAGTTTTTTTTTTTTTTTTTTCCCCCCAGATAGCAGACAATTGGATATTCCAATGACAATATGGCCCATCTTCCCTAAACTGCCACTGTTTTCCCCACTGTTTCTCTCAGAAAGTTGGTTCTGAATTTGCCTGAGATGAACTTGGGCTCTGCACTCCCAAGCTTTGTGGCCCTGAGGCTGTCATTCCCTTCTCCTAGCCTTAGTCTCCCTCATCTTTAAAATGGGATAGCTAGAATCCATCATTGGCTGGGCACATTGGCTCAAGCCTATAGTCCCTGTACTTTGGGAGGCTTAGGTGGGAAGATCACTTGAGCCTAGCAGTTTGAGA
>NW_012104143.1:1519392-1521163 GCF_000951045.1 Mandrillus leucophaeus | reverse complement strand
GCAACCTCCATCTCCTGGGTTCAAGCGATTCTCCTGCCTCAGCCTTCTGAGTATCTGAGCTTACAGGTGTGCACCACCACGCCTGGCTAATTTTTGTAATTTTAGTAGAGACGGGGCTTTACCCTGTTGGCCAGGCTGGTTTTGAACTCTTGACCTCAAGTGATCCACCTGCCTCGGTCTCCCAAAGTGTTGGGATTACAGGCATAAGCCACTGTGCCCAGCCAATTTTCAACATATTTGTTTAATTATGTGACCAACGTCTGGTTCCCCTACTTGACCAGTAGCTACTTGAGAACAGAAACTCTATCTGCTTGTTCACCACAGATCCTTAAGCCCTTGCTAGGGCATAGAGGGGGGTTGGCAAACGATGACCAAATCTGGCCCACTGCCTGCTTCTGCAAATAAAGTTTTATTGCAACACAGCCACGCCATTTGTTGACATATTCTGCTTTTGTGTTCAATGGCAGAGTTGAGTGGTTGCCACCGAAATCACTGTATGGCTCACAGAGTCTAAAATATTTTCTCTTGGCCCATACAGAAAAAGTCTGCCAACTGTGGCATCGAGTAGAAATGCAATACACATTTTGCTGAATGGCTAAATGAATAAAAAATTAGAGACTTTTGGTCACTTGGGGGAGACTGAGACCTCAAAGAGAAACAGGAATGAGGTTGGAACTTGGTGACTTACAGACTGCTGGGGGTCTTCAGGGAAGAAGGGGGGTTGATCCGCCAAGCAGGAAAGCACAAACTGTGCCACCACCAGAGACAGGCATAGGTAGGTGGACAGGTGGCGGACAGGGTCACTCTGGAAGCCCTGTGGGAGGCAAAGCAGAAGGTTAGGAAAGAAGGCAGAGGAGTGTCCTTAGAGGAGAGAAAAGGTTTCTGATGCTGAGGTCAGTATCCATGCTGGGGTCCAGGGCAAGAGTATTTGAAAGCCCTGGCATTCCTAGTGGTTCTAATTTTCTCTTCTTTTTTTTTTTTTTTTTTTTTTTTTTAAGACAAAGTCTCACTCTGTCGCCCAGGCCGAAGTGCAGTGGTGTGATCTCGGCTCACTGCAACCTCCGCCTCCTGGGTTCAAGTGATTCTCCTGCTTCCGCCTCCTGAGCAGTTGGGATTACAGGTGCCTACCACCATGCCTGACTAATTTTTAAAAAATATTTCTAGTAGAGTTGGGGTTTTGCCATGTTGGTCAGGCTGGCATCAAACTCCTGACCTCAAGTGATCTGCCCGCCTTGGCCTCCCAAAGTGTTGGGATTACAGGTGTGAGCCACCACGCCCAGCAGGTCCTAATTTTCAAATACCCAATTTATAATATTCTGTCTGTACAAATGGTGGGCCAGGGCTGTGTCTAGGGTTTGTCCTTAGCCACGTGATGATTGGCCACAGCTGCTGGGACAATGAGATGAAGAAACACTTTACCTTCTTCTTTGTGCCACAAAGGAAATCCTTTCTCCATTCCACCCTCTACCCCAGTCTTCAACCCTGCTCCCCCTTGGCCAGTGTTCTCTGGTGTGCGGAGATGGGAGCTGGTTTTACTGAGCAGTGGCTCTGCCCTGGGCACATACAGCTTTCTTGCCATACACAGTCTCATCAGCTGGGGTTTACTTGCTTCCTTTGACTCATGGGGAAACCAAGGCTCAGAGAAGTGACAGCACCTTGTTCAAGGACACACAGATGATCTGGTCCAAATTGCGATGCTCCTGCTGCCACGCCACAATGATTTTTGCATCTGCTGCCCTGTCATCTGGTCAGAAACACCCTAATTTTCTTT
>NW_012104143.1:1482953-1517197 GCF_000951045.1 Mandrillus leucophaeus | reverse complement strand
AATCCATCATTGGCTGGGCACATTGGCTCAAGCCTATAGTCCCTGTACTTTGGGAGGCTTAGGTGGGAAGATCACTTGAGCCTAGCAGTTTGAGATCAGCCTTGGGAACATAATGAGACTTTGTTTCTATTAAAAAAAAAAAAAACGAAAAGAAAAAAGAATCCATCACTGTGAACTATTGTGAGAATCCAATGAGGACAGGTGTGTAAGTGCCTGCCACAGTGCCTGCACATGGTTGGAACCCCTGAGTGTAAATGGTCCCAGTATTATTGTTTCTATGCTGTGTCCCAAAAACCTGACTTATGTCAACTGTGGGAGCCCACCCTTTCAGAAATTACTGAATACCCTGTGGAATTTCCCCTTAGTTACAAAGGTTACTCTTTTAAAAACTCCGTCCTCGGTCAGGCGCTGTGGCTCATGCCTGTAATCCCAGCATTTTAGGAGGCCGAGGTGGGTGAGTCACTTGAGGTCAGGCATTTGGGACGAGCCTGGCCAACATGGTGAAACCCTGTCTCTACTAAAACTGCAAAAATTAGCTGGGCATGGTGGCACATGCCTGTAATCCCAGCTACTCGGGAGGCTGAGGCATGAGAATTGATTTAACCCAGGAGGCAGAGGTTGCAATGAGTCAAGATTGTGCCACTGCACTCCAGCCTGGGTGACAGAGCAAGACTCTGTCTCGGAATAAACAAACAAAAAATAAAAACCCTGTCCTTAAAGACAGGATGATGCTTCTCTACTTTCTCCTTTAGGGGCAGGATGGAGTAACCACTGAACTCAAGAAATGATCTGTGAGTTCAGACGTGGTGGCTCATGCCTATAATCCCAGCACTTTAGGAGGCTGAGGTCAGAGAATTGCTTGAGCCCAGGAGTTCAAGATCAGCCTGGGCAACAGAGCACGATATTGTCTCCACAAAAATACAATAATAAAGTAAAATATCTGAAACCTGCTGCCGCGTGATCATTGGTGTTAAGATAACCCCCTGTCCCAGATGCCTTGGATAAGCACTCTGTCGAGGCCACTGCTCCTCAGTAGGTGTGTGACTTTGTCCTCACCCTAGGAGCACTTGGTAATATCGCGAGACATTTTGGGTTACTGCAATTGGATGGTATGCTACTGGCATCTATGGGCGGAAGCCAGGGATGCTGTTTCACACTCTACAGCAAACAGGACAACCCCGTCCTCCCAGCAAAGACTTATCTGGCCACAACGTTACTAAAGCTGAGGTTGAGAGAAGTTGGTCTAGACTACATGTTTTTCTCTTTGCAGAGAAAATGACCCATCATGTCTCCTAATATAGAAATGCTGCTTCTGGCCGGACGCAGTGGCTCATGCCTATAATCCCAACACTTTGGGAGGTCAAGGCGGGTGGATTACTTGAGGTCAGGATCACTTGAGGTCAGGAGTTCGAGACCAGCCTGGCCAACGTAGTGAAATCTCGTCTCTACTGAAAATACAAAAATTAGCCAGGTGTAGTGGCACGCACCTGTAATCCCAGCTACACAGGAAGCTGAGGCAGGAGAATCGCTTGAACCCGAGAGGCAGAAATTGCAGTGAGCCGAGATTATGCCACTTCACTCCAGCCTGGGTGACAGAGACAGCCTCTCAAAAAAAAGGCTGCTTCCCAGATTGAGCAACAGAAATATGAGTGGGTGTGCAGAATGAGTGTGTAAATAAAGATGCATAGGAACGTGGGGAGGGTGAATCCATGAGATGAGGGGAGATGTGCACGTAGGAGTATGTGTGCACACAGGTGTGTCTGTGCCCTGTGCCCAGGTTGTGTGTGTGTGTGCATGCATGCATGTGCTTGTGTGATGTATGAATCAGTGCATATAAGTGTGCGTCGTGTGCAAGTGGCACGTGTGATGTCGGTGTGTAAGACAGGAAATCGTGTTGATAAGAAATGTATGGGATGATGGGTACTTACAGGTGTGGGAGTGGATTTTGTGTCTCTAGAGTGTAAGTGACTGGCTTATGTGTGTCACCGTGTAGAGAATAAGTCATATGTGGAAACGGGAAGAGGAAAGATGGGACCCAAGGTCAGAGCCACCATTTTGGTTTCCCGGGGTGGCCCACACCCCCACTTACCGCTCCAGAGGCCTGCTGGGCAGCGCTGGTAGCTGGGAAGACAAAGCAGAGAAGCCAGTACCCAAACAGCACTCCAGATGACTGGACTCCCTTTTTCCTCTCGGTGTGAATCAGGAACACGGCGAAGCTCTGGACAGGAAAGTCAGGGCAGGCCCCTTAGGAGAGGGTGGAGGCTGAGAGGAGCCTCTTCTCTTCCCCTTGTTCTTCACGGTGGCAGGCAAAGCAGCAGCTGGGAGCAAACCAGGCTCCAGACTGAAGGCATCATTACCATCGTGGTGAGCCACACGGTAGGGTGAATGAGGAATTCCGGGGCCTCAGACGTTCCTCGTTGGATTTTCCAAAGAGCGACAGCCACGCTGGAGGTACACAGGACTATGAGGGCGAACCCAAGCACCTGAGGGTACAGGCTTAGATAAGCTTGGGGGGCAATAAGAGAGGTCACAGCAAATGGGTGGGCAACCCCATGTCCAACTGGGAGCTGGTTCTGCAACATCCTGGCTGGGGCCCTGTAACAAGCCAGTATCACCAGCTAGCAATGTGCCAACGTGAACAATGTGTAAAGGGCATGGCAGACCGGTCCTGACCTGTGACTGTCATATAAATAATGTACAGCAAGGGCTTGAGCCAGCCGAGTGTTTTCCAAAATGCAGGAAGTGCTCTAATCGTGCACATGTGAGATGACTTTGGGTGTGAAGAAACAGCAGGAAATGAAATGTACTCACCAGGTAAAAAACTATCCTCTCTTCAAGTCATTTTCAAACCCTGCTATGAAATCAAGGAGCCAGTAAGTCTCTAGGGTCTTTCTAATATATATTGGTTTCTCTATTGAATAAAAGAAAGGACGAAAATGAGAGAACATGTACACACCAGAGGGAAGGCCAGAGCTAAGGCATATTGGAGGAACTGCTCAAAGAACCTCAGTTTAAAGCAGAAGTTGGCAAACTATCAATCACCAAAGAAAAATAAAAAGCATATGTCGTGACAGGTGAAAATTACACGGAATCCAAATTTCAGTGACTACAAATAAAGTTTTATTGAAACACAGTCGGCCGGGGGTAGTGGCTCGTACCTGTAATCCCAGCACTTTGGGAGTCCAAGGCAGGCAGATCACCTGAGGTCAGGAGTTGGAGACCAGCCTGGCCAACATGGCTAAACCCTGTTTCTACTAAAAATACAAAAAAAGCGAGATGTGGTAGTGGGCACCTGTAATCCCAGCTACTTGGGAGGCTGAGGCAGGAGAATCACTTGAACCCAGGAGGCGGAGGTTGCAGTGAGCTGACATCGTACCATTGCACTCTAGCCTGGGTGACAAGAGCAAAACTGCATTTCAAAAAAAAAAAAAAAAGTAACATGGTCATGACTATTGTCTACGGTTATGACTATTGCATTCATTCTGGAATGGCAGAGTTCAGTGTTTGGAAGGAAGATTATCTGGCTCACAAAGTCTCAAATACCATGTACTGCTTGGCTCTTTAAGTTTGCCAACCCTTGGGTTGTTGGTGGGTGATTATGCAAAAATTGACATAATGGCAGAAGAATGAATGAACTCTGAAGAACATTCTTTAGAAGCCTACAAGAACGGAGTAGAAGAGGATGGATGAGCAGAAAGGCTCACACTTGGAATGCCAGTGTTTATTTAACACACTAAATACATATCACATATAAAAATTGTCCTATCATACAGCCAGTGGGGGAACATAAAAATAAGTGCATAACTTTTTAAAAGGTTCATCCCAGTGTGGCCCTAAAATTACCTTGTGTACCCAAGAGTCTATATGGTATGTTTTGGAAAATGCCAGGTTATGGTAGTTATAAACTGTCCGGGAACATGGGAGTGTATGTGTGTGTTTGTGCATGCATGTATTTTCGGAATTACAAAATCTGTTTGGGAGAACCATGTTCCACTGAGCTGACCTCTGTAGCCTCTCTAATATTGCTCTGTTTGATTAAGAGATTCCCTTCTACACGCTGATAGGAGGAGTCTGCTTTAAGACTTCACCAGGTTCCAGCCTGTCCCCTGCCTCCCCCCACCATTGCCTCGTTCCAGGCTCCCAGGGATGGCAGCTACCATCTTGGCTTTGAAGAGTGGGGACATCCGGAGGTAACCCCGGCCATGGTGGTGGATGAAGAGGAGGTAGATGGGACCAAGGACCCAGAGGTACATGGGGGGCACCCAGACCCCTGCTGTTCTCAGGAAACACAGGCTCAGCAGGCTGGTGGCAGCAGGTTCAGACTCTGTCTGGTTCCAGACCTGAGGGAACACCAGGAGGCCCCTTAGGATGGTATAAGGCAGGGATCCCCAACTCACCTGCCCAGGGGCCCAGGCAATTTTTTGGATCTTTAACATTTAGACAAAAATGTGCCAAGCACTCTTTGGAATACCTAATAATTCTCAACTCCTTTCATCCTGACATCAACCCTAGGTAGATGCAATTATCATATTGATTTACAGATGAAGAAGCCGAGGACCAGAAAGGTTGAGTAACTTGGCTGACTTTACCCAGCTGAGGAGTGGAAGGACTGGGATTTGAACCCAGGGAACTGGGCCATGTGGTCTAGGAGACCTGGGCTCCATAATCATTGCTAGGCACAGACCGTCAGTTAATCCTTATAAGAACTCCAGCACATAGGCAGTACTGTCCCCATTTCAGAGACCAGCAGACTGAGGCACCAATCGGGGAACTGCCTCCCTCAGGGTCACATAAATGGGAAGTAGCAGAGCTGACTCTGACCCAGGTTTATCTGACCCCAAACCTTGTTTGACTGGTGGTCTTGATGTGTGATTTATTTTTATTTTTTATTAATTAATTTATGTTTTAGAGACAGGGTCTCACTCTGTTGCCCAGGCTGAAGTGGCACAACCAAAGCTCACCAAAGCTTTGAACTCCTGCCTCAAGCAATCCTCCAACCTCGGTCTCCCAGAGTGCTGGGATTACAGGCATAAGCCGCCTCACCAGGCCTGGCTAACTTTTTTTTATGTTTTGTAGAGATGGGGGTCTCTACATCTATGTTGCCCGTGCTGGTCTCGAACCCCTGGCCTCAAGCTCCTCCTGCCTCAGCCTCCTAGGTACTGGGATTACAGGCAAGAGCCACTGGCCCAGCTTGATGTGTTATTTTCATCTCAGCAGGTCTGCTGGTCCTATCTAACCCTAGAACAAATTTGAAGTTTAGTGGACGTGGCCTCTTCAATTCTCTCTCCCGTCTTTTTACTCCCCCTGGTTTCACAACTCACTGGCTGTGCAAACTTTAACCTCTCTGTCTCAGTTTCCTTCCCTGCAAAAGGTGAATAATGAAGACTTTACCTCTATGAATTGTATTAAATGGATTAATAGCAGCAAAGTTCATAGCAGCATGGCACAAGGTTGGGCACAAGGCTAGGCACAGAGGAAGCCCTCAGTTCATACCAACTTATCGCTTATCTCCCTGGCCCTCGAAATACTGGCAGTTTGCAACCCCCACCCTCACCCCGTGAACTCCACTCTCTGGAGTCCTTTGCTAAGAGCGATGGAAAAAGAAACCAGAGAGGTAAGGCTCGCTGCGGATAGGAGGGCTCGGAGCACCCACTAGCTTTATGCAAATAAGGGTCAAAGCCCCTAGTAGCTGGGAGGTCTGGTGGCCCCTTAGACAGAGCTGGGCTGTCGGGGGCGCTGGGTTGGTGAAAGGAGTCCAACCCGCTGCAGTGAGGGGGGCTGGAGTAAGTCTCCTCGCTTCCCGGGTCCAGGAATCCCCAGTATTGCAGCCCAAGAGATCTGCAGCCAAACCAAGCCTGGAAAAGGAGAGGGGGGCGCGATGGCGGGGCACTCACCCCCTGCCCCGCGCAGGGCTCAGCAGGTGCGGCCATCGGCGCCTTCAGTCGTCGTGGGTCCCAGCGTCTGTCTGTCGCTAAGTCTCTGGGCAGACTGCTCCGCCTCGCTCCTGCCAGGGAAGGGGCGGGGCTGGGCTGGTCGGGCTGGGATTCGAGCTCCGGGATCGGGAGGCGCCGGGCAAGGTCCAGCTGCGCGGCGGGGTTGAGGTCACGGGAGGTGAAAACAGGCGAGGTGGGGGAGGGAGGAGTGGAGGAGAGAGGAGCTCGGGGAGCTGGGACAGGCACCGGGTTGGGGGGTCCCGGAACCCCTGAAAGTTCAGTGACATCTCCATAGTTCCCTCTTCCCCTTGCAACAAGAATCACTCCAAACTTCCCAAACACTTTGGACCCAGCAATTTCCAGGAGTTCATCCCAATGGGAGAACCGAAAGGTGTGCACACGTTAGTAACAAGGAGGCCTGGTGACCGCCTAAGCGTCCAATCGCGGGGACCACTGGGTCAAGGCCGAGAGGATGGAGACCACGTCACAGTCACCTCACTGCTGGAATGGAGGGTGGTGGGGAGAACTTAGAAGATTATGCAATGGGCTGGCAGGGCTGTACCCGGTCGCCCTGGTAAGCAGAGACTCAAGAAACCTCTGGGATCCTGTTTTCGGGTGGTGTGATCCCAGGAGTGCACGTGAGCCCCTTGGGTGTCTGAACAGAGGGGCATGGGAGGGAGGGCCGCACTCCTGCAGTCTCACTCTGCTGGTGTAGCGGGCAGCTGCCAACTCCCACCCCACCCTGCACCGCGGGCTCCTGAGTCGGCAGATGAAGCATTTTATAAATTCTACTTTAAATACATTTTTTAAACTTGTCAGATCTTTGTCTTCATTTCAGTCCCTGCGCCTCTGCCTCTTGCTGTGGCCGCTCATTTAACACTGGGGGGTTACGCTCTGCTAAGTCCCAGGGGGAGACTGTTCCTAATATCTGAGGGAGACATTACTCCTAGTATCACGCTGGGTGAACACCACCTGTGTACAGCCTCTGATATGATTCGTAATATCCAAGGGAGATACTATCCTAATATCCCAGTGGGTGAACACCATGTGTGTAAACCCTGTGATATCACTCGAAATATCCGAGGGAGATATTACTCCTAATATCACAGTGGGTGTACATCCTGTGATATTATTCGTAATATCCGAAGGAGATTTTACTCCTGATATCACAGTGGGAGTATACACTGTGATATTATTTGTAATATCCGAGGGGGATTTTACTCCTACTATCACAGTGGGTGTACACCCTGTGATATTATTCATAATATGCTACAGATATATTACTCCAAATCTCATGGTGGTTGTACACCCTGTCATATTATTTGTAATATCCTAGGGATATATTACTCCTAATATCACAGTGACAGTATATCCTGTGATATTATTCATAATATCCTAGAAAGATAGTACTTTTAGTATCACAGTGGGTGTACACCCTGTGATATTATTTGTAATATCCTAGGGAGATATAACTCCTAATATCACGGAGGGAGTACACTGTGCAATATTATTCATAATATCCTAGAAAAATAATACTTTTACTATCACAGTGGGCATACACTCTGTGATAATATTCGTAATATCCTAGGGAGATACGACTCCTAATATCACAGTAAGTGTACACCATGTGATATTATTCATAATATCATAGGGAGCTATTACTTTTAATTTCACAGTGGGTGTACACCCTATGATATTATTTGTAATATCCTAGGAAGGTATCACTCCTAATATCACAGTGGCTGTACACACTGTGATATTATTCATCATATTCTAGGGAGATATCACTCCTAATCTCACAGTGGGTGTACACCTTGTGATACTATTTGTAATGTCCTAGAAAGATATTCCTTTTAACATCACAGTGGGTGTGCAGCCTGTGATATGATTCGAAATATCCTAGGGAGATATTACTCATAATATCACAGTGAGTGTATACCTGTGATATGATTTGTAATATTTTAGGGAAAAAATATCACAGTGGGTGTAAACTCGGTGATATTATTTGTAATATCCTAGTGAGATATTACTCCTAAAATCACAGTGGGTGTACACAATGTGTGTACACCTTGTGATATTATTCATAATTTCCTAGGGAGATATTACTCCTAATATCACAGTGGGTGTACAACCTGTGATATCATTTGTAAATTTCTAGGGAGATGTTAATTCTAATATCACAGTGGGTGTACAACCTGTGATATCATTTGTAAATTTCTAGGGAGATGTTAATTCTAATATCACAGTGGGTGTACATGCTGTCATATCATTCATAATATCCTTGGGAAATATTGCTCCTAATATCACAGTGAATGTACACCCTGTGACATTATTCATAACATCTGAGGGAGATATTACTTCTAACATCACACTGGGTGTACACCCTGTGATATTATTCATAACAACCGAGGGAGATATTACTCTTAATATGAGAGTGGTTGTACACTGTGAGATGTTATTCATAATATTTGAGGGAGATATTACTCCTAATATCACAGAGGGTGTACACCCTGTGATATTATTCATAATATCCTAGAGAAATATTACTCCTAATTTCACAGTGGGTGTACACTCTGTGATATCCTAGGATGATGTGACTCCTAATATCAGAGTAGGTGTACACCATGTGTGTAAATCCTGAGATATTATATTTAATATACTGGAAAGATATTACTCTTTCTTTGAGTAATAGTGTGTACATACACTGTGATATTATTCATAATATCTCAGGGAGATATTATGCTAATAACAGAGTAGATGTACACCACGTGTGTAAACCCATTGTGATATTATTCATAATATCATAGGAAGCTATTACTCCTAATATCCCAGTGAGTGTACACCCTGTGATATTATTCGTAATATCCTAGGGAGCTATTACCCCAATATCACAGTGGGTGTACACTCTGTGATATTATTTGTAATATCCTAGGGAGTTATTACTCCTAATATCACAGTGGGAATACATCCTGTGACATTATTTGTAAAATCCTTGGAAGCTGTTACTCCTAATATCACAGTGAGTGTACACCCTGCTGTTATTCATAATATCCTGGGAGCTATTACTCCTAATATCACAGTGGATGTAAACCCTTTGATGTTATTTGTAATACCCTAGGTACCTACTACTCCTAATATCACAGTGGTTGTACACCCTGCAATGTTATTTGTAATATTCTAGGAGGCTATTACTCCTAATATCACATTAGGTGTACTTCCTGTGATGTTATTTTTAATATCCTAGAGAGTCATTACTCCTAGTATTTAATATAAATAAATACTTTTTATTTATTTATTTTTATTTATTTATTATTTGTATTTATTTATAAATATAAATAAATACAAAGGGTGAGTTTACACCCTTTGATGTTATTCATAACATTCTAGAGAGCTATTACTCCTAATATCAGAGTCAGTGTACAACATGTGATATTATTCGTAATACCCTAGGGAGCTATTACTCCTAATTTCACTGTGGGTGTGCACTCTGTGATATTATTCGTAATAACCTAGAAAGCTATTACCCCTAATATCACTGTGAGTGTACACTCTATGATGTTATTCATAATATCTTAGGGAGTTATTACTGTTAATATCACAGTGGGTGTACACCCTCTGATGTTATTTCTAATATCCTGGGGCGCGATTACTCCTAATATCACAGTGAATGTACACCCTGTGATGTTATTCATAATATCTTAGGGAGTTATTACTGTTAATATCACAGTGGGTGTACACCCTGTGATGTTATTTCTAATATCCTAGAGAGCGATTACTCCTAATATTACCATGCGTGTACACCCTGTGATGTTATACATAATATCCTCAGGAGTTATTGCTCCAAATGTCACAGTGGATGTACACCCTGTGATGATATTCTTAATATCCTAGGAAGCTATTTCTCCTAATATCAGAGTGGGTGTACATGCTGTGATATTATTTGCAATATCATAGAAAGATACTACTCCTAATATCACTGTGAGTGTACACACTGTGATTTTATTTATAATATCTTAAGGAGATAATTACTCCCAGTATCACAGTGGGTGTACACTCTATGATGTTATTCATGATATCTTAAAGAGATATTACTCATAGTATCACCTTGGGTGTAAACCCTGTGATATTATTCATAATATCCTGGGGAGATATTACTCCTACTATCACATACGGTGTACACTCTGTGATATTATTAAAAATATCTTAGAGAGATATAATTTTAATTTCAAAGTGGGTGTACACCCTGTGATTTTATTCGTAATATCTTAGGGAAGTATTACTCCTAATATTACAGTGTGTGGACACCTTGTTATATTATTTGTAGTATACTAGGGAGATATTACTGCTAATATCACAGTGAAAGTACACCCTGTGATATTATTAGTAATATCCTACAAAAAATTATTTTTAATATGACAGTGGGTGTGCACCCTTCGATATTATTTGTAATATTCTATGGAGATATAACTACTAATATGACAGTGGGTGTACACACTGTGATATTATATGTACTTTCCTAGGGAGATATTACTCATAATATCTTAGTGGGTGTACATCCTCTGTTATTATTCGTAATATTCTCGGTAGGTAATACTCCTATTATTCACAGTGGGTGTACACCCGCTAATGTTATTCATAGTATCCCAGGGAGCTATTTCTCCTAATATCCCCATGGGTGTACACCCTGAGAAGTTACTCGTAACGTCCTAGGAAGTTATTACTCCTAATATCACAGTGGGTGTACACACTGTGATGTTATTCATAATATACTGGAAAGCTATCATTCTTAATATCACCATGTGTGTGCAACCTGTGATATTATTCATAATGTCCTAGAAAGCTGTTACTCATAATATCACCATGGGTATACACACTGTGATGTTATTTATGATATCCTAGGGAGATATTACTGCTAATATCACCATGGGGTACAGCCTGTGATATTCTTAATATTTTAAATAGTATTACTCCTAATATCACCGTGAGTATAACATTTGTGATATTATTGGTTATATCCAAGGAAGATATTACTCCTAATATCACAGTGGGTGTACTCTCTGTGATATTTTTCATAATATTCCAGAGAGATATTACTTTTAATTTCACAACGAGTGCACACCCTATGATATTATTCATAATATCTTAGGAAGATATTACACCTAATATTACAGTGGGGGTACGCGGTGGGTGTAGTATTCTAGGAAGATATTACTCCTAATATCACGGTGAATTTACATCCTGTGATATTATTCGTAATATCCTAGAAAGATATTACTTTTAATATCACAGAGGGTCTACACCCTGTAATTATTCATAATATCCTAGGAAGATATTACTCATGTCACAGTGGGTGTACACCCTGTGAAGTTATTCGTAATTTTCTAGTGAGATATAACTTTAAATGTCACAGTGAGTGTAAAGCCTTATTAGTAATATCCTAGGGAGATATTACTCCTAATATAACAGTGGGTGTACACCCTGTGATATTATTCATAGTATCCTAGACAGATGTTACTCCCAATATCACAGTGAGTGTGCACAGTGTGATATTATTTGTAATATTTTAGGGAGATGTTAATATACAGTGGGTGTACACTCTGTGATTCATTCGAAATATCCTAAGGAGGTATTACTTCTAACATCACAGTGGGTGTACAACATGTGTGGACAATCTTTGACATTATTCACAATATCCTACAGAGATATTACTACTATATCACTGTGAGTGTACACCCTGTGATATTATTCATAACATCCTAGGGAGACGTTACTCTTAATATTACTGTGAGTGTACACCCTGTGATATTATTCATAATATCCTAGCAAGATATGACTTCTAGTATCACAGTGGATGTACACCCTATGATATTATTTGCAATATCCTGAGGAGATATCACTCCTAATATCACAGGTATTATGAATAACATCAAGATATTATTCATCATATCTTTGGGAGATACCACTCCTTATATCACAGTGTGTGTACGCCCTGTGTTGTTACTCATTGTAATCTAGGGAGATATCACTCCTAAAATCAAAGGTAGTGTACACCTCTGTGAATAATATTCACTCTGTGAATATTATTTGGTATATTCTGGGGAGGTATCACTCCTAATATCACAGGGGGCGTACACCCCTTTTGATATTACTCATCATATTTTAGGGAGATGTCACTCCCAATATCACAAGGAGCGTCATATCCTAGGGAGATATAACTTTTAATTTCACAGGGGTTGTAAACCCCTTGTGATATTATTTGTCATATCCTAGGGAGATATTATTCCTAAAATCACAGTCGGTGTACATGCTGTGAGATTATTTGTGGTATCCTAGAAAGACATTACTCCTAATATCACGAGGGCGTACACTCCTTGTGATATCATTTGTCATATCCTAGGGAGATATTATTCCTAAAATCACAGTAGGTGTACATGCTGTGAGATTATTCGTGGTATCCTAGAAAGACATTACTCCTAATATCACGGGGGTATACACTCTTTGTGATATTATTTGTCATATTCTAGGAAGATATCACTCCTTATATCACACCCCCTGCGTTGTTATTCATCATATTCTAGGGAGATATCACTCCTACCCTGTAATAGTATTCGTAATATGTTAGGGAGCTATTACTCCTAATATCACAGTGGGTGTGGCCCCTGTGTGTACACCCTGTTATACTATTTGTAATATCCTAGGAAAATATTACTCCTAATATCACAGTGAGTGTACACCATGTGTGTACACCCTGTGACAGTATTCATAATATCTTAGGGAGATACTTCTCCTAATATTACAGTGGGTGTACACCATGTGATATTATTTGTAATATCCTAGGGAGATATTACTTCAAATATCACAGTGGATGTAGACCTTACGATATCACTCATAACATCCTAGGCAGATATTACTCCAAATATTACAGTGTGTGTATACCATGCGTGTACATTCTGTGAAATTTTCATAATATTTTATAGAGTTAATACTCCTAATAACACAGTGGATATACACCGTTTGGTATTGTTTATAATATTTTAGGTTGATATTACTCCTGATATCAAAATGCAGCATGAGAAACTGAAATCAGATGCATTCATGATTATGACCCTGAGGTCAATATGTCATTCCCTCGTTGCCCCCATGAAGGTTTGACTACTATACACTTTGAACCTGTGTTTCTTAGTTGTTTGTTGCTTAAGTTTTAGCCACAATGGCAAATTGCAGTGGGAAATCCAGTCTTACTTTGTCATTTAGAAACAAAATACAAAAACAAAACCTATCTAAATAAAGCACTAGGTTTTTTTTTTTTTTTTTGAGACAAAATGGAAGAATTTCTAATATTAGGTTAGAAAAACAAATTTTTTGGTGTGTGTGTTTTTTTTTTGAGACGGAGTCTTGCTCTGTCACCCAGGCTGGAGTGCAGTGGAGCGGTCTAGGCTCACTGCAAGCTCCACCTCCCGGGTTCAGGCCATTCTCCTGCCTCAGCCTCCCAAGTAGCTGGGACTACAGGCACCCGCCACCACGCCTGGCTAATTTTTTGTATTTTTAGTAGAGATGTGGTTTCACTGTGTTAGCCAGGATGGTCTCGATCTCTTGACCTCGTGATCTGCTCACCTTGGCATCCCAAAGTGCTGGGATTACAGGCGGGTGCCACCGCGCCCAGCCTCTTTGGTGTGATGTGATGACTGGTAGTTAAATTCAGTGTACATATGAATTCACTCTTGGGACAAAATATGCTGGATTTGAACTTATTTTCAGGCAAATAATGTTTCATTTTACAGAGCTAATTCAAAGTAAACTGACTGCACGCACTTCTCGCTTAGGGGAAGAAAACTCATCAAAATTTGTTTCTAGGCATATGCTATTAGAGCTAGGATTAAGATAAATCTTACATACCTTCCTTAATATGCTAACATTAATACGTTTCGCTTAAAAAAATCGATCACTTATCATGGAAAAATACACCAGCTTACACAAATTCCTAAAGCGTTTTTCGTGTGTGTGTGTGTGTGTGTGTTTGCAGAGACGGCATTTCGCCATATTGCCCAGGCTGGTCTCGACCTCCTGGGCTCAAGAGATCCACCCACCTCAGCCTCCCAAAATGTTGGGATTACAGGCGTGAGTCCTAAAGGTTTTGGTGAGATTATATATTTTACCTGCGAAATATGTGGGTCAGAAAGATTTGAGAAAGTTGTTAGATAATTCGACCAACAAAATCTCCCGTCCTTTCCAGCTGTGATGGTGAATTCTAAAGTAGAATTCATCTTTGGAGCTTCTCCCTGTAGGCCTGCACCTTGCGTTGCACCTGCCAGACGGTGCGCCGAGTCCTCCAGGCCTCTAGAAGGCAGAGATGGTCTAGTTTTCTTGCTGAGCATGCGCTGTAGTTCTCTCTTCTGGAGCTGTGCACGTGGGGTCGAAGCGCGCGTGCGCGGCGGCGGCGGCGGGGCGGGGCCTGAGCTGTCAGCCGGCCTAGGAGGAGGAAGGAGTCTGCGGCGTTGGGTGTGAGGGGCGGGACCGGGCTGCCTGCGGAGGGTCTAGCTGGGGGAGGTCGGGCCATGCTGGCGGGCCAGGGCGCTGGACCGCCGGGGCCCGCGGTGGTCGCCGCCGCGGTGGTGTTGCTGCTGAGCGGCGTGGGGCCGGCGCATGGCTCGGAGGACATCGTGGTGGGCTGCGGGGGCTTCGTCAAATCGGACGTGGAGATCAACTACTCACTCATCGAGGTGAGCGCCCACCCCGCGGCCCGGCGCCGACTCGCCGGCCGGTGGTTCAGCCCCCTGGGCCGCGCTGGCGTCGTCTCTGACACCGGGCGGCGTGGAGTCCTTGGAGCCCGTACCTCTTCCAAGGCTATGCTGTCCGCGGGCTCCCGGCAGCTCCTCCCCAGTCGCGCTGGAGGGGAGGTTTTTATCATGGGGTTATGTAAGGACTGAGGGGTGCCAGACCTCAGGTTCTTCAAAAGCCAGACTCCAGATTCCCGGAACCCAGACCCCAAATTCCTTGGAGCCCAGACCCCATTTCTTTAAAACTTAGACCCGAGATCTTCTCGAATCAGACCACCTGAAACTCAGATTTCCCCAAACCCATATTCTAGAACCTAGAGACTACATGTCTTATCCCCCAAACTCCACAGCCCAGACCCCTCCCGAAGTTCTGATCCACTGCTACTCCAAACCCTGCGGCATGATTGTAAAGAGCATCGATTCCCATCCCGTAGATTCTGACCTAGTAGATCAGCATTGGAAACCCTGGGGCCGGAAAGCTATTTTTTATTTCTCCCGCTCCCTTCTGCCTCTGAAAATGGAGAGTTGTCAGCTGCCCTGATTGCCTTAATGAGTAGTTATTGGAATTACCCTAGAGATTTGTGCTGAAGTTTTTTTTTTTTTCCAATTAAGTTGTAGTCCTGTTAAATGTTTATCAGCCCGGTGGGATTATGACCCTGAAAGGTTCCCGTAAAGAGGAAAGGGCTGGATGAAGGTAGGGGCAGAAGGTCATTTGTCCGGATAGTCGGGAGGGTACCAGAGCAAGGCCTGGGCCTCATTTTTGGAAGGAGATTTATGTTGGGGTAGGACAAGGAAGCGAAAAAGAGCAGGCGCCTCGGAGGTAATTTAGGAGAAAACGAAGGAAGAGGCTGGGAAATGCCAAAGAGAGGGACTGGGAAATAAGACCCCAAAGATCCCTGAAAGCACCTTTGAGCTGTTCCAGGGCTGGCAATGAACGGTGAAGCACTGTGTTCTGCAAAGCGGGTTGCTGAGGATTGGGGGAGGGCCAGGGAGTCAGTTCCACACCCCACTAGCTCTGCGACCTGCCCTTGCTCTAGGTCTCAGTTTTTGTACCTATAAGATGGTGCTGGGAGAGAAACAGTGGAACCCAGCAGATGCATTTCGTTAACAAGCGGATCCGTGATCTTCAAGGCCCCTTGCTTGCTGCTTTTTTACTCTGAAGAGGTCAGAGGTCAGGCATTGAATGAATCTACCCACTGGCAGTGGCAGGGCTCCTAGGATTTCCTGGGTACATGTTTCCGGGTGCCCATGCCACCTTCTGGGTCTGCCTTGGGGACATGGCGCGTTGAGGGTGGTATGACCGTAGATGGCACAGGGCATTTCAGAAGCTGCCCGGTAAGGCCTCTTGCAACTTGTAGTTTCCAGGGGTTCTGGAAGGAAGGAAAAGACAGACACCCCCCCTCCACCCCCACCCTCATACTAATAGTGACCTTGAGATCAGAGAGCAAGTTTTGTAACGCATTATGAAGTGTGTTCCTTAAGCCCAAGGGCTGCCTGTCCAGATGGTCTGGGACACTCATTCTTTCGTAATTCTGATTCTGAAATCAGGCATTTCCTACTGGCCATCTTGATGTAGATTACATTGGCGTCCTGTGTCCTGATGGTACTTTATGAAAGACGTAGAGATAATCAAGATGTTTCACAGTCATTTCTTGATTGTGTTTTTTGTGTTCCTAAGCAACTGTCTTCATTCTTCTCCAGCTTTCTCTCCTCCTGGGTGCTTTTATATCGTGTTCATTGAGTCAACAACTATTTATTGAGTCCCTGCGCATACTGAAACCTTGTCCCTGGTGTGGATATAGCAGTACAGTGAACAGAACAGACAAAATGCCCTACTCTCATGAGACTGACATTTTGTTCTCTAACAGGCAGCTTACAGTTAAAAAAAAAAATTATACCGGTTGCTAATGCTTTAACAATCAGGTGGTTTCACATTAAAAACTGGGTTCTTTATTTCTCTGGAAAACCATCTGATTTTTTGGGTTACCACACCTGGCTTGGGTTGTGTAGTGATCTGAATCCCTTTGGATGAATGCCTCTTGATGCTGACTCCCTAACCCCTCTAGGCTGGTGAATTTCCAGTCCCTGCCTTAAATGCATGCATCTGAATCTCTTTGTCACCTGTAACAAATTCACTGAGTACCTAGAGTAAGCAAGACACTGTCTCAGGCGCTGTGGAATGTAAATTGTGGTCACTGCCCTCAGAGAACTTTACATACAGGCTCCACATTACTTCACACCAATCCTTTCCCAAATGTTGGTGTTATGAGTTAGTCACTTTGTACATCTTCTTAGCTGGTAAGATTCGACTGTTTCATTGCAGCTTGTGTCATGGTCTGTTTCATGGTCACAGAACATTAGCGTTTTGGAGGTGAGGCTTTTAGATGCATCAGATCCAACTGTTTCGTTTTACAGACTTGGAAACTGAGCCTCAGAGTGGTTGAGCCATGCAGGTACATTTGGGAAATTTTCCTTGAGCCCAGTGTGTTCCCTGACTGTTACACTCTGTTGCCTTTTTCTTCAGAGAGAGAGATATTAAATAGTAATACAAGCTGCTTTTTCTATTTATTTTATTTTGAGACGGGGTCTCACGCTGTTGCTCAGGCTGCAGTACAGTGGCACCATCATAGCTCACCAAAGCCTCCGACTCCTGGCCTCAAGCAGTCCTCCTGCCTCAGCCTCCTGAGTGGCTGGGACTATAAGCACCTGCCATCATGACTAGCTAATTTTTTTTTTTTTTTTTTTAGTAGAAATGAGGTCTGGCTATGTTGTCCAGGCTGGTCTTGAACTCCTGGGCTCAAGTGATCCTCCTGCCTCAGCCTCTTGAGTGGCTGGGACTATAAGCACCTGCCATCATGCCTAGCTAATTTTTTTTTTTTTTAGTAGAGATGAGGTCTGGCTATGTTGTCCAGGCTGGTCTTGAACTCCTGGGCTCAAGTGATCCTCCTTCTTTGGCCTCCCAAAGTGCTGGGATTACAGGCATGAGCCACCATGCCTGGCCACAAACTGATTTTTCTTTGAATCCATATTCTGTAGCAGGTGCTTAGTATGCGTTGATGTGAATCTGTACAACCACATATAAGGGAGTGGCTCTCTGTCGACACCTGAAGAAACCGAACGTGAGCTTGCCCAAGGCCACACGACACGTGGAAGACCCAGACAGTATTTGGGCATCTTACTGGGTTAACACTTCGTGTCTGGTAATGCTCAGGATGTAAGAGTTTTAGAGAGTCCTTGGGGAGAGGGCAGATATTAAGTGTCATTTTAGTCTCTTTTTCTTCTGAGAATGAAAGTAATGAGAAAATTAAGTTTCTAGATGAACGTTGCTCCAAGTATTTGAAATTACTTAGAGCTAGTAAGGAAGATCTCTGGCCCTCATTCCAGACCTTTAGTTGAGAAACAGTGGTGGGCCTTAGTAATTTGTATTTTATTTTACTTTACTTTACTTTTATTTTATTATTATTATTTTTGAGACAGAGTCTTGCTCTGTCTCCCAGGCTGGAGTGCTGTGGCATGATCTTGGCTCACTGCAACCTCCGCCTCCTGGGTTCAAACAATTTTCCTGCCTCAGCCTCCCAAGTAGCTGGGACTACCGGTGCCTGCCACCATGCCTGGCTAACTTTTTTTGTATTTTTAGTAGAGACAGGGTTTCATCTTATTGGCCAGGCTGGTCTCAAATTCCTGACCTCAAGTGATCCGCCCACCTCAGCCTCCTGAAGTGCTGGGATTACAGGCAGGAGCCACCGCACCCAGCCAGGAATTTGCATGTTAATAAGCACCTTACTAATGGCAAAGTTTGCAAATTTGTTTTAGACCCAGAAACTTACAGGAGCAACCTAGAGACAGCCACTAAAATAAACAGAAAAGCATTGAAAAATAAGGCATTGTAATAGGCTGTAGGTGATTTCTAATCCGAAAAACATTGAGTCACGTGATTTGGGAGAGACTTTGTTGATTTCCCTCTGTCCCCAATAATGCTCCGTGTTAAAAGCTGGCATACAGTAGGTCCTCAGTGAATGCATACTGACTGAGTGTATTCAGGTGTAACACATGTAGTTCATTCCCAAAGGCAATGTTATGTTTTCTGTTTTCCTTCCTTCCTTTCCAGATAAAGCTGTACACCAAGCATGGGACTTTGAAATACCAGACAGACTGTGCCCCTAATAATGGCTATTTTATGATCCCTTTGTATGATAAGGTAAGAGGCGACTGCTTGTCACTTATGATGGGAAGTCACTAGTGTGCCTCACCAGGCTGCATTCACCGTGCCCTTTCCTACACTAGCAAATGCTCATCTGTTTGGTAAATTGTTAGTGGAATATGGTAATCCTAGGCACATTCGGAGGGAGACAACTTACAAACTGCCTTGGCGAATACAGTGGCTCTCTGTGTCTTTAGGGCCATTTGGCAATGTCTAGAGACGTTTTTGTTGTGACATCTGGCTGTGCACTACAGTTACCCAGTGAGTAGTGGCCAGGTGTGGAGCTAAAAGTGCTACAGTGCTGCCCACAACAGCCCAGATGTCAGTAGTGCCAGCGCTGAGAAACTGATTTCATAGAACCTGTTACTTGCAAGCAGCTTAAAGTATTGTTAAAACAATTGTACAAGTAGTATATGAATTCATGAACTTTGTGAAAAAAAGTCAAGGTCTTTAGAAGTATGTGAAATAAATTTGTACCCTTTTCCCTCCAATTTTACCTCCCTCTGTAGTGGTAACCTCTGATAAAGTTTTTTTTCCTTCTTCTTTTGAGGTGGAGTCTCACTCTGTCGCCCAGGCTGGAGTGCAGTGGTGTGATCTTGGCTCACTCCAACCTCCACCTCCCAGGTTTAACCATTTGCCTTCCTTAGCCTCCCAAGTATCTGGGATTACAGGCACATACCACCACACCTGGCTAATTTTTTGTATTTTTAGTAGCGACGGGGTTTGACCATGTTGGCCAGGCTGGTCTCGAACTCTTGACCTCAAGTGAACCACCTGCCTCAACCTCCCAATGTGCTGGGATTACAGGTGTGAGCCACTGTTCCCGGCCCTCTTATAACATTTTGATGTGCATCCTAACAGATTGCTTTCTACTTATAGTTATTCAGATAGCCACGGACACATATGCATATGCATATATGCAAATACAGACAAGCACACATGCACATAGATTTGTATCCACAAACACCTCTATCTATACAATCCCATCCTCCCACATATAAACCTTTTATTTGGAAATACAGATTCATAGGAAGTTGCAAAAATAGTCAATATACATAGTTTTGATTTTGATATAGTTTTTAATACAAATGGAATCAAACAATAGGATTTATTCTGCAGTTTCATTTTTTCCCCCGTGTTAATGCTTTCAACACCAGAGGGACATTTGGTTTTCCCCCTTGTGTGCTTTCAACATTAGCATAGATAGATCTACTGCCTGTTTTTTTTTTTTTTTGAGATGGAGTCTCACTCTGTCAGCCAGGCTGGAGTGCAGTGGCATGATCTCGGCTCACTGCAACCTCCGCCTCCCGGGTTCCAGTGATTCTTCTGCCTCAGCCTCCTAAGTAGCTGGGATTACAGATACCCACCAGCACGCCCAGCTAATTTTTTTTTGTATTTTTAGTAGAGATGGGGTTTCACCATGTTGGCCAGGCTGGTTTGATCTGCCCACCTCAGCCTCCCAGGGTGCTGGGATTATAGGCATGAGCCACCATGCTTGGCCTACTGCCTTCTTTTTAATTGCTGCGTAGTGTGTCAGAGTCAAACCCAAACTGTAATTTATTTAACTACTTGGGCATATAGACTTTCCTCAATTTTAAAATAATGGTAATTTTAAAATAACACACCAGGAAATATTCTTGAACTTAACTATTCATCTAGAATGCATAGGATTGATTTCTAGAGGTAGACTAGCTGGGTCTGTCCTGAAATCTGTTTAATTAATTTTTACATAGTATCAGTATCAGTCTCAAGAAACCAGGAGGCCGGATGTGGTGGCTCATGCCTGTAATCCTAGCACTTTGGGAGGTTGAGGCAGGTGGATTGCCTGAGCTCAGGAGTGCGAATCCAGCCTGGGCTACATGGTGAAACCCTGTCTCTACTAAAATACAAAAAAATTAGCCGGGTGTCGTGATGCATGCCTGTAGTCCTGGCTACTTGGGAGGCTGAGGCAGGAGAATCGCTTAAACCTAGGAGACGGAGGTTACAGTGAGCCGAGATCGCACCATTTCACTCCAGCCTGGGCAACAGAGCGAGATTCTGTCTCAAAAAAAAAAAAAAAAAAAAAAAGCAGATTGATAAGTAAAATCTAGTTTTATTTTATTTATTGAATTAATGAGTTAATGTATTGTTTAGAGACAGGATCTCCCTCTGTTGCTCATGCTGGAGTGCAGTGGCGTGATTCTGGTTCACTGCAACATTGACCTCTTGGGCTCAAATGATCCTCCTGCCTCTGCCTCCTGAGTAGCTAAGACTTTAGGCGCCTGCCACCTCACCCAGCTAATTTTTTAAGAATGTTTTTGTATAGATGGGGTCTTACTATGTTGCTTAGGCTGGTCTTGAACTCCTGGCCTCAGGTGACCCTCCTGCCTTGGCCTCCCACAGTGTTGGGATTATAGGTGTGAAGTACCGTGCCTGGCCAAATCCAGTTTTAAGAAGTGACTTTAGTTCCTGAAGATACATGCTAACTTTTGCAACTGTAGGCATGTGAGGGCTTAATGAGACTTTATGTTTAGTATTAAAAGACAGTGAGTGGCCAAACCTAGTGTCTTTAGAACTCATGAATGGCTTCAGCACTGTCTTCTGATTGTTTAGATGAAAACTTCTGGTGTGCAACTTCAGCTTGTAGCATCTGAAGAGAATCACAGTGCTCAGTACCATTTAGGAGAACAAGGCTTGCCCTTAGAATTTCATTTCCGGTGTAAAAATTTTAGATGAAATGATAACACTAAAATAAATTAAACCAGAGTCACAATTCTCATTTCCTGAAATTACATTTTCTTTTTTTTCTTTTAGGGGGATTTCATTCTGAAGATTGAGCCTCCCCTAGGGTGGAGTTTTGGTAAGTTAACTGAATCACTAGACATTCTTTGTAAAAGATTAGCTGATATGCCAAATGTTAATTTAGGCCAGCAGAGTGCATAAACTATTAAAATATTAAGGATCATTTCCAGTATGGAGGAGGGTTTGTATTCCTCCCCTCCCTGCCCCCATCACTCTGGTTGAGTTTGGATATACCTTAATCTACCTTAAGGCTTTCTGTCACCTTTGAAAAATAGACATCTTTTCTGGTACCTTTTTGGAAACTCTGCCCTTGCAGTTTCACTCATTATGTGGCCGTAGAACTGTACAGAAACCAAGAGTGGGGACTTGGTTCCTGTCCCAGGATGGCTTCTTTTTCAGCCCCCTCAGTTTTTTTATTTTTTATGAAATTAATTGAAACATTTAAACATGGTGAGATTTGTCATAAAAACCCAGATTTATGTCCCACGAGATGAGAAAACTGTCAGCCTTAAGCCTTACCAGTTAAATAACCTTGGATAAGTTACTTCCCCGCTGTCAGCCTTGCTCCTCACTGTCGAGCTAGGGGTCGTTATAGTCCCTTCCCCCCAGGGTACTTGGAAGATTAATAAACCAATACTGAGTGTTCAGAGTGGCTGGCATGTAATTAGCAAGCACTCAGTATTCAGAAACAGCCCTTCTGCACACATCCCAACAAAAGCTGCAAACTTTCTTCATATAACTGCCTTCAAGCATAGCTGGAGAGTTGGGGATGGGGTTGAGATCAGAAGAGTGCGTCTGTTTTGATGTAGTTTACAGTTTTGAAGGGGAGAGACTCTTGATGTTTCAGTAGAGCAGGTGTGAGTGACCCCAGTCCATGGCCTGGGGAGAGGAGTAGGGACCACCATTGTTGATATCAGGCTTGCTTGTGCCTTAGAGAAGGAAGAATTTAGCACCTGTGATCACCAAGGCTAAGATGAAGCTTAGGCAGCTTGACAGCTAATTTGGCTCTGTGGGAGCATCTCTTTATCAGTTTGTAGTCAGGGGTGGCAGGGAGGGGGGGTGCCTGGCTGGTACATTCCAGAAAGCTGGAGAGGAATGCAGCCCTGCTCATGGCCAAAGCAGAAGTCCAGATTGGTGGCCTGGAGGAGTGTTGTGTTTGCCACATCCCACCGCCCCCACCGCGACTGGTGCTGTTGATAAGCTTTTTAATTGAATTATACTTTCAGGAAAGTGCCCTGGATGAATTTTCACTAAGTGAACACACCCATGTATCCACCATCCAGATGATGAGATAGTACTTCACCAGCACCCCAGAAGTCCCCATCCTGGGTGCTCATTAGCCATCCCGCCCCACCCCCCCAGGTGACCACCACCCTGACCTTCTACAAATTAAAGATCCATTTGGTCTGTTTTGAACTTTATACAAATGCAATCATGCAGGGTACTTTTTAATATCTGGTTTCTTTCACTCAACATTGTGAGCGTTATCTGTATCATTTGTAGCTCTAGTTCGTTCTCTTTGCTGTTCAGAATTCTGATGCATAAATATAAAATGATTTATATTTTATAAAATATTTACATTTTATTTTATTTATTTTTTTCATTTTTTGAGACTGAGTCTTGCTCTGTTGCCCAGGCTGGAGTGTGATCTTGGTTCACTGCAACTTCTGCCTGGGTTCAAGCAATTCTTGTGCCTCAGCCTCCTGAGTAGATGGGATTACAGGTGTGGACCACCACACCCGGCTAATTTTTGTATTTTTAGTAGAGATAGGGTTTCACCATGTTGTCCCAGGCTGGTCTCGAACTCCTGACCTCAAGTGATCTGCCCGCTTTGGCCTCCCAAAGTGTTGGGATTACAGGCATGAGCCACCACGTCTGGCCTATATTTATATTTTATATTCATATTTTATATCAGTGATCTCTCCTATTGTTGATGGCCATTTGGGTTGCTTCCCAGTTTTGGCCACTGAAGAGTAGCACTCCTGTGAATATTCTTGTATGTATATTTTGATACACATGTGTCTGCATTTTTGCTGAGTATATCACAGGCGTAAAGTTGCTGAACCATAGAGTTGATACATGTTCAGCTTTAGGTGTTTCCAAACATCCAAAGTGGATGCGCCAGTTTGTGCTTTCCCAGCAGTGTACAAGGGTTTCCATTGCTCCACATCCTAGCCTACCCTTGGTATTGTCAGCTTTTATAATTTTAGCCCTTCTGGTGGGGGTGTGGTATTATCTCACTGTGGCCTTGATTTACATTCCTCTGATGGCCAATGAGGTTGTACACTTTTTCGTATGTTTATGTTTATTTGCCATGGGCTAGCTATTTTTGTAAGGTTCCTGTTCAAGTCTTTTGCCCATTTTTTATTGGAGTCTTTGCATGTGTGTGTGTGTGCACATGCGTGTGCAAGCATGTGTGTAATTCATCTTACCGGAAAATCTCATCTCATGGTTTTTCATTTTTTTCTCTACTCATTACTGCACATTCTTCCTAACCTTTCAAAAACTCAACCTTAACCCCTATTATGATGAACTCTTCAGTTAAAAAAAAAATGGAGTTAATTGCTGATATTGAAAAATCAAGAGATGGTATATAAAATCCAGATTTCCAGTTTTTCGGAGAAGTTGGAAGCTCTGGCAAAGCATGGCAGTGGTTGGCAGACTTGAGTGGCGGTTGTCCCCTTTCAATTTGCCATAGTCCCCCTGAGGATACTCCGCTCACTTTGAACCTGTGAGGCCCCTGTGGCCTTGGAGTTTGTGGTCCTGGTTTAACATGGCTGAGCTCATGCACTTGGTAAGGGAACAGATCCACAGCCAGACTTTTAGGGTTGAATTGGGGCTCTGTCACTCAGAAGCTCTGTGATCTTGGGAGCTCCTTTAACCTTCCTGTGCCTTAATTTACCCCTCAGTAAATTGCAGCTATTACTGCCTGCCTCTTAAGATAATTGTGAGGATTAAAGGCACTCAGCTCAGTGCCTGGTCGGTGATGAGTATTCAGTAAATACAGTTATTTGGTGCTCACTGAATTTTCACTGGAACTCTGAGATACAACTTGGCTGAAAGGCTGTCGTAAAATTGTTTTATACTCTAAACACGAGTTCCCTCTGGGGCAGGAAACCAGGAGGCTAGGGGGATAGGGGTGAGAGAGAGACTTTTCCCTGAATACCTTTTTGTACCTCTGGATTTGGAAACACACGAGCGTATTAAGTGTTCAAAAGTAAAATGAAAACTTAACAATAAAAATACGTTCTACTTAGGTTCACTGTACCCCACAACTAAGCTTGCCTCTGTGTCTTGTGCCCCTGTTTCCTCCCCCGCTTCATCCCTCAGAGCCGACGACCGTGGAGCTCCATGTGGATGGAGTCAGTGACATCTGCACAAAGGGCGGGGACATCAACTTTGTCTTCACTGGCTTCTCTGTGAACGGCAAGGTTTGTCTTTGGAACTTGATTATTTTTCCTGTTCACTCTATAATGTATACTAAATCCTTTAAAAGATACAGGATATTTTAACCCGGGGACTTTGATCCCACAGGGGACCCATGGAAAAGTGGCAAGAGAGCCTGTGAACTCTGTGCTTCAATCTGTGTAGAACGCAACAGGAGTGCTTAGGAGCGAGATTGAGGTTGCTGGTCATCCCCTCTGCTTCCAGAGCATAGGCTGTTGGTGTATTTGTTTATTTATTATTATTATTATTGTTATTATTATTATTATTATTTTTGAGACGGAGTCTCGCTCTGTCGCCCAGGCTGGAGTGCAGTGGCCAGATCTCAGCTCACTGCCAGCTCCGCCTCCCAGGTTCACGCCGTTCTCCTGCCTCAGCCTCCCAAGTACCTGGGGCTATAGGCGCCCGCCACCTCGCCCGGCTAGTTTTTTGTATTTTTTAGTAGAGACGGGGTTTCACCGTGTTAGCCAGGATAGTCTCGATCTCCTGACCCAGTGATACGCCCGTCTCGGCCTCCCAAAGTGCCGGGATTACAGGCTTGAGCTACCCCACCCGGCCAATTATTTTGAGACAGGGTGTAGATCTGTTGCCCAGGCTGGTGTGCAGTGGTGCAATCTTGACTCACTACAGCCTCCACCTCCCAGGGTCAAATAATTCTCCTGCCTCACCCTCCCGAGTAGCTAGGATTACAGGCATGCGCCACCATGCCCAGCTAATTTTTGTATTTTCAGTAGAGACTGGCTTTCGCTGTGTTGGCCAGGCTGGTCTCAAACTCCTGACCTCAGGTGATCCACCCGCCTCCACCTCCCGCAGTGCTGGGATTACAGGTGTATGCTGTGCACCCAGCCGCTGTTAGTGTTTATGCCAGGGATGGCCTTTTACAGGGATGCCGAGTTGGAAGGATGCACTCCTTAAGCCTTGTGGCATCTTGCTGTCCCTGTGGGTGAACTGAAGTCAGCTTCTTCCAGAGACAGCATGCATCTGCTTCTGCCACTCACCTGGGAGGATTCCCATCATTTAAATTCTGAGATATTTTTGGACCGCCGTGGTGGTATGAATTTAGAGTGCTAACGGGTGTGTCTCCCAGCTCCCGCGGTTCAGATTCTCGGGGGAGACTCGTTTTTCTTCCACCCGCCCTGTGCCTGAGGTTGAGATGTGCTTCCTTCCTTCCCGTCCTTTTCTTCATGATGGGCTTCTTTCTCCTCTGCCTTTGCGGCGAGGGGGAGGCCCTTCCATCCCAGCTGTATATGTGGGCTTCTTGTTGAGATGGGGATCTGGGTAGTTTTTTCTTTCTCAATGGTTTGCACAATAATGGTGAATCTTTTTTTTTTTTTTTTTGAGACAGAGTCTCACTCTGTGGCCTAAGCTGGAATGCAGTAGTAGTGCAGTCTCTCTCACCACAACCTCTACCTTCTGGGTTCGACCAGTTCTCCTGCCTCAGCCTTCCCAGTAGCTGGGATTATCGGCATGTGCCACCAGACTCAGCTAATTTTTATATTTTTATTTTTGTGTATATTTACTTATTTATTTATTTTTTAAGATGGAGTCTCCCTCTGTCACCCAGGCTGGAGTGCAGTGGTGCGATCTCAGCTCACTGCAACTTCTGCCTCCCGGGTTCAAGCAATCCTCCTGTCTCAGCCTCCAGAATAGCTGGGACTGCAGGCATGTGCCATGGCGCCCAGCTAATTTTTGTATTTTTTGTAGAGACGAGGTTTCACCATGTTGGCCAGGCTGGTCTCAAACTCCTGACCTCAAGTGATCTGCCTGCCTCAGCCTCCCAAAGTGCTGGGATTACGGGCATGTGCCACCACACCCGGCTAGACCAATAATGGTAAATCTATAACTGATGATGTCTTAGATTCATTGAAACAGAGAGTCTTATTTTACTGTCACTGTTCCCTCTCCTACTTCATCCCCAGGAAACATATCCATGATTTATATCGTCTTTTCAATGGGATTCTTGACCCAAAGGTTTCTGGCTCCACCTGGGAGTTGTAAGCAGGACTGCCAGTGCTTTGAGAGGAGGGTACTTTGCTTGGTGGGCCCTAACCTTCTTCTCCATGGCAGGTCCTCAGCAAAGGGCAGCCCCTGGGTCCTGCGGGAGTTCAGGTGTCTCTGAGAAACACTGGGACCGAAGCAAAGATCCAGTCCACAGTTACGCAGCCCGGCGGAAAGTGAGTAGCGTCCTGTCTCCCAGTCTTGCCTTAGAGCCAGGCTGTGACAGGGGTCATGGAGCTGGGTTTGGGAGTTTGGATTCAGGGAGTCCTGGTTTCATATTCTGATTCAGCCTCTTAATTTTGGGTGAGTTCATGCCCCTCAGAGTGCTGCATTCCCCAAGTGTGAAATGGAAGCTGTTTGACCCATCTTGCCTAGCATTGATGGTATGGATGATTAAATATGAGTTAATACTGACCAGGCACATTGGCTTGCACCTGTAATCCCAGCACTTTGGGAGGCCAGGGTGGGAGGATCACTTGAGTTCAGGAGTTTGAGACCAGCCTGGACAACATAAGGAGACTCAATCTCTACAAACAATTTAAAAAATTATATCAAGCAGAGTCCCATGGGGGAAAAAAATTAGTTGGATGTGGTGGCATGCTCCTGTGGTCCCAGCTACTCAGGAGGCTGAGGCAGGAGGATTGCTTGAGCCTGGAAGATTGAGGCTACAGTGAGTCGTGATCACGTGCCACTGTGCTCCAGCCTCGTCAACAGAGCAAGAGCCTGTCTCAAACAAACAAAAAAAGAGTTAATACCCATAAAGCACCTGCTTCAAGGCCTGGGGCTTTGTGGGTCTTCATTTAGCAGCTCAGCCTGGCTCTGGAGCCTGCTAGCCTGGGCTTAAATCCCAGCGCCCCCATTTGCTGGCTGGTTGACCTGGGGCAAGATGCTTAACCCTTCTGTGCCTCAGTTTCCTCTTTTGTAAATGAAGATAATTGTGGAACCTACCTCCTAAGGTTACTGGAAAGATGAAATTAATATTATTACTTCAAGCTGCCTGGCATATTAGATCAAATAGGTTAGCTTAGTTATGATTAGAAAAATCATTATCATTATTATATCAAAACTGTTTTGTAGTCGGAACTGATGCTTAACGGATCTTGCTGAATCAGATTTAAAGCATTTATTTAATGGATGTATATAGTTGAGTTGTAAATGTTAACAGACATGCCAAGATTAATGCCAGAATAGTTCATACTGATAATTCCGAAAGCGTTCAAATCTTTACTAACTCCGTTAATATACAAACTGACTAAATGGCAAAATAGAATTTTATAATGAGTCTGTCAATAAGTTATTCAATTTTAAGGTTACTATTGTTGAAACTACTTTTCATTTTGAAATAACATTTACTTCTGCTTGACTGGTGCCTCTCCAGCTCTGGTGTGTAGCAGGAATATGGAGCTGTATTTTTTTTTTTTCTGGGCTAGTAGTTTGGTGTTGACCTTACTAGAAAAAAATAGTGTCTTGAGCCTTCTGAATACCTTTCAACTGCACTGACTGAAACAGTGAAACTTGTAGCACTGGGCTGTTATGAAAATGAAATAGAAACTCAGTCTTAGCAGTACTTGATAGTAACATGATTTCCAAGCCCTATCCAGTTATTACAGGCAAGATTTGATACAATAAAATACCACAGAAGAAGAAATCAAATGCGTTTTCTAGTTCATTTCACTGGAATTAGCCTTCTAATTTGTCAGTTGCCTTACAAATTTGAAGGGATAAACATGTTAGCATACTGGCAGCAGCATTTCCAGCCTTAGCTCTGCTCACTCTGGTGTTAGTCTGCCTATGGCTAGGAGAGTATTTTCATCAGCTGCTGGTTTCTTATCTCAGTTGCTTTGTGCAGAAACCCAGAATGGCTTATCTGTGTTTCTCTAAAGGCTTTTTTGTGGGATTCAAAGCTTGTCATGGTTTACCCCACCCTGTGTCATTGGCATCATCTTGTGTCAGCGTCCCCCTCAGCCTGTGCATCTGTTCTGTTCTTTTCATCCCACTTCTCCCTTCCCACATGTTCCCTTGGACACTTCTGTCCCCTTCTCCTTGTCAGTTCACGCCTGTCACCTCTGTCAAACCCAGTCGAATGTTCTGTGACTGATCGCTGCTGTGCTACAAGGACTGGTTTTATGCCAGAAATCCTTGAGATTAAGGGAGATGGAAGCCCTCTCCTTCCTGTCAGCACGTGGAGCACCCCTCTTGGCACACAGTAAATGCTCAATAAGTGCTCTTTGATGCAGATTTGCACAGTGAAGAATTGAATTTCATTCATGCTCATTTAACAAGCTAATGGCAAGCTTGCAATAATTCTAACATTATTTTCTTGTCATAAAATTACATTAGTCATAAAATTAGAAATACTTGGGTTGTTTGGAGAAAGCTAAATGGTTATTTTGTATTTCTTAGGTTTGCATTTTTTAAAGTTCTGCCTGGAGATTATGAAATCCTCGCGACTCATCCAACCTGGGCGTTGAAAGAGGTGAGTGTGACGGCTACGTCTGTAGCCATGCCAATAATATGCTGGTCTTGGGACAAATGTAGGACTTTTCAATTTAGGATATGAAAAGAATTTATGGTTTTTCCAGGACTAGATGAAGAACCAGTGGTGCCGTTGATTAGTTTGGTGGTTATTTATAAGGTGCAACTCCTCACTGTAGCAGATGTTGCTTGTGTTGGTTTCAGTTTTAGGTGACAGTGTTGTCTTCCTGCTGTGAAATAGATCTGTTTTATTAACTATAGCTATTTTAAACTAAATCAACAACAGAAGGCCCTGATGAGATTTATTTGTTGTTCTTTTTTCAGCCTGAAACAGAAATCTGTAAATATACTAAACATTCTAGAAACTGTGGTACGTGTGCCCAAGGAGAATGTATAAGAATGTTTATTGCAGCTTTGTTTGTAATAGCAAAATATTGTAAACAACCTAAATGCCTTTTAAGAGAAGAATGGATTGGGGTTCCATCATACAGTAGGCTGCTGTACGTCAGCAGTAATGAATGAACCAGAGCTACATATATCAGTGTAACTACATTTAAAAACAGAGTTGAAGGAAATATGATTTTAAATACTTGTGATAACATCATTTATGGATATAGTTTTTTTTTTTTTTTCTTTTTTTAAGACGGAGTCTCACTCTGTTGCCCAGCGTGGAGTTCAGTGGTGTGATCTTGGCTCATTGCAGCCTCAGCCTCCTGTGTCCAAGCGAGTCTCCTGCTTCAGTCTCCTGAGCAGCTGAATTACAGAGATGCACCACCACGCCCAGCTAATTTTTGTATTTTTAGTATAGGTGGGATTTTGCCATGTTGGCCAGGCTGGTCTCAAACTCCTGGCCTCAAATGATCCACCAGCCTTGGGCTCTCAAAATGGCGGGATTACAGGCGTAAACCAGTGCATTTGGCCAGATACAGTCTTTTTTTTTTTTTTTTTCCAACAGGATCTTGCTCTGTTGCCCAGTCTAGAGTACAGTGACATATTTGTGGCTCATTGCAGCCTCTGGTTCTTGGCCTTCAGCGATCCTTCCACCCTGGCCTCCCAAGGGTCTGGAACTGCAGGCGTGTGCCGCTTTACCTAGCTAAGGATGCAGTTTTTTTTTTTTTTTTTTTTGAGATGGAGTCTTGTTCTTCTTGTTGCCCAGGCCGGAGTGCAGTGGTGCGATCTCGGCTCATTGCAACCTCTGCCTCCCAGGTTCAAGCGATTCTCCTGCCTCAGCCTTCTGAGTAGCTGGGATTACAGGTGCCTGCCACCATGTCCAGTTAATTTTTTGTTTTTAGTAGGAACAGGGAGGATACAGTCTTATGTTGAAAAATTATGAAGACATACATGGGAATAGCAGACACTGTTCAAAATGATACTGACTTCTAGAGAAAAAGGAGGAGGGGGACTTGGGGGTATGCCATCATCTTGAATTTGTTTTTATTTAACTTCTTTAGTTGGTTAGAAGGTACATAAATGTTCTTTAGCATATCTTGCTTTATTTGACTGAAATAGTTTATAGTCCATGATCAAAGGAACTCCACCTACTAGGTGAGGTTCTGTAATAGCTGTGAAAGACCAAATTAAAATAAGATTAAGGGACATCTTGACGTGTTAGCTTCTGTGTTAGTATAGAAGCTGTATCTCATTTTTGCTAAGAAGCATTGGAATCAGTATTTCAGCTTCTACCCTATAGGTTTTATTATTTTTTTACTCTGTAGGTTTTATGCATTTATAATTGATGATGTTTCACACCTGGATGTCTCTTCTTACTGTTTATGACTTTTGGTTCTGGGGGTTTTTCTCTTCTGCAGCAACATTTAAAAATATTTTATTCAAGGCTGGGCGCAGTTACTCATGCCTGTAATTCCAGCACTTTGGGAGGCTGGGTGGGCGGATCACTTGAGGTCAGGAGCTCGAGACCAGCCTGGCCAACGTAGTGAAACCGCATCTCTACTAAAAATACAAAAAAATTAGCCAGGAATGGTGGCATGCGCCTGTAATCCCAGCTACTCGGGTGGCTGAGGCAGGACAATTGCTTGAACCTGGGAGGTGGAGGTAGCAGTGAGCCAAGATTGCACCACTGCACTTCAGCCTAGGTGACAGAGTGAGACTCCGTCTCAAAAAAAAAAAAAAAAAATTTGAAATGAAAGGGCTTATACATTTATAAATAGAAGAGATTTTAAGGTTTACATTGTATGTTAATTGTCTGCATAGAAGAATCTGAGTTTATTATTATGAGATTGGGATTTTAAAGTAAAGCATGTTGTTAGAAGTTGGGATAATGTTTATCCTCCTCCGAGGGTTAGTGACCGGAAGCAAGTGTGAGGGGCACTTCTGGCTTGCTGGTGCTATTTATTCTGCCGGGTAACGAGTGCCCAGCTTGTGACAAGCCCTGTGCTGTGTGCTTAGAGTATGCGCGCTTGTCTTTGTGTAAATTGTACCTTAACAAAAATGTTTAAAAATATACACATATTGTGAAAAGAACAACTTAGGACAAATTAAACAGAGTTTAATTGGGCACAGAACAGTTTGTCAATTGGGCAGCCTCCTGAGCCAGAATAGGTTTACAGCGACTGTGGCACTGTTGTGTGATTGCAAAGGGATTATGGACAGAAAAAGAAAGTGATGGACAGAAAGCGGAAGTGAGGGACAGAAACGGTTGGATTGGTTACAGCTGGACGTTTGTTTTATTTGCACATGGTTTGAACAGTTGGCCGCCTGTGAGTAGTTGAAGGATGGCTGCTGCAATTGGCTGAGACTTGGCACTATGTACGGAGAAACCTTTAGGCCAAACTTAAAGTATGTAAGGAGGCAGCTTTAGGCTGATCTTCAGTTAACACTGTATATCATTAAACATCGTAAAAAAGCAAAATACGCTCATTAAAAAAAATTGGAACATATAGAGGAATATAAAGCAGTGGAAACAAAGTTAGAAATGTTGGAAGGTGGAAAAGTATACAAGTAAAATACCACCGTATAGATAAAATCATTATCATTTACATTTTGCCACATTTCCTTTCACTTCATTTTGGGCATTGAAAAATAGTAATGGGCCAGGCGTGGAGGCTCACGCCTATAATCCCAGCACTTTGGGAGACTGAGGCGGGTGGATCACCTGAGGTCAGGAGTTCAAGAACAGCCTGGCCAACACGGTGAAACCCCGTCTCTACTAAAAATACAAAAATTAGCCAGGCATGGTGGCGGGCGCTGGTAATCCCCGCTATTTGGGAGGCTGAGGCTGGAGAATCGCTTGAACCCAGGAGGCAGAGGTTGCAGCTGTCTCTTATACACATCTAGATGTGTATAAGAGACAGATGTGTCTCTGTTGACTCACAAGACATTGCACATCTACACTGAGAGGCAGTGGTATGTGATGGAAGGTACACAGGCTTTGAAATCAGACCTGGGTTTAAACAAATCTCAGGTTTAAACAAATGCCTCTTCCTAGCTGTGCGACCCGGGGCCAGTCACATTACCTTCCTGAGCCTCCGTTTCCTTATTTGGAGAATGGTGACCCATTATAAGGAAGGACAGTCATGTCATTTTTCCTGAGAAGACAGTGGCAGTTTTTAACTTTACAACTTGAATGTCAAGATTTTTGTTCCTTTTATCTGTATTAATGTGTCTTAGATTTCAGAAATACATATATTGACGTGAAACTTACAGAAATTTTCCTATGATGTGGCTAATTGACGATGTTCAGAACATGTAAATGGAAAAGGAAGTCTTGTCTTTTTTTTCCCCCGGCATAGGATGTCCTGGGCTGCAATGTCTCACCAGTGTCTGGGTTCCAGCACCAAGACGAGAGTCTCGTGTATTTGTGCTACACGGTCTCCAGAGAAGATGGCTCGTTCTCCTTCTACTCCTTGCCAAGTGGGGGCTACACGGTGGTGAGTGAAGCAGATTTCCGTTCTGTCTATGTCTGGGACTCTCATGACACAGTAAAAGCCAATGCTGTTTGGGTGTTAAAGGAAAAGATGGTTGGCCTGCAGTTCTCTGTAAACGCTGTTAAGAAGTAACTTAAGATGAGACACTCACCCCTTAGTAATAGCTACCAAAAGGGCAAGGCTTCCTCTTTTCAAATCTGCAATAGTTATGATGAGCATTTCTCTTGGCTTGTCTTGAACCCCTTGTCATTTGTGGGCTGCTAGATCGAGTATTAATATTGCTGATTGATCATGTTTGTGGTTCTTAGTGATTAACAGACTCTTCCTTCCAGATTCCGTTCTATCGAGGGGAGAGGATTACCTTTGATGTGGCGCCTTCCAGACTTGACTTCACAGTGGAGCACGACAGCCTGAAAATCGAGGTAAGGCTTTCCTGTCTTCTGGAGGGACAGGTGTTTGAGTTCCCATCCCTAGGCACAGGTGTTGCAAACATGTTTAAAAAAAATCGATTATTTTTTCTGGAAGGGCTGTTGGAAAAAGTGCAATCTGGTATTATGTTCTTGCACATGATGTCCTTATTGTAGAGAACTGGATTCCTAGTTAAATCTCCCCATTCAGTGAAATATATTTATTGAGTGCCAGTGACATATATTTCAGGCACCATTCCAGGACTAGGGATACAGCTGTGACCAAAAGAGGCAAAAATTCTTGTCCCTGTGGACCTCATTTTTTTTTTTTTTTTTTTTTTTTT
>NW_012104143.1:1476843-1477568 GCF_000951045.1 Mandrillus leucophaeus | reverse complement strand
TCCCCGCTATTTGGGAGGCTGAGGCTGGAGAATCGCTTGAACCCAGGAGGCAGAGGTTGCAGTGAGCCGAGGTTGCCCCATTGCACTCAAGCCTGTGCGACAGAGACTCCATCTGTCTCAAAAAAAAAAAAAAAGTGATCATACTGAATAAGCAATTTGATGGATTATGTTTCCCAGTTAATATTTTAGCTTTAGCATGTCCTCATATTGTTAGACACTTTGCAAGTGTTTATTTTTTCACCAGTTAAAATCTTTTTCTGTTATAGGCAAGCACCACAGTGCGTGTAACCAACTCCAATGCCAATGCGGCCAGTCCCCTCATAGTTGCTGGCTACAATGTGTCTGGCTCTGTCCGAAGTGATGGGGAGCCCATGAAAGGGGTGAAGTTTCTTCTGTTTTCTTCCTTAGTAACTAAAGAGGTAAGCAAAGAAAAGAATAAAGGAGATGGTGTGAAGGGTAGGAGGGTGAGGGATTACAAACCAGAACATACTGTTTTAATAAATGCAGGTCTGGGTTGATTTATCATTTTAACACTTAAGAATATCATGTGTCTCAGGCCGGGTGTGATGGCTCAGGCCTGTAATCCCAGCACTTTGGGAGGCCAAGGCGGGTGGATCACTTGAGGTCAGGAGTTTTAGACCAGCCTGGCCAACATTATGAAACCCTGCCTCTACTAAAAATACAAAAAAATTTGCCGGGCGTGTTGGCACATGCCTGTAGTCCCA
>NW_012104143.1:1463878-1475533 GCF_000951045.1 Mandrillus leucophaeus | reverse complement strand
TTTTTTTTTTTTTTTTTTTTTTTTTTTGACGGGGTTTCACTGTGGCTCAGGCTGGAGCGCAGTGGTGCGGTCTCAGCTCACTGCAACCATTGCCTCCAGGGCTCAAGTGATCCTTCCACCTCAGCCTCTTGAGTAGTTGGGACCACAGGCGCGTACCAACATGCCCAGCTAATTTTTGTATTTTTTGTAGAGATGGGGTTTCACCATGTTGCCAAGGCTGTTCTCTAACTCCTGGGTTCAAGTGATCTGCCTGCCTCGGCTTCCCAAAGTGTTGGGATTACAGGTGTGAGCCGCTGCACCTGGATAGACTTCATGTTCTAATGACGGGAAGGGTCCATACATGTATAGATGAATAAGTTAGAAAGTACAGTAGAAGGTGATAAGTGTTCTCTAGAAAAATAAAGGAAGAAAGGAGATCGTGCAGTATCAGGGTGGAGACAGGGGTTGCAGTTGTATATAGGGTGTTTTTGAGAAGTCCTCCCTGTGAAGGTGACATTTGAGCAACAACCTGAGGGGAAAGAACGAGAGAACCTTACTTCACTCCTGCAGGAAGAGTGTGTAAGACTGGGGAAACAGCATGTGCAAAGGTCCTGGGGCAGGAGTGTGCACCCCAAGGAGGCCAGGGTGGCTGGAGTGGAGGGAATGAGCAAGGAAGGAGGAGGCGGAGAGAGGTTCAGGGAGGTGACAGGGCAGATTGTGCGGGGCCTGGTGGGCCACTTTGCCTATAACTCTGGGTGAGAATTGGTGCCACTGGAAGGTTCCTAGCAGAGGAGCGGCGTGATCCTTCTGGCAGCTGTGTTGAGGAGAGTTTGCAGGGTGTCAGGGTGGAAGTGGGGGACCAGTTGGGATGCCATGGCCATAAACCAGGTGAGAACTGGCAGAGCTAGGACCGTGGTGATAGGAATGGGCAGTGTGGTACGTGGCTTGATAAACTGCCTAGACCCTCACATAGATGGTAAATGTAGTTTTCATCTCACTTATGTCTCCTTTCGTTACAGAAGTAGAAAATGGTTACTGTAGAAAATTGGCTAACTAGAGCAAATCCCAAAAGAAAATAACAGCCTCTCCTAAGTGGACCACCCGGTGTTAGAATTATTGAAGAAATTATATTTTAATCATTTTCTTTTTATATTACATTGGAAAGTACTGTGTTAAAATAGCTTAAACTGGCAGGAGCGGGCTTTTAGGTCATATGCACAGTGGGGTGCAGACTCTGCTTTTTAAGATTCAGTGATGTGTTTGACCGTTCTGCTGTACACTGGAGGGGAAAAAGAAGGGTGAGAAGATGAAGCCTTTATTTTGCTTCACGTGACTTGCAGAGAAGGATGGGGGCCGGTGAGAATAGACAGCTATTCCCAGATTACAGCCAAATACAGATTTTGAAAATGATGAATGGAATTTCAGGGAATCGGGCCCTGTAAGTTCCCTGAGGTCAAGAACCGTTAAGTGTCTTATTCTTTACTGTTTTCCTAACATGTGATTCAGCACCTGGCATATAGTAGGTGCCCAGTAAAAATATTTGTTGAGTACATATGTGAATTAATAAGTAGGTAATGGATGGAATGAAACGTGTCTTTTTGGAAAGATCAAGAAGGAATACCTGTCATGTGAGACCATCACTTAGAAACCATTGGCTGAAACAATAAAATAAAAATAAAAATAAGAAGGGCTACCAGCATAAAAAGGAAGTAATTTAATTATTTAAAGCTTCATCTCAGATGCTGTTGCACACGTGCATGCACACATTCACTCATTCATGAGTCAGTTATTGAGTGCCTGCTGTGTACCAGGTGACTAAGACAGAAAAGGTCCCTGTCTTCATGAGGTAACATGCTAGTGGGAGGGAGACAACTAAGAAATCGAACAAGGACATTTCAGATACTGGTAAGTTTGATGAAGATATTAAACTAGGTTAGCAGTGGTGACCTTGAGGATACACAGATCAGGGCTGGAACTCGGTAACTGCAGAGAAAGCACAGGTGTGCTGCTCACAGGCGAGTGGGGCACAGACACAGATACGGAGCATGGGACCACGTTTGAGTTAGTGATGGGGATGGAGGAGGGTGGTCTAGGTGGATTTCTTTTTTTTTCTTTTTCCTTTTTTTTTTTTTTTTGAGACAGAGTCTTGCTGTGTCGCACAGGCTGGAGCGATCTCGGCTCACTGCAACCTCTGCCTCCCGAGTTCAAGTGATTCTCCTGCCTCAGCCTCCTGAGGAGCTGGGATTACAGGCTCCTGCCACCACACCTGGCTAATTTTTGTATTTTTTTTTTTTTTTTTTTTTTGAGACGGAGTCTTGCTCTGTCGCCCAAGCTGGAGTGCAGTGGCGCGATCCTGGCTCACTGCAAGCTCCGCCTCCCGGGTTCACGCCATTCTCCTGCCCCAGCCTCCCGAGTAGCTGGGACTACAGGCGCCCGCCACCTCGCCCGGCTCATTTTTTGTATTTTTAGTAGAGACAGGGCTTCACCATGTTGGCCAGGCTGGTCTTGAACTCTTGACCTCAAGTGATCCGCCTGCCTCGGCCTCCCAAAGTGCTGGGATTACAGGTGTGAACCGCTGCGCCTGGCCTAGGTGGATTTCATAAGGACCTGTGTTCAGGCCGTGGTGGAAAGACAGGAGGGGGCATGTGAGACCTTGCAAAGGTGGGATCCACAGGAGTGATGGATGCTGGAGGAGCAGGGAGGGGGCGTCCAAAGTGATGCTGGGGTGTGCATGGGAGACTGGAGGAAGACGTGGTTCACCAAAATGGGGGCATCTGGAGGGGAGGAGAGGGCACAGGGTTAAGGGTGGAGGGCTTTTAGAAGCCTGAGTCAGTGACCTTTTAACTAGGAAAGTAAGTCTCTAGACCTTTTCTGTTGTTTGACACTCAGCAGTGTGTTGGGAAGAGAACAGAGAAGACAGATGTGGCTAAAGTGAGACGGAGCCCGGCTGGCACACAGGACTGGGGGACTGAGGGTTGGGAGGTGGGCAGCAGGAGCAGACATGGTGGGCGATGGCTGGCGCAGCAGAAGGCGGCTTCGTGGCTCTGGCACAGGAGCACCTTTGAGCACCTTCTTCCTGTTCTATGTTTTCTAGCCCGTGTTCCACGTCATGGGATTCTCCGTCACTGGGAGGGTCTTGAACGGACCCGAAGGAGATGGTGTTCCAGAAGCAGTTGTCACCCTGAATAACCAAATCAAAGGTGAGCTGCTGGCCAGCGCTCTTTCTGGACCACAGAGAGAAATGGAAAGGAACCGATGACTATATGAAAACAGGGCAGCTTTTGGTCTCAAGTATTCTGGTGTACGTGTAAGGATACACAGTTGTTTTTGGCTTATCTTCTGTTCGTGTGTTTTTGTTTTACAGTTAAAACAAAAGCTGATGGCTCATTCCGCCTTGAGAACATAACCACAGGGACATACACCATCCACGCTCAGAAAGAGCACCTCTACTTTGAAACGGTCACCATCAAAATTGCACCGAACACACCTCAGCTGGCTGACATTATTGCAACAGGGTAAGCTTATTGTGTGGATTTGGAAGTGCCAGTGTTTATGCTGGCAGCCAATGTAAAACAAAATGACCTGTGATCTGTGTGTCTTTGCTGAGCTTAAGAACTTAAGAAAGATTAGTACTTTTTTTTTTTTTTTGAGAGACAGAGTCTTGCCCTGTTGCCCAGGCTATAGTGCGGTCGTGCCATCTTGACTCACTGCAACTCTGCCTCCCGGGTTCAAGCGATTCTCCTGCCTCAGCTTCCCAAGTAGCTTTGACTACAGGCGTGCCCCACCATGCCCAGCTAATTTTTGTATTTTTTAGTAGTGACAGGGTTTCACTATATGTTGGCCAGGCTAGTCTCAAACTCCTAACCTCAGGCTATCCATCTGCTTCAGCCTCCCAAAGTGCTGGGATTACAGGTGTGAGCCACCGCACCCGGCCAAGAAAGATTAGTTCTAAATCTTGCAAACTGAAGGTACTGACATGTTGGATGCTTAATGAAAAGTCCCTTGCTTCAAGTTAAAATGAGCTTGTGAAATTAAAAAATCTTTCATGTCTGACTTTCATGATCTTTCACAGGACCCCTCTGCTTAATCTTTGAAGATTTTAGAAGATGGTATTGTTGGTTGAGAAAGCTTATTGGAAGGGGCTTCAGGTCATTGGTGTAGTTCTTCCTGCTTGTAGTTACTCATTATACTGTAAGTACAGTCAGGGACATCTTGTGGTTGAATTCGTGTGGTTTTACCATCATCTGAAGCAAGACTGTGTAGTGCCAAGAACTCGGGCTTTGGGGTCAGATCCCAGATCCACCTGCATGTCACCTGCAGAACAGCTTTAGATACAACAGGTGCTCCCAAAACAGTAGCTTAGAAGGAGAACGCAGGGTCTGCTTGGGAGAAGCGCGGCATGAGCAAAGTCAGGCAGTCTCAAAGCAGCATGAGGTGGCTACGGGTGTAAAGCTGCGTGCTGCCATAGCAGAATGTACTGGCAGGTGAAGGAGGTGATGAGGCCAACCCCATAGCACCTCCTCACACCCCACCAGGGCATAGGGGCTTTCTCCCACTGGGGCCAAGGGGCCATGAGCGGTTTTGAGTATCAAGATAACAAGCTTTGATCATTGTTTTCAGTAGGGCATTCTGAAAACAATGGCATGGGGGAGAGTGGCTTTGAAGCGGACAGGACTTGGGCACAGGAGGTCTGTAAGCAGAGGCAACAATGGCTTGCCTTGTAGGGAAGTCAAGGACAGATTGATGAGATACTTTAGGATGCCCAGCTTGAGAGCTGCGATGGCTGGGGACAGAAAGAGGAGCCAGTTAGATGATGAGGTTCAGTTTTGGCCACGTTGGTCTAGGACCAGTAGGTGGAGCTCTTCAATAGGTGCTTGGATGGATGGTAAATCCTGAAGATTTGGCTGCAGGTGGCAGCCAGGACCTCAAATATGTACAGGTAGAATGAGAAGAACAGTAGGTCAAAAACAGAGTGCCAGGTGACCCAAGGGGGACCTAGGGAGTGTGAGGTCATAGGAGCTAAGAAAGCTAAGTTTGGGGTAGGAGGTAGTGTCCAACAGGGAGGTCCAGGGAGCTGAGCCCTGGTGAACAGTTTGCTGGCTTGATCACTGAGGAGGCCATGGTGACTCTTTTCTGTAGACAGATGGAGGTAGAGGTCAAGGAGTCCAGTGGTGAATGGAGGACGAGGAAGCAAATCACCCTCAGAAAGTAATTCTTAGATTTAAGTGCTTCCCACCTTCCATAAACACTTTGCGCAGTTACTCTAGATAAGACACTGAGAAATGCTTCGTACCTAATAATTAATCAAACTAGTGTTCCAGAGATGGGGCTTTCACCCTACCAGGGAGACAGACTGAAGACAAATACATCTGTGGCCAGGCTTGGTGCCTCACACCTGTAATCCATCCCAGCACTTTGGGAGGCAGAGGCGGGTGGATCGCTTGAGCCCAGGAGTTTGAGACCTGCCTGGGCAACTTAGCAAAACACCATCTCTACCAAAAATACAAAAATTAGCTAGTCTCATAACCTGGTCTGACAATAAATAAATAAAGAGATAAAAATTAACAAATAAAGTAACAAGATTTTAAAAAAAGACAATACATTTGTGATGCTAAATTATGGCAGGTGTTGTGCAGGGAAGAGACCAGGGTGCGACAAGAAGAGCTAATTTAGACTGGGATCTCTGCAAGGCTCTCTGGGTTGCAGAGACCTTAGTAAAGACTGAAAGGTAGATAAAGAAGGACCTTGCCTAGCAGAGGAGCAGCATACTCAGAGGCCTGCACAGGATAGGAAGGACCTGAAAGGCAGTCTCTGCAGCTGGAGGAGGTGGGTGCACGGTCAGGGAGCTCTGGGGCCTTGTAGCCCTACTTTGGGGTTGGGCTTTGCTCCCTAATGCAGTGGAAACCCGTTAAGAGTTGTCAGTTGGTTGGCCGGGTGTGGTGACTCACGCCTGTGATCCCAGCACTTTGGGAGGCTGAGGCAGGTGGATCACAAGGTCAGGAGTTCGAGACCAGCCTGGCCAGCATGGTGAAACCCGGTCTCTACTAAACAGACAAAAGGTTGGCGGGGCATGGTGGTGCACGCCTATTATAATCCCAGCAACTCGGGAGGCTGAGGCAGGAGAATTGCTTGAACCTGGGAGGCAGGGGTTGCAGTGAGCCGAGATTGTGCCATTGCACTCCAGCTTGGGCGACACGGTGAGACACCGTCTCAAGAAAAAAAATAGTTGTCAGTTGGCAAGGGAGTGATAGGGATCATGGTACTTTAAAAAGTTTGTTTTTCTTCCTGGCTGCTGTGTGGAGAATGGATTGGAGGAAAGCCATGGTGTGAATGGAGGGGCCAGATATGAGGCGGTGGTGGTTGTCTGGAGGAGATATGGTGGTGGCTGGGCCCAGGCGACTGGCAGGCGAGGGAGCGAGGAGTAGATGGATGTGGTAGGTCACATGGAGAACACACCCACAGGCCTGTGCTGTTGAGGTTTCAGGTTTCTTATTTGAGCCACTGGGTAGATGGAGGAGACGCTGTTCACGGAGATGGAGGAAATATATTTATTTTCTCCTTTAAAGTAGAGTATTTGGGTCAAAGAAAGAAAAACAGCATTTGTTGAACATTTTTGGAAAATCTCTTTTTTTTTTGGCCAACATAGTACACTTGCCTTTTTAGCACACTGATACTTCTTACTATTTCTTTTCCTTTTTATTTTTTTTGAGACAGAGTCTCCATTGCCCGGGCTGGAGTACAAAGTGGCGCCATCTCAGCTCACTGCAGCCTCCACCTCTCGGGTTCAAGCGATTCTCCTGCCCCAGCCTCCTGAGTAGCTGGGATTATAAGCACGTTCCACCACACCTGGCTAATTCTTACATTTTTTAGTAGAGATGGGGTTTTGCCATGTTGGCTAGGCTGGTCTCGAACTCCTGACCTCGAGTGACCCACCCTCCTTGACTTCCCAAAGTGCTGGAATTATAGGCTGAGCCACGGTGCCTAATCTTCCTTTAAAACAAAAAAACCCAAAAAAACTCATTTTGAAAAACAAACTCTTTGGCTTCTGTCCAAATGACTGTGAAAATAGAGTTACCTCAATATCTACCAATATTACCTATTTTTGTCCATCTAGATATTAAACCCTGTTGAAAGAATTTATTGATACAAATCAATTTTTAAGGGCTTCAGTATAACGGAACCTTTTTCTACCACCCTTTTGGTTTATTTTTCCAAACTAAGCCAGTATAGATTAGAGGCTTAGGGGAAATAGGCAGTTCTTTTTAGTAAGAATATGAGCTAAAACAGAGCTTATGATTCAAATATTTACAACTTAGGGAGGCAAAGAGATTTGATAGGAAATAGAGAAGGTGATGGGTCCCCGGACAGGTACACGAATCAAGAGAATATGAAAGGTCCTTGGGAATGATTGTATCAGTGTTTGCTTCGCATCCTTTTATTCTGAAAGTTCACAGTAGGGGAATGTGAGAACCAAAATGCATATACTAGGTCCGGGATTGGCACACTTCCTCTGTGGAGAGCCAGAGAATAAATATTTTAGACTTCATGAGCCATACGGTGTCTAGGACAACAGCTGAGACAGACAATTTGTAAATGAATGGGCAGAGTGCAACAAAACTACATTTTTTGACACCACAATTTGCATTTCATATAATTTTTACATGTCGTGAAATATCTTCCTTTTGATTTTTTTTTATTTTTTATTTTTTATTTTTAACCACTTAAGAGTGTAAAAATCTTTTTCTTGGCTTGCAATTCATACACAAACAGGAGGGGGGCCCTGACTTGGTCCTTGGGTGGTAGTTTGTTGACCCATGCTGGAGATAGTGAACTCATAAAGCTGGGCAGTCCCTTCACTCTGAAGGAATGACGATATTTTTCATGATTCCTAGATTTCACATACACAATCTTCCACCATTCCATTGTGTTTTCCACTGTTTTTTATTTGAGGCAGAGTGGTGGTTCCAACATTTAATGTACCCCAATTGTCAGAATCCAACATTCTTGATTATCTTTATGTCAAAAGTAACTAATTTTTATCTAAAATGATTCTTGAAGAGCCTTTAAAATGAACGGTTGGAAAGACAACTGTGACCCCCAGCTAGGATGTACTATTACACTTTAACTCACCGTCTGCTTCAGAAATGAAGACCAGCACTCCAAGGATGATGGTCTTCGCAGAGGGGCCTTTCATGTGTTTTTCGAGGGATGCCTTGCAACACCTTACTCCTTATTTAGAATCTCAAATCTGAGTCATTACCTTAATAGGGATTTTCCGTTATAAGTTCCATTTGTGGCTCCTACCTCCCAAGGAGTTCAGTTTTAGCTCTGTATTTTTTAACTTAATTATCTTTTCTGTTCCAATAGCCCAGTTTGCTTTCATCCATGTGTTATATATAATCACAAGCAAGGAAGACGTCTTTGATAATCCTGCCTCATTTGATGGCCTGGTTAATGCCACAGTTTCTTAGGCAGCTTAGAGCTCTTGCTTTTAAGGGCTAGCCCACATTCTCAGTCCAAGGCGCTCCACTGTCAATGATCCAATTACCTGAAACGTTTTTTATTATCTACAGATTTTCTTAAAATTGCCTCTGCAGTGGAGGATTGCCAGATGTCACCCAGAACGCACAAACAGCCCCACTACGGGCCCCTGTTCTGTAGAAAAAGGTCCAGTCTTCTTTCTGAAGGTTGCTTTTTAAAACCAGAATCATCTGGAGTGCATTCTGTTTCTTCATTAAGATTAAACTATTCTCAGGAACAAGGGCTGGGAGAGGGCTGCGTCTTTTTTGGTTGATAAGAGCCTTTCCTGTTATAATTGAGTCCTCATGCTGGAATGAATGGTCTTCTCTTTGCAGGTTTAGTGTCTGTGGTCAGATATCAATCATTCGCTTCCCCGACACCGTCAAGCAGATGAGTAAATACAAAGTTGTCCTGTCATCTCAAGACAAGGACAAGTCTTTGGTCACCGTGGAGACGGATGCTCATGGATCATTTTGTTTTAAAGCAAAACCAGGGACTTACAAAGTTCAGGTGCGATGCATTGTTTTACATTTAAAATGTTTTGAGAAAAAGCAGTGATTTTTAGAAGGGTTATTAGCTAGAATGGGGTTAGAGAAGGGGCATTCCAGTTTCCAACTTCTTGTTTCTAAGTCTTTACAAGCCTGCATCAGTAGAGTAGAGCCAGATAGGCATCCAGCTACAAAATAATGCCGTCTGTCTCTCTTTTTCCTAGTCTTGGTGTTTATTAGTATCAGGCTGCCAGTCACTCCTCTACCTTCAGGCTTCTGGCTGCTGTAAAATATCGATGAGTCCAAGAGGAAACCAAAAATGAACTCTACTAATGGCAGCTCAAAAATGGCCATAGTGTGTGGCTTCTGGGACCCCAGGCCAAAATGGAGCTTCCCATTTCCTGCTTTGCCCTGACTTCAAGATGGCTGGGCAGGGACCATGCGACTTACCCATTCAAGCAGGCCGAGAAGGGGGAGACGCTCTGGCCTGTGGTCTCATCACCATGGTAAAGGCCCAAGCCACAGCTGGCCCAAGCAAGCAAGAGACAGAACAGAGCAGAGGTCAGCCCACCATGCCTTTCAGCGCAGTGGCCCTGCCCTTGGGGAGAGACTGTTTCTCTGGGCTCTCACCCATCAAATCAGCAGCTGCCCTTCCTCCCTGTGGAAGAGAAAGTAACACAAAGGAAGAGGGCCGGGAAGGTTCCCTGTTAGACTCTGCTCTCCTGTAGGGCAGAGTGGGGCCCCTCCCTCTATGGGAAACAGGGTAGGAGATTGCGTTCTCCCTGCTTCCACAGAACAGCATGGCATGTGGGTTGACAGCTGCCTTTATTAGATGGTAGCTGGCTTCTTGTGAAGATGTCCACATTGACAAGCCTTTGGAAGCCCTTTCGGAAGCGTGATGGACTTTTCCAAGGAAGGACAGTGTCATCTTTACTAGGGATGAAAGAGTTGGCCGCTGCTCCCTTCATCTGTTCCTCTTCTTAGCCCATGAAAGGCACACAGGACAATAGGAAGAAGAAAATGACTTAATTCTACCAAAGTGTCATCCACATAGTGTTGACAGGTTTAGAGCTTACAGTACGAGTGATCCGAAGCCGGTAAAAGAGACTGGGATGTAGTATGGTTTCTAGTATGTAAGTGAGGCAGGTCAGCTTTGTGTGCCTGTGGAGAATTAGGCCAGATAGACTTTTGTTCATACACGTGGGTCTGTTGAGGCTAATTTCTCATCTGGGTAGAACTGTGTTTCCTTCACATGAGTTATTCATGGATTTGTTGTGACTGTAAAATCGGCCTGGAAATGAACCTTTGGCCTTCAAAATCTCTTTAGCTGTGGACCCAGATGAATGTTCTAGTGCCCTGTAGGTCGGGGGAAGATCCCGCCGAATGCAGCCTCTAACATTCCATCCACGTTTCTGCAGGTGATGGTTCCTGAGGCAGAGACCAGAGCAGGGCTGACACTGAAACCCCAGATGTTTCCTCTTACTGTGACCGACAGGCCCGTGATGGATGTGGCCTTTGTACAGTTCTTGGCATCCGTTTCCGGGAAAGTCTCTTGTTTGGGTAAGATATCACTGGAAAGTAAGAACACATAGTTTCAAAGAAGTCAGTAGGTAGGGGTGGGATTTGGGAAACTTTTCCTTTTGCCTTTGTTGTTTGCTGCTGACCACCTGCATGCGAGGGAGGCTTCTTGGGGTCAAGTGGACGCGTGTTAGTTTGAAAGAAGCCCTCCTGCCACTGCCTCTTAGGAGCTCAGCAGTAGCAAGACGCTATTACACAGGGTTAGGATTCGAACCTGTGATGAAGCTTGTGAGGGGTCACATGGGGCCCTCCCTTCTTTTTCCTGCAGACACCTGTGGTGACCTGCTGGTGACTCTGCAGTCCCTGAGCCGCCAGGGTGAGAAGCGGAGCCTCCAGCTCTCCGGCAAGGTCAACTCCATGACTTTCACCTTTGACAACGTGCTCCCTGGAAAATACAAAAGTAAGAATTGGAATGCAACATCCTGTGGCCCTCCCACACTTCTCGTCTTTGTAAACTTTCTAAAACCCAGGTCTCAAATTGTATCACAACCATGTACCTTTCCTTGTTTAAGTCGTCTTTGCCTCATGACCTTGACTGCATTATTTAGCATTGGACAAGCCTGGAGGAGTCCAGGCCCTGAGCTGACCGCCACCTTGTCTGCACAGCCCACTGGCTGCTTCTGTTAAGGGAGGGTGCTCAATGTATGGCATTTTAGTTCTAAAGGCCAGAAAAAGGAAGTGTGAAATGGCTCCACTGATGTGTTCTACTAACTTAGCACCAGTACTGGTGCTGAGTACTGACCATGGCAAAGTACTTGACCTTCCTGAAACTCAGTTTTCCCATCTGTAAAATAGACATGATAGAACCTTTCTGCAGAATATAAGACTAAAGTTAAGTTTATAGAGCCCGTTGTGCAGAGAGCCGGCTAAGTAGCTGGTGCCCACAAATGTTACTTCCCTTTTCCTTGCCCTTCTCAACCACTTCTTGCCTGTATTTCTGCTTTTTCAGAAATCAGCTTGGAGCTGCTGGCAGTGGATAGCTTATAAAACAGACTGCTTTTTCTGGAATTATATTAATATTTTCTGTTATGGCAGGGCTTGGCAGACTCCAAAAACTGCCTATTTTTATAAGCATACTTTCCTTAGAAGA
>NW_012104143.1:1457615-1463828 GCF_000951045.1 Mandrillus leucophaeus | reverse complement strand
TAGGGCAGAGTGGGGCCCCTCCCTCTATGGGAAACAGGGTAGGAGATTGCGTTCTCCCTGCTTCCACAGAACAGCATGGCATGTGGGTTGACAGCTGCCTTTATTAGATGGTAGCTGGCTTCTTGTGAAGATGTCCACATTGACAAGCCTTTGGAAGCCCTTTCGGAAGCGTGATGGACTTTTCCAAGGAAGGACAGTGTCATCTTTACTAGGGATGAAAGAGTTGGCCGCTGCTCCCTTCATCTGTTCCTCTTCTTAGCCCATGAAAGGCACACAGGACAATAGGAAGAAGAAAATGACTTAATTCTACCAAAGTGTCATCCACATAGTGTTGACAGGTTTAGAGCTTACAGTACGAGTGATCCGAAGCCGGTAAAAGAGACTGGGATGTAGTATGGTTTCTAGTATGTAAGTGAGGCAGGTCAGCTTTGTGTGCCTGTGGAGAATTAGGCCAGATAGACTTTTGTTCATACACGTGGGTCTGTTGAGGCTAATTTCTCATCTGGGTAGAACTGTGTTTCCTTCACATGAGTTATTCATGGATTTGTTGTGACTGTAAAATCGGCCTGGAAATGAACCTTTGGCCTTCAAAATCTCTTTAGCTGTGGACCCAGATGAATGTTCTAGTGCCCTGTAGGTCGGGGGAAGATCCCGCCGAATGCAGCCTCTAACATTCCATCCACGTTTCTGCAGGTGATGGTTCCTGAGGCAGAGACCAGAGCAGGGCTGACACTGAAACCCCAGATGTTTCCTCTTACTGTGACCGACAGGCCCGTGATGGATGTGGCCTTTGTACAGTTCTTGGCATCCGTTTCCGGGAAAGTCTCTTGTTTGGGTAAGATATCACTGGAAAGTAAGAACACATAGTTTCAAAGAAGTCAGTAGGTAGGGGTGGGATTTGGGAAACTTTTCCTTTTGCCTTTGTTGTTTGCTGCTGACCACCTGCATGCGAGGGAGGCTTCTTGGGGTCAAGTGGACGCGTGTTAGTTTGAAAGAAGCCCTCCTGCCACTGCCTCTTAGGAGCTCAGCAGTAGCAAGACGCTATTACACAGGGTTAGGATTCGAACCTGTGATGAAGCTTGTGAGGGGTCACATGGGGCCCTCCCTTCTTTTTCCTGCAGACACCTGTGGTGACCTGCTGGTGACTCTGCAGTCCCTGAGCCGCCAGGGTGAGAAGCGGAGCCTCCAGCTCTCCGGCAAGGTCAACTCCATGACTTTCACCTTTGACAACGTGCTCCCTGGAAAATACAAAAGTAAGAATTGGAATGCAACATCCTGTGGCCCTCCCACACTTCTCGTCTTTGTAAACTTTCTAAAACCCAGGTCTCAAATTGTATCACAACCATGTACCTTTCCTTGTTTAAGTCGTCTTTGCCTCATGACCTTGACTGCATTATTTAGCATTGGACAAGCCTGGAGGAGTCCAGGCCCTGAGCTGACCGCCACCTTGTCTGCACAGCCCACTGGCTGCTTCTGTTAAGGGAGGGTGCTCAATGTATGGCATTTTAGTTCTAAAGGCCAGAAAAAGGAAGTGTGAAATGGCTCCACTGATGTGTTCTACTAACTTAGCACCAGTACTGGTGCTGAGTACTGACCATGGCAAAGTACTTGACCTTCCTGAAACTCAGTTTTCCCATCTGTAAAATAGACATGATAGAACCTTTCTGCAGAATATAAGACTAAAGTTAAGTTTATAGAGCCCGTTGTGCAGAGAGCCGGCTAAGTAGCTGGTGCCCACAAATGTTACTTCCCTTTTCCTTGCCCTTCTCAACCACTTCTTGCCTGTATTTCTGCTTTTTCAGAAATCAGCTTGGAGCTGCTGGCAGTGGATAGCTTATAAAACAGACTGCTTTTTCTGGAATTATATTAATATTTTCTGTTATGGCAGGGCTTGGCAGACTCCAAAAACTGCCTATTTTTATAAGCATACTTTCCTTAGAAGACAGCCTTGCCCGTTTGTTTATGGATTCTCTATGGCCACTCCTGTGTAACAGCGGCCAAGTCAAGTGTTTGAGACCAATAAAGCATGTGGCCTGCAAAGCAGAAAAGAGTTACAGAAACAGTTTGTGGATCCCTGAATACCTTACTTGCAGCCTAATCTTACAGGACACATTGGATTTCTTTCTTGATGTAATGGACATTGGTTCCAGTTTTTCTTTGTCTTTTTGAAATTTAGCCTCTGGCACCCAGGCTGGAGTGCAGTGGCGCGACCTTGGCTTACCGCAACCTCTCCGCCTTCTGGGTGCACTAGACTCTCTTGCCTCAGTCTCCCGAGTAGCTGGGATTACAGGCGTGCACCACCATGCCTGGATAATTTTTGTATTTTTAGTAGAGATGGGGTTTTGCTATGTTGGTCAGGCTGGTCTTGAACTCCTGGCCTCAAGCCATCCACCTGCCTTGGCCTCCCAAAGTGCTGGAATTATAGACGTGAACCACCACGCTCGGTTCCAGGTTTTCTTTAGCAGTAATTTATTCCAAATACTGCTAGTTACAAATATATATATGTGTGTATATTTCTATCTTTATGTCTACATACACACCGCTTTTTAAAGTTAGTTAATTCATGATCATCGTTTCTGGTGGTGTGCAGGGAGGTGGTGTGCTCGATGCCCATGTGTCTGTTTTTGGTGTTTGCTTTTGCAGTAAGCATCATGCATGAGGATTGGTGCTGGAAGAACAAGAGCCTGGAGGTGGAAGTGCTGGAGGATGACGTGTCTGCAGTTGAGTTCAGGCAGACGGGCTACATGCTGAGATGTTCCCTGTCTCACGCCATCACTCTGGTATGTATGACTTACGGAGTCTCTTATTTGGAAAAACGCTTGCCTTGTGGGTATCAAGAAAGACTAACATGCCAGGAATATTGTAAACGTAGTCAAGTCAGATTTCCTTTTCTGCCTCTCTACTCGCCCACCTGTTATGCAAGGCATAAGCAGGAAGCATTTATAATCTCTCAGTGGAAGGACCCCTGTATTTAGGAGACTTCCTTGTCCTGGCCACACATTAAATGTGACTGGTGATTCGGGGTGGCCTTTGGTATAGTACAGAGCACGCTGTCTTTATATTATTAGTAATAATAGGTTTGGGTAAATTCATTTACTTCATCTCAGCCTCAGTTTTCACCGAAAATTGAGATCTTAATACCTACTTCTCAGGGTTATGGCAGGGCTTAAGTGACCCTCTTAGGTATCAAAGTGTCCTTGGTGTACACTGCTCTTGTTTATTAAGATGCTGCCAAGTGAGTTTCTCTGATATATATATTTGTGTTTTTTTTTGAGATGGAGTCTCGCTCTGTTGCCCAGGCTGGAGTGCAGTGGCACATCTTGGCTCACTGAAACCTCTGCCTTCCGGGTTCCAGTGATTCTCCTGCCTCAGCCTCCCGAGTAGCTGGGACTACAGGTGCGTGTCACCATGCCCAGCTAATTTTTTTTTTTTTTGTATTTCACCGTGTTGGCCAGGCTGGTCTTGAACTCTTGACCTTAGGGGATCCACCCGCCTTGGCCTCCCAGAGTGCTGGGATTACAGGTGTGAGCCACTGTGCCCCACCTTCTCTGGTATATTTATTCCAGCGCAGAGGATGGAGCTGTAAACAGGATCTTAGTCTCTTGTTGACTGTTGTCTCTGTGGCCTGAAAGGCAGTGTGAAATGGGCTTCAGGAGCACCTAGGTTGATCCCGTCATGAATTTTCTATAATGCTTTGATGTCGAGCAGTGGCAGATGTCATTGGCAGGTCTTAGTTTCTCTGCAGAGAAACTAGAAGAATTGAAACTGGTGTTTCATGTGCCAGCTTACTCCCCTAACTGCTTAATTACAAAAAGTCGACGGGCTGATTTGTTATAGGAGATAAATATCCGGTTCATAATAAGTTTTAGATACTTAGGAAACGTTTCCCTTCCAGCAGTGGAGTGAATTTCCAACTCCCTTGTAATAAGATCTTTTTTTTTTTTCTTTTTCTTTTGACACTTCCTTAACCTTTTCTTTATCTCCTCCCACTCTCCCCTCAGTCGCCAGGCCCCAGCCACAGTGGTCCTCTCCAGTCCCACACCAAGCTCACTGCCTCCTCGGGGCCTTTGCACACACTCTCCCCTCTGCCTGGAATGCTGTGTCTTCTCCAGAAACACGTGTCATTGGTTTTTCCTCCTCATTCAGGCTGTAGCCCTAGTGTTCAGAAGAGATGTGCCCTGAGGACCAGCGTGCTAAAGACCCCTAGGCAGGGATTGTTCTTCTCTTGCTTTCCTGTTTATTTTCACAGCTTCTTTACTGACCAGCTGAGATCACTAATTTATTTGTTGACGCATTGATTTTGTCTTCCTGTATTAGAACATAAGCCCCGTGAGAGCAGGAGCCATGGTCGTGCCTCCCAAGGCCCAGCCTTGTGTCTGTCACATAGCAGGCGCTCAATAAATATTAGTTGATTGAATGAAAAATAGCACACTTTCGTTGGAAGTTGTGGGAGGTGTTTAATTTTCCTGTGGCCCCCAACTGCTCTGATGATTAATGGGCAAAACAGATGACTGGTTTGGAAAGAGAAATATTATTAATCATCTTGGTGTCTCCATCTCTCCTAGTAAGTCATTGTATTGGCTTTGGTCCCTTAGGAATTTTATCAGGATGGAAATGGACGTGAGAATGTGGGGATTTATAACCTCTCCAAAGGAGTCAACCGATTCTGCCTGTCCAAGCCTGGTAAGTTTGGAAGGATTGATGTGCCATGAATTAGAAAAATGGAAAGGCACCAGAGGATAGTTTTGAAGGCAGTTTTTTCTATCTTGGTTGTGTTTGCATCAAGCTTTCAATTTCAGTGTGTTCAGCCTGCTCTTGTTTTTCTGTCTCTCTCGGGTTTGAGTTGGGTAGAGACCACTGGGCCCTTCACCTCCAAACATATACCATTGGCCAATGACCTCTCTTTATAGTGCTGTTTTAAAATTTGCACCATTTCCCACTTTGCTTAAAATCTTTCAGTGGCTTCTGTCTCTTTTCTCGTTCTTTTTTTTTTTTTGAGATGGAGTCTTGGTCTGTCACCCAGGCTGGAGTGCAGTGGCTCGATCTCAGCTCACTGCAGCCTCTGCCTCCTGGGTTCAAGCGATTCTCCTGCCTCAGTCTCTTGAGTAGCTGGGATTACAAGTGCCCGCTACCACGTCCAGCTAATTTTTGTATTTTTAGTAGAGATGGGTTTCACCACTTGTCCAGGCTGGTCTCAAACTCCTGACATCAAGTGATCCACCCACCTCGGCCTCCCAAAGTGCTGGGATTACAGGTGTGAGCCACTGTACCCAGCCCTCTCTCTCTTTTATAATGGCTTTTTTTGGAGACAGAATTTGCACATCATAAAACTCACCTATTTAAGATGTACAATAAAACGATTTGTAGTAAATTTACCAAGTTGCACAACTATGGCCAGAATCCAGTTTTAGACCTGTTCGTCACCCACAGTGTAAGATCCTCTGTGCCTGTTGACAGTTAATCTCTGTTTTTCAGCCATGGCCAGCCACTGATCTATTTTCTGTCCCCATGGTTTGGCTTTTTTTGGACGTTTATCATACGATGCTGGTATTTTGTCTGGCTTCTTTTATTTAACATGTTTTTGAAGCTTATTTGTGTCATAGCACATATCAGTAGTTTGTTCCGTTACATTGCTGCATAGTATTCTGGTGTGTGGTTATATCACATTTTGTGTATCCGTTTACCAGTTGGTGGATATTTGAGTAGTTTCCAGTTTGGCGCTGTTATGACTAATGTTATGGACATTCTTGTACAAGTCTTTGTGTCCATATGTTTTCATTTTTCTTGTTTCGATACCTAGGAATGGAATTGCTGCATTGTGTGATAAATTTATGTTTAATCTTTTAAGAAACTGTCAAATTGTTTTCCACAGAGGCTGTGTCATTTGATATTCCCACCAGCAATGCATGAGGATTCCTGTTTCTTCACCTCCTTCACCAGCATTTGTTATTGTCTGTTTCATTATAGCCATCCTGGTGGATGTGAAGTCGTGTCTCATTGTGTATTTACAAACCTTGAGCTAGATACAGAGTGCTGATTGGTGTATTTACAAACCCTGAGCTAGACACAGAGTGCTGATTGGTGTATTTACAAACCCTGAGCTAGACACAGAGTGCTGATTGGTGCACATACAATCCTCCGACTAGATATAAAAGTTCTCCAAGTCCCCATCCCGTTCAGGAGCCCAGCTGGTTTCACCCAGTGGATCCTGCA
>NW_012104143.1:1448319-1457155 GCF_000951045.1 Mandrillus leucophaeus | reverse complement strand
TCGCACTGGCGCACCAGCGCGGCGCGCAGCCCCGGTTCCCACCCGCACCTTTCCCTCCACACCTCCACACCTCTCCACAAGCAGAGGAAGGCGGCTTCCGCCTCAGCCAGCCCAGAGAGGGGCTCCCACGGTGCCCTGGCGGGCTGAAGGGCCGCTTAAGTGCTGCCAGAGTGGATGCTGAGGCCGAGGAGGCACTGAGAGTGAGGGCTGCTAGCACACTGTCACCTCTCAGTTTTGTTTTGCGTTTTCCTAATGAATAATTCAGTGGCTCCTTCTTTTGGTTCCCAAGATAAAATACAAACTCCTTAACCTGACCTTAGCTCTTGTGTAACCCAGCCCTGTCTGCCACTCTCTCTATTCCAGTCACTCTGTCCTTCCGGCTGTCAGTTCAGCTGCCTTTGGCTACATGTAACAAAATTCATACAGGAGTGCCATCAGCAAGTGGTAGTTTATTTGGCTCAATAAAGAAGTGTGGCAGTGTGTAGCTGCCAGCATGGGTTCAGCAGCTGGTAGATTTTAGGAGTGGTGTCTTTGTGATTCTTTAGGCCTTTACCTTGTATTTTCTGCCTTACATTTTCAAGACGGCTAGGGTTAGAAAGCTTATGTTTAAAGGAGAAAAATCAAGGAGGGGGCAGGCAAAGATTTCCTTGTGCCCCCTCCTCCAGTAAGCTATTTGTAGTATTGGCCAGAACCTTGTCACATGGTTACTTCTAGTTGCAAGAGAAGCTGGGACAGTTGGATGTGCTGCCCGAGGCTGAGCATGTTGCCACCCTCAACATAACCAGGGTTTGTTCTCAAGGCAGGAAGGATGCCTGTCGAGGAAACAACGGGCCAGCCTGTGAGGCAGATCCTGTGTTCTTTGTGGACGTGTCCTCCTGCCTGTCTTAGCTGGGGCCTTCTTACCCATCAGTTCAGTATTGCTTCCCTGGGGGAGGATGGTTTCCAGGGCCCCTTAGGCCTGCCTCCTATGTTCTTGCTGTCAGCACTCACTTCTGTCCCCTTCTTGCATGTGCCACAATTGATATGTTTGTGACTGTCAAATGCCCCCCTCTCTCTGTGGATGGTAAACTCCATGAAGACAGGGACTACTGCTCTGTCATCTCCCACTGTGTACCCGTACCTAGCAGCATACCGAGCCAGGAGGAGGTACTCTGTTGATATTTGTTCAATGAAAGACCAAACAAAAGGAACAGAGAAACCTGATTTTTTTTTTTTTGATGGTAACTACTCTGGGGCTTGTTGAGTGCAATGAAAACAGCAGGGTGGTTTTAGCTAATTTCAGGTTTTTGTAGGAAGTGTGGCCAAAATATTGGTTAATAATGATTTGGGGGAAATACATTGTTATTCCTTGTATCTTCCTGAAATTGACTGTGTTCTTCTGGCAAGTGATGAAATGTACCCATCTCGGAATGTCCTCCCACATAGTCTCATACTTTTCTGGGGCTTCCCTTACTCCTTACCTCCTTTTTAGGAATAGTTATAGGAAGAAATTGAGGCTGTGGTTATCTCTTGGATCCTTAATAGAATCTTTTAGGTAGAAAATTATCCTCAGTCCAATTTGCAGTAGAAATGTACTTTCTGTTCCTTCTGGTGCATGGGTCCGTTCACTTGGTCTGTGCAGATTTAACTACTGTGAGTTGTTACATTGTGGAAAACGAAAATCGTGTGCCTGTGATTGGGCCGTTGCATGGATCAGGTCATTGGTAAGAAGCCTTCATAGGCAGTGAAAACGATGCCTGCCCAGTATTTCTGATCCCATTATTGCAGATCTGCGATATGTTTGAGTTTTCACATGCAAAGAGCTGCCACTCGATTTCAGATGTCGAAATTGCTCAGTGTAATAGATGCCATTCTCTGAAAATTACTTTTGATTTCCTGTCTGTAGGTGTGTACAAAGTGACCCCTCGCTCCTGCCACCGGTTTGAGCAAGCGTTCTACACCTATGACACGTAAGCCTGGGAATTGAATGCTTTGTGGTGTTTGTGTACATTCCATGGAGGATTCTTCATTTACTTCAGAGAACCGAAGGAGTTTTTAAGTTTTTTTCTGAAAGAGGCAAGGTTAGGCCTTCAACAGAATTTCCAGATAAGAATTTTAAGACACTTGGATTAGTTACTGAGGAACCAGAGATAGGATCCCTTTCCCAAGAATTCTGTAACCCCAGGACAGAGGACTGTGTTTTTGAAGTGGCTTAAATAGAAGCATTGTCAAATCTCCCAGCCCTCCCTGATGAGCATCTGTCAAACTCAAGTCTGCCATTTTTATATTTTTACAGACGTGTGTGGGTTTCACTGGGAATTAGAAGTGTAAAGTTTTGGAGTGGAGAATTAGTTTACTCTTTAAAATACTTCTCTGGATCTCCAGAGTTATTTTGCCCCAGTCTGAGAGCAATTTTCTGTTGTATATTTAGGATGGGGAAGGATGCCCAAAAAGGGTATTGCTGATGATCTTCTGAGAATGAGCAGAGTCTAGTGTTTCCTCTCCTTTGATTTGTAGGTCTTCACCTAGTATCTTGACATTGACAGCCATTCGCCACCATGTCCTTGGAACTATCACCACCGACAAAATGATGGATGTCACTGTGACTATCAAGTAAGACGAGCGTTGTGCCACGGTGGGCTAAGAGTGGCAGGGGAGGGTGTGGATGAGGCCTAGGGAGTCTCTAATAGACTCTCTGGAAATTAGTTTTGATTTCTTATCTCTAGACATAGATACAAATGGCCTTCCCTCTCGTATAGGACATTGCTGTCAATTCCCAGCATGCTTGATCCTTTCTTTTCTGATTCAGAAATTGCCTGTGGGTGAGGAAGAGCGTTGCGACAGCTTGTTTCATTGTCTTCAGTTTCTGTTTGAACTCTTTGTACTTCTCGTCTTTCCTAAGGAAAAAAAATCTCTGCGGTTTGTGCATTGTGTTTCAAGTGTTTTAGCAAATTTGAAAAAAAATTGCCTATTTTTCTTTAGACTTTTGCTTGAAGGCTTGGGAAATAGAGATGGCACCTGGTATAAGAAGGGTCATGAGAGAGGAAGTATTTGAAAGGCAAGTCCCTCACCGAGGGTCACGTTCATGTGAGTGTCGCCTTTCAGGGAAATTTTTGCAGTGTGGTAACGTACCTGTGACACCCCAATTTTCTTGAGAAATGAAAGAGTTTTGGCAACATGACCGTCTCTGTCAAGTAGAATGGGAATTGGAGTCACTGTCTCCCCAGCTGCCCCTGGTGGAAGTCGCCTTTCCAGCTATGTTTCCATGTTTCTGTCCACCATCTGTTTATCCATCCATCATCTCTGCAGAGCACATGATGACTGAATGAGAATCTTCGGTGTTTAGGCACTGGGCTTATGAGGCCACAGCCCCTACACTCATGGGATTGACGGTCTCCTCGGGGGAACAGTGGTCAGAGACGCACATGCAGAACTGTAAAATGACAGCTATGCTGAGTGCTTTGAGCTTGACCTTGGGGGCATGCAGGACAGGTAGGCTGCTGGGGGCCAGGCCGTGTTAAGGTCCTTCGTCTCTGTCCTATGATGCAATTGACGTGTTTTACGTAGAGGAATGACTTTTCTTCCTGAAAAGTCCCCCTGTTGGCTGAGTGGAGAACAGACAGAAGAGGCCTGAGAGTGGGAGGTGGTGGAGGCAGGGAGAGGTGATGGGGGCCCCAGACTGGTGGCTGCAGAGGTGGAGAGCGACGGACTGGTCGGAGAGTTGTTGACAGACCGAGTTGATGAGACATGGCGCTAAAGTGACCGCTGGGTCAGGGCGGGAGAAATGTCAGGGCTAGCCCTGGTTTTGGGTGATGGGGAGCCAGGTTTTTAGCTGGGGGTGGGTTTGCTGAGGGTCTATTGTGTGCCCAGAAGGCGCCTGTTGCTGTCTTTTCCTGTCGTTTACTGTCTTCCTGCTTGGAAAGTATGAATTACTGATAGGACTAGCAATCTACCTTCTTACCAGTAGTAACTCCATATTACCTCCTTTCAGCTTGATTACATTCATTTTTGTAACTTTACAAGGGTGTTTGTGTTGCTTGCTTGTGCCGGAGGTTGTAATAAATGCATCTTCCAGCTAGACAGACACTCGGAATCCCCCTGGGGATCTTGTATTTAGCAGACCCAAAACCTGACTGCTGACAGTTGCCCTCCACAGAGCCCCTCTGTGGTCTTTTCTGATTCAGAGATGGCAGCTCTCGCTTTCTCGTTGTTTCTTGATTCTTCTTTGCCTTGCACTCTAGGCCCAGCCAATTCCTCAACAAAGCCTTGGCTTTACAGTCAAAATACACCCGTCATCTAGTCCCTTCTTACCACGTGGCCCTCAGCCCTGGTCTGACCCCCTCTGGGGGTCACTGCAGCAGCTTCCCAGCTGGCCTTCCCTTCTTACCACGTGACCCTCAGCCCTGATCTGACCCCCTCTGGGATCACTACAGCAGCTTCCCAGCTGGCCTTCCCTTCTTACCACGTGGCCCTCAGCCCTGGTGTGACCCCCTCTGAGATCACTGCAGCAGCTTTCCAGCTGGCCTTCCTGTTTCCGCCATTGCTTTGTGTGTTTCCTGTGAAGCAGCAAGCGATTTCTTTTATGGCAGAGATCATACCATTCCTCGACTGAAAACTCCAGTGGCTCCAGGTTGGCACCAAGCCTGTGAAGCCTCAGTCTGACCCCTGCTGCCCCTTGGACCTCTCTGATGGATATGACTTTTCCGTGGGCCCCTGTGCCCCAGGCTGGGCTGGTCTTGCCATTGCTCGAACATCTGAGTGAGCTTTCTCTCCAAGGGCTTTGCATTTGGCATCGCTTTGCCCGAGCTACTGTTTACCCAGAGAGCTGCATGGCACGTTCTCTCCCTTCCTTCAGACCTTTGCTCAATGTTCAGACCTTTGCTCAATGTCACCTTATCAGAAAGGTCTTGACTGTTCCTTTAATGTGAAACAGTGCTCCGGGCTCTCTGTCTTCCCACACTGCTTTATTTTTCTTTATTGCACTTTTCCTCTGGTACTATTTTTCTGTTTATTTTCTGCCCCTTCCCACTGAAATGTGGATTCCACAGAGGTAGGAAGTATGGTCTGTTTTGTCGATGCTGGATCCCTGGTGCTTAGTTCTCTATCAGAGCAGTTCTCAGTGAAGATAGAATGAAGGAACGGAAGATGGTGGCATGGAGAAAACTCCATGTCCTACATGGAAACTGACAAGTTTATATCCAGTTGCCATAAAATCAACGATATTTCATTTCCAGCCCAGATCTACCAGATACTGCCACCATCACTGCGAAGCTCAATTGTTATTTTTTGTGAAACTACTAGTTTATTTAAAACTGAAGACTCGGCCACTGTGGTGTCATGATAAGGTGTCTAGTTTTTAAGTCGCAAGTCCATACTTGTAGAAAGGTCAAATTCCCACTGATGACAGAGATACGCAACTGTGTCCTAGGGGCCACCATTTCTTTCTTCCAGGTCTTCCATCGACAGTGAACCCGCCTTGGTCTTAGGCCCTCTGAAGTCTGTGCAGGAGCTGCGGAGGGAGCAGCAACTGGCTGAGATCGAGGCCCGCAGGCAGGAGAGGGAGAAGAACGGCAAAGAGGAAGGCGAAGAAAGAGTGACCAAGCCTCCCGTGCAGGAGATGGTAGATGAGTTACAAGGCCCCTTCTTGTATGATTTCTCTTACTGGGCACGGTAAGCCGTCTTGTGCATTTCCCTACAGTGTCCTCTGTTCTAGGGGGACAGGACCCGCCAAACTGAAGTGTATTAATTATTTTAGGTCTGGAGAGAAAATCACCGTTACACCATCATCTAAAGAGCTGCTCTTTTATCCCCCTTCAATGGAAGCCATCGTCAGTGGAGGTAAATGTCAACTCAGCGAGTGAATGTCATGCACACCTTTGCAATTGTTCCCTTGCCTGCATTTACAAGTAGACTTGTGATGTTATAGTGAAACCATCTTTGTAAGCCACCTTACATCCTCTCTGGCACACAGATGTTACTGTTGGATAGAAGGATGCATGGAAGGATGGATGGATGGATGAATGGATGGATGATTTAGACAAATAAAAGTAACTTTTGCTGTTAGAATTGAGTTGATCTTTTTGGAAAAGGATTTGGTTTTCTTTGACGTTATCAGGTCGACACCAGAAGGTAGATGAAGCGCAAAGCCTCCATTGATGATCTTTGATGATCTTTGGCAGAGCATGATAGGAGGGTCTTTTTTTGGTGAATGGATGACTGAAGTGATCACTTGTGGAGTATTTGTCTTTTGCTACTTATTTTTTTTCTAGCACTATGGCTTCATTAAGCTGTGGGTATTACGTAGTTCGTGTTTGGAAGTGGAGTGTGTTGAAGAGTGTGACTTCTAGCAGGCAGGCTCTTTGGGGCAGTCTTTCTCAGTGGGTCCTCTGGAGGTTGAGTAGTACGGCCTCCTGTCTGCTGTAAAGGGTTCCCTCCTGATCTGTGGCCTCCTGTGAACCTAGGAAGAGTAGTAGTAAAAACCCGGCCTTCAACATTTTTTGATTCTCTTGCTGAAGTCCTTTGCACTGAGAAAGGCCTTTCAGGGATGAAAAGAGGCTTGGGCTGTATCCAATTATTGAGCTCCCTGGGGTATTAAATAACCGCATTTGGAACTAACTTCTAGTATCTGCTTTAGCTGCTTCTGTCATGGGAAGACCCCAACCAAGAGGCTCCTGTCTGTCTGCAACCAAGCCCCATCCTTGTGTTTATTTCTTCCCCTCTTAGAAAGCTGCCCAGGGAAGCTGATCGAGATCCATGGGAAGGCAGGCCTGTTTTTAGAAGGCCAGATCCACCCCGAGTTGGAAGGAGTTGAGATTGTCATCAGTGAAAAGGGGGCGAGTTCGCCCCTGATCACAGTCTTTACTGATGACAAAGGTGCCTACAGGTGAGCCTGGGATAGAGACACATTTGCCTGGGATCAGCGTGGGAGTCCTCTGAAGAAACTGGGACCCACATTTCCTGGGGCTTGGTAAGGCTTCCTGTAGGATGTGAACAAAGCCGTTTAGCATTCTGCTTTCTCTTCTTCAGTGTTGGCCCCCTGCACAGTGACCTGGAGTACACGGTGACCTCACAGAAGGAGGGCTATGTTCTGACGGCGGTGGAAGGAACCATTGGAGACTTCAAGGCCTATGCCCTGGCAGGTGTAAGCTTTGAGGTAACTCACACTGTATTTTCAAAAGACAGTTGTATTGAGGTGTAATTAACATATAATAAAGTGCACAGAAAGGGTACAGTGTGGTAATCTTACCCTGTGAATACACCCATGAAAACACCTCCACAGTCAAAATAGTGAGCACATCCGTGAGCCTCAAGGTTTCCTCCTGCCCCTTGGTGATCCCTCCCTCCCACCCTTCCACTGAGCTGAAGATCTGCTTTTCATTACCATTGGTTAGTTTGCATTTTCGAGTTTTTATAGGTTGGTGCAAAAGTGATTGCGGTTTGTGCCCTCGAGAGTAATGGCAGAAACCGCAGTCACTTTTGCACCAACCTATATATAAATGGAATCAGACGGGATATACTGTTTTTGTTTTTGTTTTTGTTTTGTTTTTTTTTGGCCTGGCTTCTTTCACGCAGCATAATTTGGAGAGCTGCTGACTTCAGCATGCTAGTGTACTTTCTGGGAAGTAGCTGAAGCTCTTATCCATAACTGTTCCATATTGAAGGACACAGAATGTTCTCACTGAGGTGTTTGCCGCCTGGCTGCCTTCCGCCGGTCCTTCCTGGGAAGAAGTGTGCTGTGATTGTACAGAGTGGGTCTGGAGAGCGTTGAGAATGAATATTTATAAGCTATAGGCCAAAGGAAAAGAGTGACAGATTACATCGCATAAAAATGTAAAATTCTATATTGCTGAATACATTTGGAGCCAAACTGAAAGATACTCAAACTCGGAAGAAATGTTTGTATCATAAATGATATCCCCATTTTACAAGGAGCTCTTAAAATTGGTAAGAAAAAGACAGCCCGCTAGAAGAAAAATGAACAAAGGTTATGAAAAGGAAATTCATGGAAGTAACGCAGGTGACTAACAAATACAGAACCACGAAGCCTCCGTGGTTACTGATGAAATGTGCTAAGGAAACTACAGTCGAAACACTGTTTTGGGGGGATTAGATTTGCCATAATTAAGACAATCTCTATTTTTTGGTAAGCGTGGGTTTTCCCAAGCCTAAATAATTTACGGGACGGTAAGTGGTTATAGCCACTTTGGAATGCAATTTGATAGTATCTTTCTGAATTTAAAGTGCATGTATCCAATAATTTTGCTTTTAGGAATTGATTGTTCAGGAAAAAAAAAAAAAAAAAAAAACCTAAGTGCATAAAGATATATATTTGGGGATATTCCGATTGTCTCTTGTGTACCAAAAAAAAATAGGTGCTGTGGTTTGTCAACCCCTGCCTTAGAATGCTACGTGGTAGTTAAGAAACAGGCAGATTTCTACTGGCTGGCAGAAGAGAACCAGGATAAATTGTTGAGGAAGAGAGCAAGTTGCAGAACTGTACATGTAACATGCCATTTTTATTTCACCTCCTCCACCCACTCAATGAACTTGCCAGTCTGTGAACAGTACTACATAATGTTTATAAAATTTATGTGGGTATAGAAAGAGTTCTGGGCTGGGCATGGTGGCTCATGCCTGTAATCCCAGCACTTTGGGAGACCTAGGCAGGTGGATTGCTTGAGCCCAGTAGTTTGAGATCAGCCTGGGCAACATGGCAAGACCCGTCTCTATAAAAAAAATGCGGCCGGGCGCGGTGGCTCAAACCTGTAATCCCAGCACTTTGGGAGGCCGAGACGGGCGGATCACGAGGTCAGGAGATCGAGACCATCCTGTCTAACACGGTGAAACCCCGTCTCTA
>NW_012104143.1:1445424-1446229 GCF_000951045.1 Mandrillus leucophaeus | reverse complement strand
CCTCGCAGAGTCGTTGCAGGCAGGTAATACCAGCAGCTGCCATTGTTAGAGCTGTGATTGCCGTTACCTGACTGTGAGTGGTGATTGTAGACAGAGGATGACCATTTCTGGCTGCCTGGGAAGCCACGGCACTCCTCCGGTGTAATTCTGGTCCATCATGACCTTCACCCCTCACTTTTAAACCATGCCTAGATGTGGCTGCTGAGGTTCAGTGTGATTATCTTGGCAGAGCCCTGGCCAGTATTACTTCAAACCCATGATGAAGGAGTTCCGGTTTGAGCCGTCCTCACAGATGATCGAGGTGCAGGAAGGCCAGAACCTGAAGATCACCATCACGGGGTACCGAACCGCTTACAGGTAAGTGCCCCAGCCACCCGACTGTCTTTCAGGGCTGGGCTGGCAAATCACATTCAGGCTTCTGTTGCCTGGAAACGCATCCCAGGCTTCACGTTGATTTTACCTGGGAGGCAAGGGAGATGAGATACGTGGGCAAAGAAATTTTGACTGCTGCCCTTCTTTCCCAGTCTCAAATTTCCTATTTTGGAATTAGCTTGAGAGAGTCTGTTGAGTTGCTAAAAGCTTTTATTTATTTTTATTTTTTGAGACAGAGTTTCACTCTTCTTGCCCAGGCTGGAGTACAATGGTGCATTCTCAGCTCACGGCAACCTCTGCCTCCTGGGTTCCAGCAATTCTCTTGCCTCAGCCTTCTGAGTAGCTGGGACCACCACCATGCCCGGCTAAATTTGTATTTTTAGTAGAGATAAGGTTTCACTTTGTTGGCCAGGCTGGTCTCGAACTCCTGACC
>NW_012104143.1:1440859-1445374 GCF_000951045.1 Mandrillus leucophaeus | reverse complement strand
TAAAAAAAAAAAAAAAAATACAAAAATTTAGTTGGGCATGGTGGTGCACACTTGCTGTCCCAGCTACTCAGGAGGTTGAGGTGGGAGGATGTCTTGAGCCGAAACCGGCCTGCGTCACTCCGCAAGACCCTGTCTCAAAAAAAAAAAAAAAAAAAAAAAAATGCAGAAATTTAGCTGGACATGGTGGTGTGTGCCTGTAGTCCCATCTCCTCAGGAAGTTAAAGCTGGAGGATTGCTTGAGCTTGGGAGGTGAAGGTTGTAGTGAGCTCAGATTGTGCCACTGCTCTCTGGCCTGGGTGACAGAGCAAGACCCTGTCTCAAGAAAAAAAAAAGTTCTAGAAGGCTACACACCAAACTTATAAAACTTATAATGTTATTTACCTGTGGGGAGGAAGATTAGGTCCCCTGTCTTCCTTTGAGTAACAATAAAAGAAAAAATATCTTAAAAGAATGACCTCTTGACTTGTGGAATTGTTATCTTCATGGGTAGTAGGAGTTTAACCTTGCTCTGGTCTCACGTTCTCATCCCCAGATAAAAGCTGAGGATGACCAGCCCCTCCCGGGAGTCCTCTTATCCCTGAGCGGTGGCGTCTTTCGTTCCAACCTCTTGACCCAGGACAACGGCATTCTGACATTCTCAAACCTGGTAACGTGTTTCTGCAATTTACCGCCTGCCTGTCTTCCCTGAGAGAGAGCCACGATGCAGCATGCGAGACTTACGTGTTGCTTGACAACGTGAGAAGAGAAAACCAGTGTGGAGTGGTTTCAGTTTCTTGGGGGCCCACAGTCTAATTAGAGTATTGCTCTTACTCAAACTTAATGCTGCTGATTCGTGTTCTCTTCCACACGCGCCTCTTGTTTTCTGATCACCCGCTTGTCACTAAGACAGTGTAATTAATTTCCCTGGCCACAACGGCTCCTCTCTGGGGCAGCTTCTTGTTTTGCTACGGAATCATGTTTATGATGCTGAGTCTTGTTTGGTGGTTAGCTTGCGTTTCTTCTGAAAGGCACATTCCACCTGGTGGGAAGAGAGCAGCGGTTTTTCTTTGGAGATGCAGTCGGAGGCCCTGACTGCTGGGATTCAGGAAGTGTGTGTTTGTTGGTCATCTTGTCAGTCGTGGTAACAAAGTGGCTGTAGTGGGGCTGTTGCAGACCGGGCAGCGGGGGCATCTGAAGACACCACTTTGCAGTGATGCAGACTGCTCCTTACTTGCTGTGTCCTATCAGGCAAGTTACTTTGCCTCTCTGAGCCTCAGTTTCTTTATTCATTAAATTCAAATACGGGCCAGGCATGGTGGGCCACACCTGTAATCCCACCGCTTTGTGACGGTGAGGCAGGAGGATCGCTTGAGCTTGGGAGTTTGGGACCCGCAACATAGGAAGACCCCGTCTCTACAAAAAATAAAAAAAATTAGCTGGGCATGGTGGTGCATGCTTGTGGTCCCAGGTACTCAGGAGGCTGAGGTGGCAGATTTGCTTGAGCCCAGAGTGCTTTGATCGTGCACTCCATCCTAGGGCACAGAGTCAGGTCCTGTCTCAAAAAAAAAAAAAAAAAATTTAAATATGACTTCTGCCTCGCAGAGTCGTTGCAGGCAGGTAATACCAGCAGCTGCCATTGTTAGAGCTGTGATTGCCGTTACCTGACTGTGAGTGGTGATTGTAGACAGAGGATGACCATTTCTGGCTGCCTGGGAAGCCACGGCACTCCTCCGGTGTAATTCTGGTCCATCATGACCTTCACCCCTCACTTTTAAACCATGCCTAGATGTGGCTGCTGAGGTTCAGTGTGATTATCTTGGCAGAGCCCTGGCCAGTATTACTTCAAACCCATGATGAAGGAGTTCCGGTTTGAGCCGTCCTCACAGATGATCGAGGTGCAGGAAGGCCAGAACCTGAAGATCACCATCACGGGGTACCGAACCGCTTACAGGTAAGTGCCCCAGCCACCCGACTGTCTTTCAGGGCTGGGCTGGCAAATCACATTCAGGCTTCTGTTGCCTGGAAACGCATCCCAGGCTTCACGTTGATTTTACCTGGGAGGCAAGGGAGATGAGATACGTGGGCAAAGAAATTTTGACTGCTGCCCTTCTTTCCCAGTCTCAAATTTCCTATTTTGGAATTAGCTTGAGAGAGTCTGTTGAGTTGCTAAAAGCTTTTATTTATTTTTATTTTTTGAGACAGAGTTTCACTCTTCTTGCCCAGGCTGGAGTACAATGGTGCATTCTCAGCTCACGGCAACCTCTGCCTCCTGGGTTCCAGCAATTCTCTTGTCTTGGACTCCCAAGTAGCTGGGACCACCACCATGCCCGGCTAAATTTGTATTTTTAGTAGAGATAAGGTTTCACTTTGTTGGCCAGGCTGGTCTCGAACTCCTGACCTCAGAGATCTGCCTGCCTCGGTCTCCCAAAGTATTTGGATTACAGGCGTGAGCCACCGTACTTGGGCACTTTTATTTTTTAAAAGAGTTTCAAACCTGAATTAAATTACTAAAAGGAGAAAATGTGCTCAGTTGAATAAAACTTCAAAATGCTGAAAAGAGTATAGTGTAAAATTTCCCCTCTGTCCCATCTCCCAGTCACACAAGTTCCTCTTCTGGGAGACAACCAGTACTTCTAGTTTTTCTGAATGCTTCCAGCTGTAGATAGATAGATACACATTAGTGTCTGGCAAGGTACAGTGGCTCACACCTATAATCCCAACACTTTTGGAGGCTGAAGTGGGAGGTCCACTTGAGTCCGGAAGTTAAGGACCAGCCTAGGCAACGTGGCAAGACCCCCTCTCTACAAAAAAATAAAAATAAAGAATAATTATTTTATTCTATAGAAAAATATCTATAGATAGATACATACATACATGTATACACACACACGTATTTTTTGTACACTTATACAGAATCACTTTAGATGAAGAGTAATTGGAAAGATTGGGTTTAGAAAAATGGACCATTTTCTACTGAATATGTGGTGTGAAAGAGGAAGTGAGTTATTTCCGTGTTATTGAAAGCTCCATTATTTCAAATAAAGCCTGGAAAGAATAAAATAAAGCCTTAACCTTCTTAAATTACAGTTTTCCAGAGCATCCCTCAAAATGTATGAGGAGAGAAATTGATGGCAGCTTGTCCCTCTGGCGGGAAGGTGTGGTTTGGAAGTGGGCTGGCCACACCAAGTTGCCTGGGTCATTGGGGCACAGTTCTCCACTGAGCTATTTTGCCCTGTAATTGTTGGTAAATGGGAAACACTTGGGTCCTTCAGATCACCATGAGAATATCTCATTCGTGCCTTTTCTTGCCATACTAGTTGCTATGGCACAGTGTCCTCCTTAAACGGAGAGCCCGAACAAGGGGTTGCCGTGGAAGCGGTGGGCCAGAACGACTGCAGCATTTACGGAGAAGACACTGTGACAGACGAAGAGGGCAAGTTCAGATTACGTGGATTGCTGGTGAGACTTGGAACGTGTTTTCTTAAGGGATGTTTTTTTCATCCTGTGTCCAGAAGTGTCTTGTGGCCCCAAGACTGCCAGGAGTGGGGTGGGCGAGAGGGCTGGGGTGGGGCCCTGGAGCCCTCCCAATTCTTACCTTAATTGGTACCGTTTGCCCTTTTTCTAGCCAATAAGTCAGATCAAAGATCTGTGGCGCAGTGGAGTTTGAAAACCATGGGTTTGGTGGGACTTCTCCCTAGCAGGGTGTAGCCATGGCTTATGGTGGGGCTCTCAAGCCAAATGCCTATGTAGCCAGAAGAGCAGTGTGAACAGGGGAGGAGGCTGGGCGAATGATAGGGAGTGGTGAGGGCTGTGGAAAGGGACAGCCTGTCACTTGGCTCCAGCTTATTGTAGCCATGGGGGAAGACAGACTCAGGGTTGCCAGATCATTGAAATTTTAAAAAGAGAAGTCAGAAATTCCCACTTCCCAGAAGTAATACCCAGCACAAGTATTTGGGAATGCCTAAGATGGACATTCCAGATATCCATCAATGTGTATATACGGGTAGAGGGGAGGGGCGGATGGAGAGGAGAAACATCTTAGAAGAGTAAGAGCGCATAGTGTGCTTGGAATTTTGAAATAAGAAACCAAATTTGATTTATTTGGGGTAGAAGAAAATGAAACTGAGTTGGGATTGAAGGAGTCCCAAAATTTCAGGTGTTTCCACACTAGGGGTGTTCTTAAAGGAACTCTAGACTCTCAAGAAGGTTAACAGGCCACAGATTGGGAAATGAGGGGACAGAAATGCCCCTGGTCTGTCTTAGTGACCTCGTGCAGCCAGACCAGGCTTGGACCAGGCATGATATGACAAGCCCCCTTTCTAGAGAATTGACTCCTGAGTTTATTTGCAGCCGGGATGTGTGTACCACGTTCAGCTCAAGGCAGAAGGCAACGACCACATTGAGCGGGCGCTCCCCCACCATCGGGTGATTGAGGTAAGGCATTAAGTGCTGCCACTGCACTGGGGTGTGGGTGCCTCCCTGATCAGAAGTCCTCCTGTCTCCTCTGGCTGTCTGCCTTTCATCTGTGGCAGGGGC
>NW_012104143.1:1437635-1440809 GCF_000951045.1 Mandrillus leucophaeus | reverse complement strand
AAACTGAGTTGGGATTGAAGGAGTCCCAAAATTTCAGGTGTTTCCACACTAGGGGTGTTCTTAAAGGAACTCTAGACTCTCAAGAAGGTTAACAGCTGTCTCTTATACACATCTAGATGTGTATAAGAGACAGGTGTACCACGTTCAGCTCAAGGCAGAAGGCAACGACCACATTGAGCGGGCGCTCCCCCACCATCGGGTGATTGAGGTAAGGCATTAAGTGCTGCCACTGCACTGGGGTGTGGGTGCCTCCCTGATCAGAAGTCCTCCTGTCTCCTCTGGCTGTCTGCCTTTCATCTGTGGCAGGGGCAACTTTAATCCTAATTAAGGGTCCTCTTAGAATAGTGTCATCTTCACAAGCAACATCTTATGTGGGTTTTTAATGAACAGCGTTGCTGTCATGCATCCACAAAGGAAATTGGAACTGTTGTATCCTCCCCGCCGACTCGCCCTGTAAGCTCTGATCATTATTCCACAAGTTAAGGATTTTAAGTCATAAGCGGCATTTCAAATTAAGGGACAATAATAGAAAGAACATGGGCTTAATAGGTGGCAGGGCCACCCAGTTTTCTTAGGTTCGATGACCTTTTTCCTGCTCCCATTTGGTGGGCAGAGTTTTTTGATATTCAAGATTATGACCTAGCTAAATTAATCCCTAAAGAGGACGGCCTTCGAGTCACAGGATGTGGCCTGGGAATCATTTGAAGTAAGGCTTTTCTGTCACTGAATAACTCTTACTGGGAAGACTGGAGGGCTTAGGTGGGGCAAGAGGGGCTGCCTCTCTTAGTGGCTTTATTTAGGTGGCTTCATTATGCATGAAGATTGTGAGGAGTCTGGAGGGAGGATGTTGGGCCAGTTAGAACTTTTGACCTAGGAAGTGGATTTTCTTTTTTTTTTGAAACGGAGTCTCACTCTGTCACCCAGGATGGAATGCAGTGCCGCGATTTCGGCTCACTGCAACCTCTGCCTTGTGGGTTCAAGTGATTCTCCTGCCTCAGCCTGTAGCTGGGACCACAGGCGCAATCCATCACCCCTGGCCGATTTTTGTATTTTTAGTAGAGACGGGGTTGCATCATGTTGGCCAGGCTGGTCTTGAACTCCTGACCTCAGGTGATCTGCCCGCTTGTGCCTCCCAAAGTGCTGGGATTATAGGCATGAGCCACCGCACAGGGCCGGAAGTGGATTTCCTTGATGTCTTTACGGTGTTGGCATTTTAAATGGCTGGAATGACTGCATCTCACACCAAAAGCTTTGCACGTTCTCGGTGTAGTAACTTAGGCCAGGATCACTAGCATAACATGGACTGTGGCCGGGCAGGTAGGGAAGGGAAGGGGGCTGGCCCTCTGGGGTCTCGCAAACCCCATGTACAGACCCCATGCGGAGGGGGTGCTGTGACTCTGCCCCTGCTCCAACAGGCAAGGACATCCTTCTCCTTTTTTTAAGAGAAACTGGAAAATCTGGCTTCATATATGAAATTTCTTAATTTTTAACATGTTGGCAAGCAATTAAAACTTAGAAAAAAAAATACTGTGCTCTTGAAATGAAATGTGTCTATGGGCCAGGGATAGCCGTCTTCTGTCAGTTTGTGACCTTGGACGTAGGGTACTCAATGACAAACTTCGCTTCCTTAATGTGAGAAGTGAAGTTTGCCGTGAAGCAGCTCTCAGGCCGTCGGACGACTGGCATAGAAGTTCCTCCTCCAGCTTTCTCATTACTGGCATTCCCTGTTTCTCTCTCTAGGTTGGGAATAATGACATCGATGATGTAAACATCATAGTTTTCCGGCAGATTAATCAATTCGATTTAAGTGGAAATGTGATCACTTCCTCTGAGTACCTTCCTACATTATGGGTAAGACCAGACTTTAAACTCCAAATATTGTGTTCCCTTTGGCTTTGAGACAAGTGGGAATGGGATGTTTTTGGTTTTGTGCCTGTCTCGTGCCTTAGGTGTGATAGGTGGAGGTGCTCCAGAGTGCCGCCTGCTGAGGGCTGAGGTTGAGATTTAAGAACCTCGGACCACAACACGTATTTGGGAGAGTGATTGCCAGTTGAGAGAGAGAATGTATTCCAGTTTCAGATAACTGTCTGCCTTCTTCCAAAGAATTATAGTAGAAAGCTGATCAATGATCAATACAATATGGAATCTAATGTGGAAAGCCAGTTTTAAAGATTAAGTGCCTTGTAACTTTTAAAATTTTCTCTGGAGTGGAGGTCATGTTAGACGTTCTTGCATTGGTATAAAGAAATGCCTGAGGCTAGATAATTTAAAAGTAAAGAGGTTTCATTGGCTCCTGGTTCTGTAGGCTGTACAGGAAGCATAGTGGCTTCTGCTTCTGGGGAGGCCTCAGCAGGCTTCTAATCATGGCAGAAGGTGTAGTGGGAGCAGGCGTGTCATGTAGCGGAAGCTGGAGCAAAAGAGAGAGAGGTGGGGGCGCGGTGCCACACACTTTTAAATGATCACATCTCACAAGACCTCTATAATGGAGACAGCACCAAGCCACGAGGGATCCACCCTATGATCCAGTCGTCTCCCACCAGGCCCTACCTCCAGCACAGGGGATTACAATTCAACATGAGATTTGGGCAGGGACAAAAAATATCCAAACAGTATCAGAGGTGGTGGGCGGTGGGCTGGAGAGCAGCTGGTCTGGGCTGTCTCTTGTCTCCAGTAGTGACTCACCTTGCTGCCTTGGCCAGTCACTTCATTTCCACATGCCTCGACTTGGTCCTCTGCAAAACCTAGATTTTGGACTCAGAGATGTCTTATAATCTTGTTCAGCTCTAACAAAATCTCCATGTTGCCATTAATGAAGAAATGTTTATAAAATACCCTGCAGACCCTCTGCAGATGTTAATGATTTGCTCTGGGGGTATATTGTTAAGATGTACTTGTAGCTTTACAAGCAGGTAAGTATTTGGCATGGGTGAGGAAGTGTGTGTGGGCTTTAGTCCACTCTGTCAAGGGCTTGCAGGCGTGTGCTTGTGGGGACCAGGCAGGTAATGTCAGAGAGTGCAGAGGGTTGAGTAGGGAGGGGGGCAAACTGGGGAACTCCTGCCCTGTCCATGAGGGGCACAGGGGAGGGGAGGAGGCAGAGGGGAGGGAGGAGGCAGAGAGGAGGGGAGGAGGCAGAGGGGAGGGGAGGAGACAGAGAGGAGGGGAGGAGACAGAGGG
>NW_012104143.1:1431530-1437585 GCF_000951045.1 Mandrillus leucophaeus | reverse complement strand
GGAGACAGAGAGGAGGGGAGGAGACAGAGGGGAGGGGAGGAGGCAGAGGGGAGGGGAGGAGGCAGAGGGGAGGGGAGGGCGCCGCTCTCTGGTTCCTGATTGTTGCAGTGCTGGAATTGAGGCTCAAGGCTGGTGTCACTTCCCAGTTTTCCAGAGAAGCTAGAAATTAGAATTATTTGAAATCACCTGATTTTTAAACATAGTCGGTGAATTCAGATTTACTTAAGATGTTATACAAGGCAAAATAACACATAAGGGGTCTTCGATGTGACCCATAAGCCTTCAGTCTGTGACTTTCATTTTAGGAAAATTCCCCTTGTGTGTTATGTAGAAGGGTGCCAGCGTGGGCCCAGGGAGGTGGTCCTGGCATTCTCTTGTGGCAGGTGCAGTGTGGCATCCTCACAGCCTTTGCCATCAGCCAGGACTGCACCTTAGTCTTGCTCACGCCCCATCCTGGATGGGAGTGAGAACAGGCAACAACCCCAGAAATAAAGCCAGAAACCAAGTACTCCAGTGCCTCCTGAAGCAGCGTGGAGAGCCAAGTTCATGATGGGATGCGTTTTGAGTTTAACAGATACTGGAGTTAAGGTGACATCATATGATGAGGCAGTGCGAGGCGGGAACCCCCAGGAGTCCTCAGGGGGTTGAGTCCCCGGCACCACCATGTGTAAGTTGTGTGACCTTAGGTGGCTTTGGCTCTCTGGGTCTCCATAGGGATAATAACAATGCCTGTTTTGTAGTCAGGATTGGCGATAATGTAGATAAAATATCTGGCGCCTGCCCGACATGTTACAGATGTTCAACACGTGTTAGAAGCTATTCTTTCTAATATTACTATTATATTAACTCATATGACTATTTTGAGCAAGAACATAGGTAGTGAGAATCTGATTTGAATCTTAATTTCTGTGCATGGTGCATAACTGGATGAAATCTCAGATGACAGAGGCATGTGTGATGTCTATGGAGGGAGCTTTCTTTTTCAAATATCCATGTTTCCAAAGACACCCACCCAGAGAGCGGCTGTCCTGAGGATGTCTGATAGGAAATATTGATTGTGTTTCAGTTTCAAAGCATCTCCGGCTTTGTTTCTCTCTCCAGGTCAAGCTTTATAAAAGCGAAAACCTTGACAATCCGATCCAGACAGTTTCCCTTGGCCAGTCCCTGTTCTTCCATTTCCCCCCGCTGCTCAGAGACGGCGAGGTAATGCCTGTGGCTGGATTCTACCTTCTGCCTTTGTTTTAATAATTCTGCTATTTAGTTTAAGGAAGCACAGTGCTCTCCTTTTCTCCCTAAACACCACTCTGCAGAAATGCACTCTCTGAATCAAAAGAGGTTGAGTTCTGTAGGGATTATTTTTTCTTCATTGTTTTTCTATTTACAAAAAGAATACATATTCATGACAGGAGATTTTGGAAAAAAGAAAAAAAAAAGACATAAGCCCATCATCCAGAAATAGCCACTGCTAACGCGGTGATTGGTATCCTTTGGGTGTTTTTTCAGGCACGTGTGTGCCTGCATGTATAAATATAAATAGACATTCATTTTAATAATTCAAAACTTACACTGTTTTATACATTGTTTTGTAATCTGTGCCTTTCAATGAAGAATTTATCACAAATCTGTTCTTCATCATTAAATCTTTTTTTTTTTTTTTTTTTTTTTTACAGAGTCTCACCTTGTTGCCCAGGCTGGAGTGCAGTGGTGCGATCTTGGCTCACTGCAAGCTCCACCTCCCGGGTTCACGCCATTCTCCTGCCTCAGCCTCTGGAGTACCTGGGACTACAGGCACATGTCACCACGCCCAGCTAATTTTTTTTTTTTTTTTTGTATTTTTGGTCGAGACAGGGTTTCACCGTGTTAGCCAGGATGGTCTGGATCTCCTGACCTAGTGATCCACCCGCCTCAGCCTCCCAAAGTGCTGAGATTACAGGCGAGAGCCACTGTGCCCAGTTAAATCTTTCATACTGTGATTTTTATGGACAGTAGTCCGTAAACTAGGAAATGCCATGATTTATTTAATCAAGGCCTACTGTTGGGCATGATCAACTCTTGCGCTTTGAACATATCACCCCATGCTTTCCTTCTAGGAAGGTTTCTGCTAAGAAGTCCACTTTTAAAAATGCCTTGTAATTTTTAAAAATTTCTGTATTTTAAAATTCTGCTGTTTAGTTTAAGGACACACAGTTTCCTCATGATGGGGGATCCGCTGAATGAGATGAGTTGCTTTTCTCTTCCTGCTTTGAAATTTTTCTCCGTCTTTGATAATCTGATTATAATGTGTGTTGTGTAGAACACTTGCAGCTTGACCTTTTTGGTGTCCTTTGGGTTACATGAATCTGGATGTCTCCCTCCTTGGAACTGGAAGGTTTTCAGCCATTATTTTGTACATCATTTACTGATTATAAAGTACTTATTATCAATTCTGTTTGGATAGAGCTAACTTGTAGTTGGTGTGGGGAGTACAAACTTTGCAAAGAATTTGGTTCTTTTCTGGTGGTCTTAGCCTGAGGATGTCAAGTGTGAGCCTAGGGGGTAACGTTCCCTCTCCTGGCTCCTTACCACCTGCTGTGAGAACGATGTACTCTGGCCCTTCTCTGTGGAAAATGACTGCAAAATAATGAAACAGGCTGTCATGGAATTTTCCCCTCCTCTTTCTCCAGGGGTGTTGAAATAGTCACTTTCTACAGCAATGTGGAAACATCTTGGGCTTTGGGATCACACTTCCCCTGAGTTCAGAGCCTTCATAGATGTGTGGCAGCCTTCTTAGCTGAGTGACCCTGGGCAAGTTACTCCTAGTCTCTTCATGCTTGACTTTCCTCATCTATAAGACGGGGGTGATGATCCCGACCTTGCCAGTGGTTGAAAGCAGAACAGCCACGGGCCTCATGCAGTGTGTGTGGTGCCTGGCACCTGGTCGGTGCTTAGCACACAGAGCTGTGGCTGCCCCTGGTGCTGTTCCAGGGATGCTGTATTTTTAGGATTTGCCAGCTTATGTGCCTCTCAAACATCGTCCCTTAGAAATCAGCCTCGTTGTGGATCCTCAGTTGTATCACATACCTCCCTAATCAGAATTGGCTCATAATAATTTTTTGTGTTTCATAAAGTCAGATCCTCAGAGGACCGTAATTGTCAAGGTTGAGTACTCATAACAAGAGCTGCAGGCTCTGACAGCCTTATCAGAAGCCACAGTCTCAGAGACACTGGGGGGACACGCCCGCCACTGCTAGAATAGCCCACTGAGGTTGCTACTTTGAAGGTAGCAACCTTGGTTTGGATGTGTAGACTTGGGGATTTCTTTAAAAACATAAAGTTCTTTACATCACAGCCATATGTTAGGTTTTAGTTTTCATTTGCTTTGCCAGAGCTGTCCTTATAAAAATAACTTCTTCCCATGTGTGTATAGAACTATGTTGTGCTTCTGGACTCCACACTCCCCAGATCCCAGTATGACTACATCTTGCCTCAAGTTTCTTTCACCGCAGTGGGCTACCATAAACACATCACCTTGATTTTTAATCCCACGGTAAGTAAAAGACGGAGTTTAAAAAAAAATAATGGATTGTGTTTGGTGGCTCTGCCTGTAATCCCAGCACTTTGGGAGGCCAAGGCTGTTGGATCTCTTGAGCCAGGAGTTTCAGACCAGCCTGGGCAATATGGTCAAACCCCATCTCTACAAAAAATACAAGAATTAACCGGGCGTGGTGGATTATATATATATAGTCGCGGCTACTCGGGAGGCTGAGGTGGGAGAATCACCTGAGCCTGGGAGGTCGAGGCCTCGATGAGCCATGATCATGTCCCTGCACTCCAGCTTGGGTAACAGAGTGAGACCCTTTCTCCGGAAGAAGAAAAACAAAACAAATCCAAACAATCCATGGGGTGGCGAGAGAAGGTGTGCCGTACAACCTGTGCTCCAGATTGCAGGTTGCAGGGCAGATGTTTAAAGGGCTCCTGGCATTGGGTCACTTTCTCGTTCTGCCTTCTGGATTCTGGGCTTCCCCAGATTGTTTTTAGCTTTTCTGAGCCCTGATGCCTGCGATTTCCTTTGAGGAGGAAACTGGTAACAAGAGCAGTGTAATTGTTTAGATCGGTGGCTCAGGAATGATTTTGGGGGAGGAGGGACACCACTACCCCGTTGCTGGTGTGACGTGTGCTCCTCCATGAGGGGACACATGGTACATGGCCACTCAAACCTCTAGAACCAACTGCTACTTTACAGGAAATAGAGAGGACCCAGGAGCCACAAATGACTCCACAGGGATGCAGGATAAACACCTGGCGCCTGATTTGTTTGACAAATAAATTGCAAGGAAAAAAAAAAAAACCCAACAACAGATGGACAGAATACCTGTGGGTTAAAAGAAACTTAATTTATCGCTTAATTCGGTACAATATGTGGCCGTTACTATATGCAATATGTGTATCTGTTGCATACAGTCTGTCGTGTATCCGATAGACTGGAACAGTGGAACAAACAAAACGTACAGGTATCTTTCATCTTCTTGATAAAAGTATTTAGCGGTTCCTAAAGCTCAGGTGCAATATTGTCACCTGATGATTAAACTGACACATCAGGCATGACAAACACAGAGTCCAGGGCTCAGCCTCAGGACTGCTGATTCTGAATTTGACAGGGGGTGAAAGTGTAGCACAAAAGTCTGCATTAAAAAACAAAAATCTGGCCTCATAGCTACTGTATTGGTCATTGCTTCTAGGCCTTTTCAGTGGGAAGAATAAGAATTTTCTTGTTTTGAAAAAATATAGCTGTAAATGGAACCATGTCTTCCGATCCTCCTTATCCCTCTTTTGATAACTGCACAGCGTTCCTCCGTGTGGATGTACCATATGTCTTAGGCCATTCGGGCTGCTGTTTTGTAACTTAGACTGGGTAACTTATAAACAACCAGCATTTATTTCTTACAGTCCTAGAGGCTGGGAACTCCAGGATAAGGCGTTGGCAGATTTGGGGTCTGGCGAGGACTTGCTGTCTGCTTCATAGATGGTGCCCCCTAGCTGTGTCCCCACAAGGCAGAAAGGGGCAAACCAGTCCCCTCAGGCCTCTTTGATAGGGGCATTAATCCCTGACTGAGTCACCTCCTAAAAGGGATGTCGTCTTGATACTATCACATTGTGGATTAGGGTTCAGCCTGTGAACTCGGTAGGCACAGACACATTCAGATCCTGGCACTACGTGTAGGGTTTTCAGTTCGCCCCTGGTTGAGGGGCTTTTGTGTTGTTACTGGTTTTCTGCTATTACACATAATATTACACATAACCCTTTAACGAATTGCCTCGTGCATGCATGTTTTTGAATGTTCGTCAGTCTCTCTTTGGAACACACTCCCAGAAGTGAAATTGCTGAGGCAAAGGGTAAATGCATCCGGAATTCTGATTGATAACGGCCACTTCCCTTCCATGGGGTTTTACTGTTTTGTATTCCCTCCAGCAGTGAATGAATACCCTTTTCTCCCCAACAGAGTATGTTGTCAAATTTTTCAATGTTTGCAGTCTAATAGATGAGAAGTGATACTATCTAAGTGTACTTTTAATTTGCATTTCTCTCTCTTCATGTGGTTAAGAGCCATTTGTATTTTCTGTGAACTGTTTAACCTATTTTCTATAGAATTTTTGGTCTTTTTCAACTGTTTTCAGCTCTTTGTATATTAGGAATATTAACCCTTTGTAATGTCTGTTGTACGTATTTTTCCCAATTTGTTGTTTATCTTTTCACTTGGCTTATGCAAAGATTTACTTTATTTCTATGTTAGATGTGTTGATATTTTTCTTATTGCTTCTGGATTTTAAAGTCATAGGAAGGTTTTCTTCCTTCCCAGCTTTTATAGGAATTTATCGTGTTTTTTTTCAGGGGGACTTTTATGATTTCTCTTTTTACATTTAAACTTCTCTATCCATTTGGAGTTTTTCCTGGTATAGGTGTGAAGTATGGCTCCAAATTGTCTTTTTCCACATGCTATCCAGTTGCCATTTCATGCTTTTTAAACGCCATCCTGCATGGAAGGTGGACAGGAATTACCTCTCATTTAGAGATGAG
>NW_012104143.1:1424108-1430980 GCF_000951045.1 Mandrillus leucophaeus | reverse complement strand
AAAAAAAAAAAAAAAAAAGAAAGTGCCAGAAAGGTAAGCATATGCAAGAACCACTTACCTTTGTTTGGGGCTGCACTGTGGCCCCATTGGGTGGGAGAGGCTTCTGTGAAGGCCGTTGACAGCTGCAGGCAGCGACATTCTCAGAAGCCCCTAGCAGACAGCTCATCTGGGCTCAGGGACACACCTGAGAGCCGGTGGCAGGAATGTAGAGACACTGCTTGGTGGTGGCCGAGCAGCCCAGCGTCGTAGCTGCTGCCTGTCACTTCGGAGAATGTGAGAAACTGTGCCTGCCGGGGCTTGGATTCCCGAGCAGGGCCAAGTGATGAATGAAGAGAGCCTGCTCTGTACCACCCTGCACAGGGCCCTCACAGGTTGATCCTTACAGTAAGCCTTCGAGCAGGTGTGCCGTTCCTCCCATTTCCACAGAAGCCCAGAAACATTGAGTCCCTTCCCGAGTGTTAGTCAGCAGAACCAGGACTCAGGTGAGGCAGTTTGTCTCAAGCCACGTGGTTTCCGCCTTGTTCTACCCTCCTCGTGATGAGTGGCTCAGCATTGCACGTTCACGGGGGCTTTGTAAGCACATTGGTTTCCTTCTTTGTTGTGACTGCCCACCGCCTCGCGACTGGATTTGACTCAGTATTCTGTGCACTGCTGAGTATTTCACATACTCATTTCATCGAGTTTCACAGCGTCCACCCCTAGTGGGTGTTGTTTATACGATCTCCATGTCATAGTTGAGTAAACTGAGTCTCAGCGTGGTTGCCTGAGTTTACCCAGTGAGGCCTGGGACCTGAGCCTACACTCAATCACTCTAATTCCTGCTGAATTAAACTTTTATTTACGTATTTATTTATTCATTATTTTTTTTTTCTGAGATGGAGTCTTGCTTTCTCGCCCCTGCTAGAGTGCAGTGTCATGATCTTGGCCCACTGCAACCTCTGCCTCCTGGGTTCAAGTGATTCTCCTATGTCAGCCTCCTGAGTAACTGGGATTACAGGCGTGCACCATCGCTCCTGGCTAATTTTGTATTTTTAATAGAGATGGGGGTTTCACCATGCTCGCCAGGCTGGTCTTGAACTCCTGACCTCAGGTGATCTGCCCACCTCAGCCTCCCAAAGTGCTGGGATTACAGGCATGAGCCACCGCGCCTGGCCTGAATTAAACTTAAGTGTTTACTTCAGTGGAAAAATGGGTTGGGATCTAAGAGATGTCCAAAAATACAGGAGTAGGCAGTTGGAGATGGAAATCTGTTCCTGCCCTTACTCTTTCATTTATGAAAGGGCATCCCAGGTACAGTGTCCCCCACAGTCACTTTCTAGCCCAGCAGTTCTCGGATGGGTTGGTTGCAGGACCGCTTTATACTATTAAAAATTATTGAGGATTTTAAAGAGTTTGAGTTTGCATGGATTATCTCTGTGTGTATTTATCATATTAGAAATTAAAACAGATGTTGAAAACACGAGAACCCACAAGCCACACATTCCATTAGTTGTGAGTGTGATGACGTCAGGGCACGTTGCCTCTGGAGAAGTCCACTGTGCGCTTGTGAACAAATGAGGTGGAAAAGGCACATCACATCTTACTATTGTCATGAAAATAGCTGCAGCCTTGGGAACCTCCTGAGAGAGGTGTCCTGGTACCCTACACTGAAAACATTGCTCTGGCTCATTAACTGGTTTTTATCATTACTGGAAAGTTCTCATTTCATTTATTTGTTTCCTTTATAGGAGTAGAGTGGGCTAATAGGATCTACGTTCACTTGATGCTTTAGAACCCAGCATTTCAGGGGCTTTAGCAAGATGGAAATTTCTGTCTCATGTCAAGTATCCAGGAGTGACCAGTGCAGAGATAGTCTGGTAGCTCCAAGGCATCAGGGCACCCATGCCCCTTCTGTCTCATTGTGCCGTTCCAGTGCATTGCTTTTCTCCAAAATGGGGCAGTTGGCCAAATGCTGTCCACCTAGCAAAAGGGAGGGCACACCACTTCTCCTCTAGGGTCCAGCCAGGGTGTGGCACTTACCGCTTCTGTTCCTGTATCATTGGCCAGAATTTAGTTCCAGAGCTGTGCCTGGCTGCAGGGGAGGCTTGGAAAGGTAGTCTGTATTCTCAGTGGCCCAGATGAAAGTTGGGGGTTCTATTGGGAGAAAGGGAGAATGGCAACAGGGATGCTGGTAGCAGTGCCTGCTTTGCTTCCTCACTAGGCCGTACTGGCTGGGAATAGCTGCCCCTCACTGTGTGCCCTGGGCCTAGAACAGTAGGTTCTTGATACATCCTTGTGGGACTAAGTCCCTGCAAGTTGCTGGGACTCAACAAATGGAGACCTAGTTGCTTTTCAACCACCAAGACTCCCTGATAGCTGCATCTTTTCATTCCCTCGGTTTGGAGGAACGTTCAGAGGCTGAGGAATGCCTTGTCATTGGAATCTCTTTATCCCTGAGTTTCAGAAGCAAATAGAGTGAGAGTTTGGGCAGAAGAGGATTCATGGGAAAATATATCCAAATCACTTTGGTTCCTTCCTTTGGATAGAAAGAATTTGGATCATGACGGCCCCTGGGTGTCCTCGGGTGGCCACTTTGGAAGGCTGGGTGGGTGGTGGCTGTGACACTGTGGAAGATGGATGATGGACAAGCGTGTGGCCTTGGTGAGGAGTGACGGGGCTCTCGGTGTTTGCAGAGGAAGCTGCCTGAACAGGACATCGCACAAGGATCCTACATTGCCCTGCCACTGACACTGCTGGTTCTGCTGGCCGGTTACAACCACGACAAGGTAGTGAGTAACTGGGATTACAGGCGTGCACTATCGCTCCTGGCTAATTTTGTATTTTTAATAGAGATGGGGGTTTCACCATGCTCGCCAGGCTGGTCTTGAACTCCTGACCTCAGGTGATCTGCCCACCTCAGCCTCCCAAAGTGCTGGGATTACAGGCATGAGCCACCGCGCCTGGCCTGAATTAAACTTAAGTGTTTACTTCAGTGGAAAAATGGGTTGGGATCTAAGAGATGTCCAAAAATACAGGAGTAGGCAGTTGGAGATGGAAATCTGTTCCTGCCCTTACTCTTTCATTTATGAAAGGGCATCCCAGGTACAGTGTCCCCCACAGTCACTTTCTAGCCCAGCAGTTCTCGGATGGGTTGGTTGCAGGACCGCTTTATACTATTAAAAATTATTGAGGATTTTAAAGAGTTTGAGTTTGCATGGATTATCTCTGTGTGTATTTATCATATTAGAAATTAAAACAGATGTTGAAAACACGAGAACCCACAAGCCACACATTCCATTAGTTGTGAGTGTGATGACGTCAGGGCACGTTGCCTCTGGAGAAGTCCACTGTGCGCTTGTGAACAAATGAGGTGGAAAAGGCACATCACATCTTACTATTGTCATGAAAATAGCTGCAGCCTTGGGAACCTCCTGAGAGAGGTGTCCTGGTACCCTACACTGAAAACATTGCTCTGGCTCATTAACTGGTTTTTATCATTACTGGAAAGTTCTCATTTCATTTATTTGTTTCCTTTATAGGAGTAGAGTGGGCTAATAGGATCTACGTTCACTTGATGCTTTAGAACCCAGCATTTCAGGGGCTTTAGCAAGATGGAAATTTCTGTCTCATGTCAAGTATCCAGGAGTGACCAGTGCAGAGATAGTCTGGTAGCTCCAAGGCATCAGGGCACCCATGCCCCTTCTGTCTCATTGTGCCGTTCCAGTGCATTGCTTTTCTCCAAAATGGGGCAGTTGGCCAAATGCTGTCCACCTAGCAAAAGGGAGGGCACACCACTTCTCCTCTAGGGTCCAGCCAGGGTGTGGCACTTACCGCTTCTGTTCCTGTATCATTGGCCAGAATTTAGTTCCAGAGCTGTGCCTGGCTGCAGGGGAGGCTTGGAAAGGTAGTCTGTATTCTCAGTGGCCCAGATGAAAGTTGGGGGTTCTATTGGGAGAAAGGGAGAATGGCAACAGGGATGCTGGTAGCAGTGCCTGCTTTGCTTCCTCACTAGGCCGTACTGGCTGGGAATAGCTGCCCCTCACTGTGTGCCCTGGGCCTAGAACAGTAGGTTCTTGATACATCCTTGTGGGACTAAGTCCCTGCAAGTTGCTGGGACTCAACAAATGGAGACCCAGTTGCTTTTCAACCACCAAGACTCCCTGATAGCTGCATCTTTTCATTCCCTCGGTTTGGAGGAACGTTCAGAGGCTGAGGAATGCCTTGTCATTGGAATCTCTTTATCCCTGAGTTTCAGAAGCAAATAGAGTGAGAGTTTGGGCAGAAGAGGATTCATGGGAAAATATATCCAAATCACTTTGGTTCCTTCCTTTGGATAGAAAGAATTTGGATCATGACGGCCCCTGGGTGTCCTCGGGTGGCCACTTTGGAAGGCTGGGTGGGTGGTGGCTGTGACACTGTGGAAGATGGATGATGGACAAGCGTGTGGCCTTGGTGAGGAGTGACGGGGCTCTCGGTGTTTGCAGAGGAAGCTGCCTGAACAGGACATCGCACAAGGATCCTACATTGCCCTGCCACTGACGCTGCTGGTTCTGCTGGCCGGTTACAACCACGACAAGGTAGGAAATCCAGAGGCCTCAGGAGACGGTGGGCGTGTCAGGGAGAGCGAGTCCTCACAGCTGCAGGAGTGATAGCAGGGGGGTATCCAGGGTCACAGAAAACACATTTCAGGGTCGGGAGGGCCCCTGAAGGCCTCAAGTCCACTCTTAGGTCTCCTTTCAAGGTTGTAAACTTCTGTAACATCTCCTAATCCTTAAACCTGGAACACCTCTAGGGACATGTTGGTCCCAGAGAGAGGCCAGCCCATCCCTAGTACAGAGGCCTGCCTCGTTTGAACTGAAACCCACCCATTAGCACATGGCAGCTGCTGACCATGTCTGAAGAAGGTGTGTTGAGAAGTGAGGCTCCGCTGTTCGTCTGGCAGAAGCCTTCTCTTTGTACCCCTCTCTCTCACACGTTCTCTCTTTTCCAGCTCATTCCTTTGCTGCTGCAGTTAACAAGCCGGCTGCAGGGAGTCCGTGCGCTCGGTCAGGCAGCCTCTGACAATAGTGGCCCAGAAGATGCAAAGAGACAAGCCAAGAAACAGAAGACAAGGCGGACGTGAGGAGGAAGGGGGCAGTTATAGTCTCACTTGGGACAGGCCACAGCCAGGGGTCCGGCTGCCACCTGCCCATGGGATAAAAGCCAAAAGCATGCGTCAGCTAACTTCAGCCTGTGCTGCTGGCCCCGTGCCCCGTGTCCCGCATCACTGTGGCATCCTGCACCCATCCTCACCCCTCCATATGGCCCCTCGTGCAATGCAATGAATGGACCCTCCTGTCACTCTGCTGAACAGAATTTATTTTCTGAGTCAAATATAATTTATTATTTTTGTCAAAGAAGTATTTAAGCTGTGCTGTGGTGTGAGAAGGTCATTCTTGATCTTCAGCCTTCGTTTGCAAGAAGAGTTCCAGTTAACATGGCGTTTGGATCCATGGTGAGGTACCCTAGGAATTTATCTGTTTTCTTCACTTTCCTTTGCATCTGAGATCCCTGCTGGAAACCACAGCACCCTGTATCCACTATTAGGAGGCTATGTTAGGAGGGAAAAATCAATAAAATGGCCCATTCATTTGTGTTGTAGCTCATCTCAGATGTATTTCTTGGATGGCATGCGCGTAACCCCCGGGGTCTTCAGTTAAGCCACATGTAGAGCAAGTCAGAGTCTTGAGTGAAGCTGACTAGGGCAAGACAAACAGCAGCTCAGTCTACATAATCCCAGCCGCTTTTGGCCTCAGTGATAGAGAAATCGGAGATAGTGGGGATTGTGGCAAATTGAAGTGTTCCCACCACGTCTAAAGGAAGCTTAGGTACTCAACTCTGGCTCACCCCTGCTGCGCAGAAATGTGCGTTCACTTTTCTAGAGAAGCCAGAAAAAGATTTCTATGAAATTTTCCCAATTTTAAACATTAGCCACAAATGCAGTGTTTTAAAAATAACTACACACTTTGGCCAAACAAAATGCCTATGTCGGCCGGGTGAGGCTTAAAGGTTGCCGGCTTGCCTGAGAGATCCAGAGGAAGTCACAGCATTTTAACAGCATGAACTTAATCCTTGCAGGAAGTCATTAAGTGATATTGAAGGAGGGGATGCAGCCATGCATCCAACATTTATTGAGTGCCGCATAGGACAGGCATGGGTATGTGAGGATGAGTAGAGTAGACAGCACTCTACAGCAAGCTGGAAGAGGCCGGGGGCTCCATCTGCCTTGTTCTTTGTACCCCAGTGCTTGGCACGTGGTGGGCATTCAGTAAGGAATGAATGAACGCATGCACACAGGAACGAATAGATGGGCACACAGTGCGTGTCCTCACAGCACATGACCCATCACTGGGTAGAAAGCAAGTCAGTAAGTAGACAGGGGTAATGCAGTGAGCCCAGGGCCTCCAGGTGGAGGAACATGGGCCACAGGAGCACAGAGTTCTCATCCCACCGGAGAGCTTGGGGAGCTTTCTGGATATGATGCGTGAGCAGAGTCCAAAAGGACGAAGCATGGAGAGAGGGAAAACAAGGCGGAAGTTCCTGTTAAGTGCCATTACCACCGCAGAGGGTCAGCTTGGGGGACTCCCTGGCTCTTGGGGGCCAACCGCAGAGCTGCACTGTTCCCACCTATCAGTTAGCTTGGTGTTGGCACCGTGGGAGGAAAGTGAACAGTGCTGAAGATCTGGGACAGATGTGGTATTAATACAGAATCCTTTTCTTGGAGTGTTTTCCAACTCTTATTCCAAGTGGACTCCCAGAAACATTCCTTTTGAATGTTAATGGGGTTTTTATTGACGGGGTGTAAAGGTTAAGAGCTTGTGAAAGATACGATTAAGTGTCAATACACTCCATCC
>NW_012104143.1:1413533-1423483 GCF_000951045.1 Mandrillus leucophaeus | reverse complement strand
ACAGGGTCTCGGCTATGTTGACCAGGCTGGTCTTGAACTCTTGGCCTTAAGTGATCCTTCTGCCTCAACTTCCCAAAAAGCTGAGATGATAGGCATGAGTCACCACACCTGGCCAGGGCAGTGACATTCTAAGGCAATGGCTTCACTTCAATCTTTTCTGGGGTTACAGGAGATGGGAAGGGCCGAAGGTGGCATGAGAATGTGTGTGTGTGTGTGTTTTTGTGTGTGTTTTTGTGTGTGTGTGGAAGGATTGGTGAGATGACTGGAGGAAGAGGCAGTCCTTGTGCTTAACTCTCATGGCCTAAATAGCGAGAAACAAAGATTCAGGAAATAAGGAAAAAACAAATGAGTGATTGCCTCTCTGGATCAAGCACACCAGCGGGCACAACCAGCCTTTCTTGAGCTACTGTGTGCCAGGCACCGTGCCGCACCCTTGCATGCATGTGGACGCTTCATGAGTTCATGAAGCAGGTATACTTCCAGCCCCATTTTTCAGAGAAAGAAACTGAGGCTGAACAATCTGGCAGCTGTCAGGTGGCAGAGCAGGGGTTTGAACCCAGGTCCAGGAGTTCTTAACCACCATGTTTTCCTGCCCTTGATGTATGAAATGAGATGATGTAGTCACGTGCCAGCTTGTCTAGGGATGACTCAGAGGTTTAGAGATGGATGTCACGTGGATGTCATACAGGAGAGGCAGGCATAAGCTATAGTAAAGTTAGGAAAGGCACAGTGACGTGGAGCAGTGTGTGCAGTGGACGGGTTCATGGCTGGGGGCGAGAATGGTGGAGGACTTTTGATTATTTCATCAGCATTGTTTCTGTAACCAAAGAGCTGCATGACCAGACCCTGAGATCTAGTTCCTTAGTAGGAATAATTATTAGGCACAATTCCCTTTACTTAAAAGCTGGGGCAGCCCTAAGGTAGGAGTTGGAAAGAGTTTGGGGGATAATGTTTGCTTGGTTGCCTTCTGTTTAGGCTGATGTTCAGTGAGGGTCAAGGGCTGTGTGTCCAATCCCTGGCATGCGGGGGTGTTTGTAGTACATAGCCAGCCTCAGGATGGCCCCCAGGGATCCACACTGCCTTTTTATATGGTCCCCTGCCACACTGAATCAGGCTGGCTTTGGGCAACCAGTGGGAAGTGGCGGAAGTGAGTGATGATGTGTGACTTCTCGGGCTAGGTCATCACAGGCATTGCACTTTGGCTCTCGGGAAGCCAACTGCCTTGCATGAGGCGCTCAGGCAGTCTCGTGGGGAGGGGTGAGTCCCCTGGCCCCCAGCCTGTACAGCTTGCACATGAGCCAGCTTGGAAGCAAATTTCCCAGCCCCGGTCAAGCCTTCTGATGAGTGCAGCTCCAGCTGACATCCGATTTCCACCACTCAAGAGACCCCAGGTCAGTGCTGCCCAGCTGAGCTCTTCCCGGGTTCTTTATTTCCCTCTAAAATGAGCTGTTTTAATTTTAGAAAACTTAAAAACATAGTGACAGTGAAGCACGGATATGCCTTACACACAGTCCCAAGTCAGTACTGACTTCAAGCTACGTCCTCTCTTTCCAAGAAAGAGAAAGCAGAGAACAAAGTTCAATCTACAGTGTCTTCCCAAATTCTTGACCCACAGGATCTGCGAATGTGTTCTATGACTGTATTAAGCCTCTAAGTTTGGGAGTAACTTATGCAACATTAGGCAAATGGAATAGTGCTCAATAAATGTCTGTCACATGAATGGGCAGTGACCATGGATGCATTTCTAGTTGTGTATTAGTTAAGGCTCTTCTGGTTTCAAGTAACAGAAATCCACCTCCAACTAGCTTGAGCAAAATGGGGCATTTCTCTGATCAAGTAACGGAGAAATCCAGGAGTGTCTGGCTTCGTGCATAGCTGGACCCAGGCTCAATTTCCACCTCCTGACTCTGCTTCCCTTGGTTGCAACTCTTTCAGGAATCAGCATTCCGAAAGACCACGCTGCTAGAAACAGACAGGCCCATCCTTTCAGCCGGGTCCAGGACTGTTTGCTCAGTCACTGCTCTCAGAGGCAGAGGCAGAGGCAGATGCCGGGCACACATCCACAGAAGTGGAGATGGCAGGGAACTGAGAGTGGAGTGTTGGAAAGCTGGCTTTTGCCTATGGGTTCTGCTTCTGACATTCATCTAACAATGTCGGGCTTTACATTGGCGCCATCTGCAGACCCAGGAGAAGGACAGCTTCCATCCCACCGCATCACATGCCAGTCCTGGGACAGGGGAATGACTTATGGGCAACCTTTCCAGAATCACCGGGGCCTGGCCACACATGAGCCACGCCCACGCTTATGTGACAGACGGCCCCTGTGCCTGGGGTGCTGTATTACCCAGGGGAACAAGTGGTCCTGGGTGGGCAAAAGCAACAGAAGAGAAGTCAGCTCCACTTCCTTCCAAAACCTGATGAGAAGTCCTGGTCAAAATCACCCTCCAGGCCCGGTATGGTGGCTCACACCTGTAATCCCAGCACTTTGGGAGGCTGAGGTGGGCGGATCATGAGGTCGAGGGATCGAGACCATCCTGGCCAACATGGTAAAACCCTGTCTCTACTAAAAATACAAAAATTAGCTGGGCGTGGTGGCAGGTGCCTGTAGTCCCAGCTACTCGGGAGGCTGAGGCATGAGAATTGCTTGAACTGGGGAGGCGGAGGTTGCAGTGAGCCGAGACCGCACCATTGCACTCTAGCCTGGCGACCGAGTAAGACCAAAAATTTAAAAAAATCACCCTCCATTTTTGGCTTTCTCTTTCATTAGCAAAATGAACCTTATTTTCTGACCATGACCATGAAATGCCTAGAGAAGGGAGACACTCATTTTCCAGTGGGCCTACTGTGTGCTGGGGTGGCGAGACTCTTCCTGCCCTGAAACTTGCTGAGGTTGGGGAAGATATTATATGGCTGGCTTCCTCTGTACTTTTTCAGTGGGGGCGGGTGTTTATGCTTCGTGATACAATGGTGGGATCTTGGTTGGAATATGAACTTTTTTTTTTAGATGGAGTCGTGTTCTGTTCCTCAGGCTGGAGTACAGTGGCACCATCACAGCTCACTGCAGCCTTGATCTCCCGGGTCAAGGGATCATGGTGCCTCAGCCTGCTGAGTAGCTGGGACTACAGGAGTGTACCACCACGCCTGGCTAATTTTTTTTTTTTTTTTTTTATCTTTGTAGAGATGAGCTCTCACTAGGTTGCGCAGGCTGGTCTTGAACTCCTGAGCTCAAGCAGTCCTCCCACCTGCCTCCCTAAGTGTTGGGATTACAGGCAAGAGCCACCACGCCCAGCCAGGATCACAGACATTTAAATTTCACCCCTTCTACTAGAAATTTAAATGTCTGTGATCCTGGGGTTGTTTAAGGTGCCACCCATCTACATATTCTTTCGGATGCACAATATTTCACTGTGTGAATGGAACAGCAGCCCTTCTTACGTGTGCTTTTTGGAATCTGAAGATTTTGTAAGATAAGATGAATGCATTGGAACAAGTGATCCTCAATTCTGTGCAGAGTCTGTGCCTCTGGAGACTGGCGGCTGCCCCTCCCTGTCTCGTCTTGCAAGAGAGGCAGCTGGCAAGAGGACAGAAGCCGGCAGCTGCTGCATTTTCATCCCATTTCTGCTCTTGGAGCTGAGGGGGAGAGGTGGCTAGCAGCCGCTCAGTGATCAAACTTGCAGCCTGCCTCTCTTGCTTCGTTTTCATGGACTGGAGTGGGTCTGGGTGTGGAGAAAGAACATTTTGCTTCTTGCCTCTCAGAGTTTCAAGAATGCCTCACCTGAGTGGCGACTGGTCCTCCGCATGCATTCATGGAATAAGTAATTATGACAGCGGTGAACTCCTCACTGTGAACTAATTACACAGACGATGTTCAAGACTTAGACTGAGCTACCGCAGGGGTTAGCAAACTATGGCCCACTGTTTTTGTTTTATAAATAAAGTGTTATGAGCACACAGCCATGCCCATTCATTTGCAGATTATGGCTGCTTTTACCTGGCAGTGCCAGAGGTAAGTAGTTGTGGCAAAGACCAGGTGGCCTAGAAAGCCTAAAATACTTACTATCTGGGCCTTTACAGAAAACGTTTTGTTGTTATTGTTGTTTTTGAGATGGCGTCTTGCTCTGTCACCCAAGCTGGAGTGCAGTGGTGTGATCTCAGCTCACTGCAACCTCTGCCTCTTGGGTTCAAATGATAATCGTACCTTAGCCTCCCTAGCAGCTGGGATTATAGGTGACTGCCCCCACGCCTGGCTAATTTTTGCATTTTTAGTAGAGACAGGGCTTCACCATATTGGCCAGGCTGGTCTCAAACCCTGACCTCAGATGATCTGCTCACCTCAGCCTCCCAAAGTGCTGGGATTACAGGCCTGAGCCACCACACCCAGCCCAGAAAACATTTTCTAACCTCTTGTCTAGTGGGTGCTTTGTAAAGTTTAGTTTTAGGGGGGGCATCATTCATTCATTCAATGAGTATGAACTGAGCATCGCCCCTGCGCTGGGTGCTGCTTGGCGTACTGGGGGTTTAGTGGTGTGAGAGAGACCGGGCCTCAGCTCTTAGGAGCACAATGCTGATGGAGGAGTAACGGTGATCACGCACGTTAGAAGTTATTGGATAATGCCAGGTGTTACGGAAAAAAGAAGCAGAACAAGGCAATGTGACAGAGGATGATTGATGTCATGGAAGGTCTCTCTGAGGAGGCAGCATTTGAGCTGAGACCTGAGGAGGGGAAGGGCCAGTTATGCAGAGATCTGGGAGAAGAGCTGCCCAGGCAGAGGGGATTGTAATTGCAAAGGGCCTGAGGAGGAAATGAGCTCTGTGAGTTTTAGGAATAGCAGAGAGGCCAGGGTGGCCAGAGCCAAGTGATTGAGAGGAAGAGATGAGAAAGATGGCAGGGACCGGGTCATGTGGAGGCCCTGGAAAGGAGTTTAGATTTTATTCTAATTGCAATGGAAGGCATTGGAGGGTTTAAGTAGGGAAAGGGGAGTGATCCGATGTATGTTTTTAAATAATCGCTTCTTTAAATTTTGAGGAGATTGGATTATTGGGAAGCAAGAATGAAGGTAGAGAGAGAAGCAAGGAGGATGTTGCGTTGGTTTAGGCAAAAGACAGCAATGGCTTGGATTAGGGTGATGGAAGTGACAGTGGCAGGACGTGGTGAGCTTGGGGCTATGCTTCAGAGATCAAGCAGAAAGGTCTTGCTGATGTATTTAATACAGGAGGTGAGGGAAGGGAGGAATCAATGATAATCCTTTGTTTCTGGCTGAACCACTGAGACGGGTAGGGAAATTGAGAGTTCTGTTTTGGCCATCATGAGTTTGAGATGCTTATCAGACACGTGAGTCTGCAACCTGGGTGAGAAATCACGGCTGGAGATGAGACGTGGTGAGCTGGGAGTGTTTTTGGATGACAGATGAAGCCACAGGATTGAATAATAGGTGTCCTTCTGAAGACTGAGAAGAAGAGAGGGCTGGGGGCCAAGCCTTGGGACAGTGCAACCTTCAGATGATGGGCAGGGAGGGCCCTGCTCAAGAGACGGGGAGGAATTGACCAGTGAGGTAGGGGGAAGTCCAGGAGAGGATGGTGCAGTGAATACCTAATGTTTTACTCATTCACTGGTAAATGAATGGGTGGATGGATGGATGGGTGAATGGATGGATGAATGCATGAATATTCCTTAATAATACAGTTGGCCATGGTCCATCCATATGACTCCTACGGACACCATGTTACCATTTCACACTTGTCTTCTATTTAGGAGAAACCAGACGAAACTGCCATCTTATATATAGGTCGAAAATGGCTTCCATAACCAACCACCTCACATGCTTACGGAAGTTCATCAAGTAGTGGATGGCGGTGGGGGGTGGGAGGTTTACAGGTTGGTAAAGGAGGCAAGGCTAGAGTGATCCATGTGGCAGTGGATTAGAGTGGCAGGCATCAGTGTGAACACATGTTTAGCTCAGTATAGATACAGATGGCTGCATAGAGAAATATTTATAGATATGTTACTAATCCTGGCTGTCAGCGAAGACAGCCTAGAAGCAAGGACACCCCAGTAGCAACAAACCTCTAGTGCCCAGGTCTGTGTTCTCCATTAAATACCATTCTCCCATAAAAGGAACCAGACTTCTTGAACAAATGTCGATCCTGGGGGACTGAGGGAGGAAATAGTTAAGAAGAACCTGAAGCATCTTGTAGGGTCACAGGGTGAGGAGGCACTAAATGAAACAAAATGAAACTGCTGCAGTGATGAGGCATCTCAGAGGGACACAGGAGCCAATGAAAAAGCTCCCGGGGTCAAAGCCAGAACAATTTGAGCCCCCAAAAAGTAGTATTGGAGTAGAACTCAAAGAATGAAATAAATACCCATGATTCCATACTGATATAAATGATCAGATAAATAAGAGAGAAGAGACAAATCTCCCAGTCAGAAGAATTCCAGATTATTTATTAATTAATTAATTATTTTTTTTTACACAAGGTCTTGCTCTGTTGCCCAGGTTGGAGTGAAGTGATATGATCTCGGCTTACTGCAACCTCCACCTCCCAGGTTCAAGTGATTCTCGTGCCTCAGCCTCCTGAGTCGCTGGGATCACAGGCACGCACTGCCACGCGTGGCTAATTTTTTGTATTTTTAGAGACGGGGTTTCACCATGTTGACCAGGCTGGTCTCAAACTCCTGACCTCAGGTGATCACCCTCCTCAGCCTCCCATTCAAGTGCTGGGATTACAGGTGTGAGCCACCGTGCCCGGCCCCAGGTAGTTTATATAGCTATTCCATCCTCAAGGAGGTGGAGTGGACTCCCCACATCCTACGTGTGGGCTGTGCATAGTGACTCTCTTCCAAACAGTACAGTGTGAAAAAAGAGGAGAGAGTAACTTTACAGTGGAGAACACAGACACTATCTCAGCCAGGTGATCAAAGTCAACATCAATAGTGGCAAGTCATCTTGAGAGAATGCGTGCCTGATACAGAGTGCTGAGAATGATTCTTAAGCTCTGTGGTCCTCCTCCTCGAAACACACACAAGCCAAGACTAAGGATGAGAAAAGCATCTGCCAAATCCCAGTTGAGGAACATTCTACAAAATACCTGATCAGCGCTTCTCAAAATGCTCCATGTGGTACCCTGAACAGAAAAAGAACATTAAGCAAAAACTAAGGCAATCGGAGTGGCCGGGCGCGGTGGCTCACGCCTGTAACCCTAGCACTTTGGGAGGTCGAGGCAGGCGGATGGCTTGAGCCCAGGAGTTCAAGACCAGCCTGGGCAACATGGTGAAACCCCATCTCTACAAAAAATATAAAATATTATCCGGGCTTGTGGTGTGCACCTGTAGTCCTAGCTACTCAGGAGGCTGAGGTGGGAGGATCAGTTGAGCCTGGGAAGTCAAGGCTGCAAGTGAGCATGATCGTGCCACTGTATACCAGCATGGGCAATGAGAGGGAGACCCTGTCTCAAAACACAAACAAACAAATAAAACAAATTATCTGGGGATGGTGGCATGCACCTGTATTTCCAGCTACTTGGGAGGCTGAGATGGAGGATCGCTTGAGCCTGGGGAGGATGAGGCTGCGGTGAACTGTGGTTACACCACTGCACTCCAGCCTGGGTGACAGAGCAAGACCCTATCAAAAAAAAAAAAGCGTGGACTTTAGTTCATAATGAATGCATCAAGCTGTGGGATACGTGGAAACTCTCTGTACTGCTTTCACCATTTTTCTAAAACTGTTCTAAAATAAAAAGTTTACTTAAACATTTATTAAAAAAAAACAAAAACAGTTGAGTTCCAACAGTGTCATATACTCAACTTGGCACATCATTTTCCTGGTTTGGTTTGTGGGCATGAATGTGTATTGGGCTGTCTAAACCTCGGTTGCCCGACCTTCACCGTAGCCAATGACCCAGGTTCACAGACAAAAGGCCCAGGTTTTGGTTATGTCCAGTGGCCATAAAATACCCCAGCATCCAGATTGCACTCCTTGGCGTACCCGAAAAAGCCAAGGAATAGGACAGGCAGGGGGTGGCAAACTACTGCCCACTGCCCAACTCTGGCCAGCTATCTGTTTTATAAATGAAGTTTTATTGGAACACAGTCACACCCATGCATTTATTATCATTCCATGGCTACATTTGCATGACAATGGCAGGGTCGAGTAGTTGCACCAGAGATTGCGTGGCCCACAAAATATTTATTATCTGGCACTTTACAGAAAAAGCTGGTCAATCTCCAGGACAGTGGACACAGTTCTGCCATCATCCCAACCCTTAGCAGGAAGGGAAAGGAATGCCCATCAAGGCACAAGTTTTGTTGTTGTTGTTGTTGTTTGTTTGTTTGTTTTTGAGATGGAGTTTCACTCTTGTCGCCCAGGCTGGAGTTCAATGGCACGATCTTGGCTCACTGCAACCTCCGCCTCCTGGGTTCAAGCGATTCTCCTGCCTCAATCTCCCGAGTAGCTCGGATTACAGGCGTGCACCATCACACCCAGCAAATTTTTGTATTTTTAGTAGAGACGGGGTTTCACCATGTTGGCCAGTTTGGTCTCGAATTCCTGACCACAGGTGATCCACCTGCCTTTGCCTCCCAAAGTGCTGGGATTACAGGTGTGAGCCACCGTGCCTGGCCACAAGTTGGTCTTTTAACAACAGAGCACACAGCTGGACAAAGCCTAATGCTGTCTTCTTTGGGGCCAAGGTGGGTCATTAATATTGAACATTTACAACCTACTTGCTTCAGGTGATTCAGTTTAATTTCCGCCGTCTCTTGTAACAGGGCTCCCATGTGCAGGGGTCGGGATTGTGTGTCTGCCTCAGCTTTCTGAGGCCCCACAGCGTATTGATTCTGCGAAATGTACGTTTCTTTGAAAAGAGCGTCTCTTGACATGACAGGAGATCACACATCGCTTGTTTTCTGTCCCTTTCATTCCCCTCTGAACATGATAAAATCATGATCCAGCGTCGCCGAGGGACCTTAGCGTCTCTTGGAAAGTAGGACTTGCCTTCTTTTTTAATCTCTGTCAAGCCAGTGAGGCCAAGTAGAAAAGTTTTAGCAGCTTTGGAGCCAGACAGATCGGAGTGTGAGTTCTGCCTATTGTTGACTGGACCGTGTGACACTGGGAGAGTCGCCTAGTGTCTATGAGACTGAGGCTGTTGGGCAGGAAAATGGGGATGGTCCCAGCATTATGGGGCGGTTGTGAGAATTCAGTGCAATGATGCAGTGCTCCCAGAACAGCTGGTCTGGAGCTTGGCTCATGGGACTGCCCCTTCACAGAGGCAGCGTGGACATTCCACTGGTATCCACTGTTTGGTCACAGTGTCTGTTCTGATTGGTCAGTGCTCCCCTATGTCAAGAGTTCAATGTTTTGAAAATCATCCCTGCCAAGAGATGAAGTCCCCCTTCCCCTGAGGTCCAGACTGGCATAGCTGCTTTTGGAGCCTTACCTGCTGTGAGCTCACAGCTGTCCTTCTCTAGAGAATCACCCTCAGATGGGAGCCATGTTGCCTGGGATGGGATGCCATGTCCATTAATGGCCCAGTGATTAACTGATACAGCAACAGGAGTGGCTGGTCCCTGCCCCACGGTGCGGACGGTCCCTGCCCCACGGTGCGGGCGATCCTGTGGTGTGCTCTCTGCTGCTCATGGGATAGGTCAAGGTGGGAATTTAAGGGACCACATTCTCACTCTGCTCTGTCCCCTTCTGCATCCTGTAGCTCTCACCGCCCTTCTCCTGAAAGTCCCTTTAAAAAAAAACCAAAAAAACACAAAATAACAAAAACAAAACAAAACACATCCACCCAAGTCCCCGTCTTCAGCTCTGCCTCTAGGAAAGCTGGCAGAAGGCCACCAGTCTCAGCTGTTACAGATACAGATCTTTCCGCATTTCCAGGACTGAGGTCAATCCCTGGGGACCCGGTGAGGCGGTATCTGAGGGGCCATGAAGCTGGCTTGTTGGGTT
>NW_012104143.1:1411280-1413483 GCF_000951045.1 Mandrillus leucophaeus | reverse complement strand
CGATCCTGTGGTGTGCTCTCTGCTGCTCATGGGATAGGTCAAGGTGGGAATTTAAGGGACCACATTCTCACTCTGCTCTGTCCCCTTCTGCATCCTGTAGCTCTCACCGCCCTTCTCCTGAAAGTCCCTTTAAAAAAAAACCAAAAAAACACAAAATAACAAAAACAAAACAAAACACATCCACCCAAGTCCCCGTCTTCAGCTCTGCCTCTAGGAAAGCTGGCAGAAGGCCACCAGTCTCAGCTGTTACAGATACAGATCTTTCCGCATTTCCAGGACTGAGGTCAATCCCTGGGGACCCGGTGAGGCGGTATCTGAGGGGCCATGAAGCTGGCTTGTTGGGGTCTACAGGTAGGCAGGGACTGGTGGGGATGTGACTCAAAGATTTTTATCAAATATCTTTATCCCCTGACACATGCAAAAAAAAAAAAATGAGATCAGACTCCAGGGTTTCCTCCATGCTACACTGTGGCCCCATTGTTTGTTGTGCTATCAGCAGAAGTTGAGTTTGCAAGGAAATGTACACATGTATGTGATGTGTGAATGTAGCTATCTGTGTGCATGTGCATTTGTGTGTGTGTGTGTGTGTGGTGAAGATGTGAGCCCCACTTCTGGCCTAGTGCCCCTGCCCAGGCTGGCTCTGCCCTCCTGCTGCTCTGGGCCCCTCGGGCAGTGACTACCTGGTACATAGGGAAGGCATCAGGATCCCTTATTCATGGGGACTGTAGACTGTCTCCATCATATTGGGCCTTTTGGCCTCTTGGACATGACTTGGCCTCTGCTGGCTTTAAGGGACTGCCAGAGATGCCATCTGCTCTGGGAAATGTTCTCAGCCTGGGCACAGCCCACTGACCACTGCCTGCTTGTCTGGGACTTCTCTGTCCGGGAAAACAGCCCAGCCTGACCTGAGATGGGCATGGAGCCATATTTTGGGAAAGACTCTTTGGGGGTCAACTTGGTTTCTGGAGCTGGTTCTGATTTAAGTTGCAGGAGACAGTGAGCCAGTTACTGCCCACTGGCTCCATCCTAAGCCTTCTAGAGGAGAGCTAGCCTCCTCCTAGGGTTGCCCAGGCTGGACCACTTCTGTCTGGGTGATGGGTTGGGAGAAAGATGTTAATATTTGGAGCAGTGTTATATTAGTCAGCACTCCCGTTTACAAACATTAGAAAACCAGCTCAAACTAGTGATAAAAGAAAACCTCAGCCGAATTCAATTTAAAGTAGTTTAATTGAGCCACGAACGATTCACGAATTGGGCAGACCGCAGAATCACAGCAGATTCATAGACACTGCAGCACAGCCACGTGGTGGAAGAAGGTTTATGGTCAAAAGAAGGGAAATGATCTACAGAAATCAGAAGTGAAGTACAGAATGGCTGGATTGTTACAAGTTGGCATTTGCCTTATTTGAGTACAGTTTGAACACTCAGCAGTGTATGAGTGGTTGAACTACGGCCTCTGGGATTGGCCAAGACTCAGCTATTGTTACAGGAGCATACTCCTAAGTTAGGTTTTCAATCTTGTCTACCTATTAAGCTAGGTTGCAGTTTGTCCACAAGGACTCAACTATAGAAGTATGGAGTCCCACTCAGGCCATACTTAGTTCACTTTAACACTAGCTTCGGCAACTGTCTTTCAGAAACCAGGGCAGGGCAGGGATGCAACTGGGCTGTAGGAAACTTGAATTCATTGACTGTCTCTTCCCCATCTTAGATGCAGTGCTAAGGGCTTTATAGCAATTTTCTCATTCGATTCTCAAAACAAACTGATGAGGAAATGGTCTGAGAGTAGTTAGGCAGCTTCTCAAGGTCACACAGATGGTAAATGTCATCACTGGGACTTGAATTCAAGTCCTTCTGACTCTCACGTGTGTGCAACGTGTCATCTCAGCCACTTTAGCCACTGTATACATGGATTAGGGTTGGCTAAATGGCTGTAACAAATAGACCCAACTCTAATGGTGCACATATGTACAATAGGGGTTTATTTCTTACTTATGATATAGTTCAGGGTGGTCCCAGGTGAATAAGGATGGGTAGGTCTTCATTTTTAATAGTCATTTGGGTCTCTGCTCAGGCTCCTAGCATCTCTGCCACCTTCCCCGTGTGGCTTCCAAGGTCACCTTGGAGACAGAACTTGGTGGAAAACATGTGGTAGGATTTTTTTTTTTTTTTCCCCGAGATGGATTCTCATTCCATTGCCCAG
>NW_012104143.1:1403749-1408675 GCF_000951045.1 Mandrillus leucophaeus | reverse complement strand
CAGGAGGATCACTTGAGGTCAGGGTTTTGAGACCAGCCTGGCCAACATGGTGAAACACTGTCTCTACTAAAAATACAAAAATTAGCTGGGCATGGTGGTGGGCGCCTGTAATCCCAGCTACTTAAGAGGCTGAGGTGGGAGGATTGTTTGAGTCCAGGGAGGTTGAGGCTGCAATGAGCTATGATTATGCCATTGCACTCCAACCTGGGTGACAGAGTGAGACCTTGTCTCAAAAAAACAAAAACAAATTATTAAGAATGTGAACATAATGAGAACAGAGCATTAAACCAAGCATAGGACCCTTCTGAATGTTGTATGCCCATGAGACTGGCTCCACCTTGAGAGATAGGCAGGTCTCAGGGCAAGTCTCAGACCTATACAGTGAAGATCTGGGCTGGGACCCAGGGCACTTCCTGGTGATTCTTATACCCAAGAGAGTTTGAGCACCGTCATCATCTTTCATCCTGGGAGATGTCCTGAAGCCCCGTCAGTGAGAGAACCCTGCCTGCGATCCAGATCAACATTTATCATGGGATAGTCTCGCTTTTGCTGAGTGGCTTTGACAAAAGGAGCCATTGCAGAAGTGGGTCTGGGCCCAGGCACTTCATCTGCTCCACGTGTCTGATCCAGCAGCTTGCTCATTCTTCAAGTGCCTTCCTCCAGCGACAAATCCATCTATTGCCCTGGACGCACGGCAATGACTTCTCTTTAAGAGGCGGTTGGCTGTTTGAATCCCAACATAGTCTGGTGATGTGAGACTCCTAGGAGGCAGATCCTCTGTAAGAGGTGTGGTGAGCTCCTCCTTCACAGAACTGTCCGAGTCGAGGCCGGATGATCACTTGGAAGGGCTGCTTCAGGAGGAGTCCAGCATTCAATGTGGAGCCAGACTGTATGATTTGCAAGATCCTGCTCAATAATCATCCATGTCTCTGCCCTCCTCTTTGTGGCACTGGCATCTCCTTCCCCCTGCCCAATGCCGGTTCATCACCACAGTCTGTGCATGGTCAAGGGATGAGGATGAATAACACCCACCACAGTAGAAGGTAAAGACCATAGTCCTGGAATCATACCCCACTGTGCTGAATGATGCCAGTCATGCTCTCTGCAGTCGTGTGACCTTGGGCATGTGCAGCAGATGCCCTTGTTGTCCTGCCCATAACCCTCTGGCTAGCGGTGTGCTGGAATTGGCTTGTACCAGTCCACAAGAACCAAGCATTAAATTTTTGGGAATTTTGCAAGCCAGCTGGCATACATTGGTAGCTTGAAATTGGCCATCATGGAAATATTTACACCAGAGGAATCAGCAAATTGTTCAGATTGGGCTTCAATCCCTTGTAACTGCGCTGGATTTTCCTAGGTGTCCTCTGCACAGTTGTGTGATCTTGGGCATGTGCAGCAGAGGCTCTTGTTGTCCTGCTCGTAACCCGAAACCCAGTCCTTCAGTTACAAGCGACTGAAGCACCCACGGAACACTTGTAAGCAAACCTAGAACTTAGGGACTCACAGAAGAGAGGGAGGAGCCGCATGGACCAGCGCCTTGTGGCAGGAACCAGGGACTCAGTAACACGACACCAAGATGCTTTCTGTGTCTGTTCATCTGTCTCCTCTGCTGGTGCCAGCATCTCTTGGTGACTGGCTTTATTTTGTCCCATGATAGAGGAGTTACTCTACAGAAGGGGAAGGAACTTGGAATAAGTAAGAAAAAAGCCCTTTGTTGGACTAGAGTCTCTGATGCTTGAGGATTTAGTTGACATTGCAGCATAGTCATTCCATCCTGACTAATCTAGAGTTTTCCCTGTATTACGTATAATCCTCTTAACTACCTCACAAGGTAGGTGTTGGGATTTTTACTTCTCAGGTAAAAAAACTGACCAGGCGCAGTGACTCACACCTGCCATCCCAGCACTTTTGGAGGCCTAGGTGGGCAGATCACCTGAGGTCAGAAGTTCGAGAGCAGCTGGGGCAACATGGCAAAAACTTGTTTCTACTAAAAATATAAAAATTAGCCAAGGCATGGTGGTGCCACCTGCAATCCCAGCTACTCGGGAGGCTGAGGCAGGAGAATCGCTTGAACCTGGGAGGTGGAGGTCATAGCTGAGATTGCACCACTGCACTCCAGCCTGGGTGACAGAGTGAGACCCTATCTCAAAACAAAAAACAAAAAACAAAACAAAAAAACAAAAAACAAAAACCAAACAAAAACTGAGGTTCACAGAGGTTGAATAACTTTTCCAAGATCAGCCAGCTAGCAAGTGGCAAAGCCAAGATTCAAACCCAATTCCGATGGATTGTGAAGCCTGCTTTCTTGCCCCACCACCCTGGGATTCTTGCGATGTAACTTACGATTGAGGAGTGGAGGAAGCCAGTGGAACTGACAAACAGAATGAAGTGAAAGCGAATGGAAATTTAACCCACCTCCTGCCAAAATTTCAACTGTGAAATATAATGGATTACACAACGAGTCCTGAAGTCCTGTGCTTTTTTTCAGGCGATGTTTTCAGATGAGCCATTCTGGAGCGTTTGCTAAACACCCTGGATGTGTCTTCAAAGACCCCTTTCATATTTCATCCAGGCGGGCAGAGCGGGATGATAATGCTTGCTAATGTCTCTTTGTGGGAGTCCGGGAGGACGGTCCCCTTCAGTCCCTTATTAAATCTGCTTGCCCACTTTTGAGGGAGTGACGTTCAGCATCTGGACTAGATGTCTAAGGGCCACAGCTGGAAGTGTCGCTCTGGAACCTTGGCCAACTGGCTTCTTCCCACTGAGGCTTCCTGGCAAGTTTCCCTTGCTTTCAGATGAAGTAAATACTAGTGTCCTAACATGCATTCTTTCTCATGAGAACTGCTTTCACCTCCTCTCCCATCCCTGCCATGTTGACCCTTAGTGGGGTCCTGCCTCTACCTACCATGGATTGATTTTACCCCAAAGCCCTGAAGCCCTAGCACCCTGCCCTCCCTGTCCACAGGTGCCTGGCCCAGAGATTGGCCCATGACCCAAGTGGGGCCAGATTTTGAACTTGGAATTGGAGAGACTGTATGTGGGTCCTTGTCTGTGGTGGAAGCTGCAGGAAATGAGGCTGGAGGCTGTAGGGACCCACATCTCCTGCCAACAGGAGGGAAGCTCATCTGCTGTGAGAAGAGAAAAGTTGGCAGAGGCAGAGAGGAAGAGTCCATTTGAAATTCAAGAGCTTGGTTTCAGTTACACTTTACACTCCTGCCCTTCCAGTTACCTATTCTCTGATTATAGTCTAATGGTGATGGGTGCAGACTCTGGGTCAGACCAAATACTGGGTTCAAATCCTGGCTCATTGACTAGGTGTGTGACAGCTGTTTTTGTCTTCTATAAAATGGAATAGACAGGCACAGTGGCTCACTTTGGGAGGCCAAGGTGGGAGGATTGCTTGAACCCAGGAGTTCGAGACTAGCCTGGACAATATAGGGAGACCCTATTTCTACAAAAAAATTCAAAAAATTAGCCACATGTGGTGGTGTGTACCTGTGGTCCCAGCTACTCTGCAGGCTGAGGTGGAAGGATTGCTTGACCCCAGGAGGTTGAGGCTGCAGTGAGCTAGGATCACCTCACTGTACTCCAGCCTGGGTGACTGAGCAAGACCCCATCTCAAATAAATAAATAAATAAATAAATAAATAAATAAATAAATAAAATAAAATGGAATGAATAAGAATACACACCTCAAAGGATGGTTGTGAAGGTCGAATGAGATACATGCAAAGTGCTGGAATGGTACCTAGAAGGGATTAAATGCTTTGTAAATGTTTCTAACAACAACAACAACAACAACAGGTTATTCTATCTAATAATAATATTAGCAATAATTAAAGATATTTTAGTATCCTTCCAGTCAGTTGCACTTCTATCACTTTCAACAAAAAGCATTAAGAGAAGAAATTGATGGGGCTAATACTCGAACCACCTCCATCATTCATTGGGTGCAGGGTCTGACTGTCAAATATACACCACCAATGACCTGAGGGTTGACAGCTTCCCTCTGGGCAGGAAGTGAAGACTTGTAGGGCTTTGTAAACAGGAAGAGGTGGGGCTTCTGCTTTAGCTCGTGGAGGGAGACAAGGCGGCTTCGTGGGAGTTGAGAAGGTGGGGCTGGGAGCTGTGGCATAAGCGTAACCAAAGATTGAGAAAGGGAGCCTCCCTGCAGGACTGAACAGGACAAAATAAGCAAAATGGTGTGTGTAGGTGAGGAGTGAAGGTAGAACTCCCCGGCCTATGCTTATGCTGTTCCATATAACTCTAGTTTTATTATGTCTGGAGGCATCTACTCATCTTTTAACGACTGGAGCCCCCAGAAGCTACCATATGGCCCCACCAGGAGGAGAGCAGAATCAGGAGTTGGAGAAGTTGATCCCAAAGTATTGTTTGAGCTCCTGAATCCAAGTGTACTTGAAACCAATTCTACCCCTGGACTCTTCAGATACATGAGCCAATGAATTCACTATTTGCTTAACTGAGTCCAGTTGGTCTTCTGTCACTTTGCAGCAGAAAGAGACCTGACCAATATCACCTCCAAAATAATCAGGCAAGAGCCAGGCACCAGCTATATTTAAACATCTGAGACAATCCGTTTGAAGCTTAAAAGGAAAAGATCCCAGGGCTGTGGAATCTGAGGACATGACACCCTGGAGAATCGTTCTGGACCAAAGAGGAGGATGGATTGCCAAGCTGCAGTCAGCAACCTCAATCCAGAGGCAGGGCTGGGGCCCAGGTGGGAAAGGAGGGACATGTACCACTAGCTGACAGTCAGGAATGGCAGAGGCATAAATCAGGGCTTTAGGATGGGTGCGTGTGTTTCCTTGGAGGAAGAAGCGCTGCACAGACTGACAGATGAGAAGGGCCTAGCCTGAGTCTGACGGACCCTGATTATTCAGGAGTGCTTTGCTTTATGTAGTGAGAT
>NW_012104143.1:1396799-1402524 GCF_000951045.1 Mandrillus leucophaeus | reverse complement strand
AGATGAGACTTGGGTAGGGACACAGAGCCAAACCATATCACTCATCTTACATAGATGAGGGAACAGGCACGCAGGGATCAGCCCAAGATCACACAGCTGGTGGATGGGAGAACTTTAACGTGAACCCTGGTCAGGTTAATTCACTTTCCATTATTTACAACGAGCATTTGACAAGGGCTTGTTGCACTGAACAGAGTGGCAGGGTGCCCTGAAGAAGACCTTATCCAGGGGGCTGCATAGAGGAAGAAGGGCTTGGGGAGGAATGGGCATTTTGTGTCTTCCAGTAGAAAGAAATCCAGCAATATGCCTTGAAGTTGATGATGAAAGAGCTTTTTCTGTAGATATTGCCAAACCTTGAGAATGCCCGGGGAGCTGTCCAGCGTTCTGATGGAGTATGCAGCCAGGCCTGTCTGGCTACTTGGTGGAGACTTATTACCCTGGTGTATCCTTCGCTGTCTCTAAGATACCGTAGGGACTGAACAATATGTGCAAAATGCGATTCCAAAAGCATCAGATCTTCATTGAGAAATGCTTCTTTGAGATACTTAGCTGGATGAAGTTTGGGTCTGGGGATTGCAATCTAACCTGGAGATAGAAAAATTCATGGGTAAGACTCTACAGGAATTTGCTATTTCTTTCTGAAACTGGCCTTCAGATGAGGCTGTGTTTGACCTGTACATTGCTTTATGTCAATTTGAGTTAAGAGCAAATGTTTAAAAATTAGAAGTATTTACATTAAAAATGCTGATTTCAAGCTCCTCTTAAAAATCACAAGACAGGGCAAAGTGGGCCCACATTCCGACAGGACAACAAACAGTTGAAAATGAGAAGCAGCTTCCCTCTGTAGACAGAACCTGGGCTTTCTGGTTTACCACAGTCCCCACTACTCCATATTGTGTTATGCTGAGGTGGCTTCTCTTTTTTTTGTTGCTCACTGGGCATGATAGACATTTGAGTTTGGGATCCTTATTTTAGAGTCTAAGCTAAAAGATCAGCCATTCTTGCTTATTATTATCATTGTTATACTTACAAAGTTCTGGGATCCATGTGCAGAACGTGCAGGTTTGTTACATAGGTATACATGTGCCATGGTGGTTTGCTGCACCCATCAACCCGTCATCTACATTAGGTATTTCTCCTAATGTTATCCCTCCCATTGCCCCCCACCCCTCGAAAGACCCCAGTGTGTGATGTTCCTCTCCCTGTGCCCATATGTTATCATTGTTCATCTCCCACTTATGAGTGAGAATATGTGGTGTTTGGTTTTCTCTTCCTGTGTTAATTTGCTGAGAATGGTTTCCAGCCTCATCCATGTCCCGGGAAAGGACACAAACTCATCCTTTTTTATGGCAGCATAGTATTCCGTGGAGTATATGTGCCACATTTTCTTTATCCAGTCTGTCATTGATGGGCATTTGGGTTGGTTCCAAGTCTTTGCTATTATGAATAGTGCTGCAATAAACAATACATGTGCATGTGTCTTTATAGTAGAATGATTTATAATCCTTTGGGTATATATCCAGTAATAGGATTGCTGGGTCAATGGTATTTCTGGTTATAGATCCTTGAGGAATCGCCACACTGTCTTCCACGATGGTTGAATGTAAAAGCATTCCTATTTCTCCACATCCTCTCCAGCATCTGTTGTTTCCTGACATTTTAATAATTGCCATTCTAGCTGGCATGAGATGGTATCTCATTGTGGTTTTGATTTGCGTTCCTCTAATGACCCGTGATGATGAGCTTTTCTTCACATGTTTGTTGGCCACATAAATGTCTTCTTTTGAGAAGTGTCTGTTTATATCCTCCGGCCACTTTTGAGTGGGATCGTTTGTTTTTTTCTTGTAAATATGTTTAAGTTCCTTGTAGATTCTCGATATTAGCCTGATGGATAGATTGCAAAATTTTTCTCCATTCTGTAAGCTGCCTGTTCACAGAGGCTCTTTAGTTTAATTAGATCCCATTTGTCAATTTTGGCTTTTGTTGCAGTTGCTTTTGGTGTTTTAGTCATGAAGCCTTTGCCCATGCCTGTGTCATGAATGGTATTGCTTAGGTTTTCTTCTAGGGTTTTTATGGTTTTAGGTCTTACATTTAAGTCTTTAATTCATCTTAAATGAATTTTTGTAACAGGTGTAAGGAAGGGGCCCAGTTTCAATTTTCTGCATATAGCTAGCCAGTTTTCCCAGCACCATTTATTAAATAGGGAATCCTTTCCCCATTCTTGTTTTGTATTACAACTTTTTACCTAAACATTCAATAGTTTCACTAACTTTTTGGAAATGAGGCAGCTAAGACTAAGTAGGTTAAATCACTTATCTGAGGTCACATGACAGGACAGTGCTTGTTCCGCAAAGTTAAGTGTGTTCTTTTTGTGGACCATGAGAACATCGTCCACTGCCCTTTTTGACTTGGCCACCAGGGAACTCAGCACCATGTTCTCAATTCCAGTTTAGTAACTGGCCTTCTGGCCTATATATCTTTATTCTACCTTCCATCCTGCCCTGTTCTTCTGCTTTTACCTCTTATTCTAAATGATACTTCTTTAGTCCTAATTTTAAATTTATATTCTATAATCTTGTTATATATATTTCTTGGCATCTATTGTAAATGGCATCACGAATAAAAAAATGTGATGAATTTTAGAGGACTAAGAAGGGCCTGAGTCACACCAAGCTTCATGCTGGATAATTTGTCATCGACCTGGACTGTGGTTCTGCACTCGCCAGTAACCAGTTTTTTGTTTGTTTGTTTGTTTGCTTTTTGCCAACCATACATTTTGCTTTCATGGTATCGAAGTGGTTCAGGCTATGACTTCCAGCCTGCAGTGGCCATGAGGGGTCAGTCTCTTGTCAGGAGGAGTTGGCAGACTCTGTTCTCAGGCAGCAAGGATGGAGGTGGGGCAGGAGCAATTTCACTACCTGCCTGGCATCTGGGTCTTGCTTAGAGAAATAATTCCAGACTCTGCTGCTTTCAGCTCTGTTTCTCATGGTTCCACTGATTCCTGCAGAGATCTAGAGAGAAAATTTTCAGCTAGGAGTTTCTGGCTCGTTTGATTTTGAACATGTTTTGAGTATTCCACCCCTTACCCCTCCGCCCCCACTCACTACTCTAGTCTGTAGTCTTTTTTTTTTTCTTTGAAGAAAACAGTTAGAAAGCAAAAATAAATAAATAAATAAATCAAAACGGAGGGGCCATTTTTATTTACTTTGGCTGTTTCAGGGTAGGGAAGGGAGCTTACACTTTTTTTGAACTCTTCTTCTAGACCAGCCAGTGTGCTACATTCTTAGCTTAAAAGCCTGCTTCTCTTTGATTTCAGAATAACTTGGAAATAAACTATCAGACCCTGCACGCTCCGATCCTGGCTGTCTCCTCTAACTAAATCTCCCCTTCCTTGCTTCCTCCAGTGAATTGCTCTCCGTTCACCTCCCAGCGCAAGCTTTGCACGTGTTGCCCTCTGTCCTACGAAGGTCCGTCCCTTCCCAGTCTCTAGGTGACTCCCTCCTTCACACCCACCGTTCTCCACTGAAATGTCCTTTGAGCGTTTCTCAGATGCCTCAATCTAAAGTAGATGATTCGGGGCCGGGTGCAGTGGCTCATGCCTATAATCCCAGCACTTTAGGAGGCTGAGGCAGGCGGATCACCTGATGTCAGAAGTTCAAGACCAGCCTGGCCAACATAGTAAAACCCCATCTCTACTAAAAATACAAAAATTAGTCGGGCGTGGTGGTGGGTGCCCGTAATCCCAGCTAGTTGGGAGGCTGAGGCAGGAGAATCGCTTGAACCTGGGAGGCAGAGGTTGCAGTGAGCTGAGATCATGCCATCACTCCAGCCTGGGTGACAGAGCAAAACTCTGTCTCAAAATACATAAATAAATAAATGAAATAAAGTAGATGATTCACAGAAACCTCTGCTCTTTTAGAGCACTCTTCAACACTTTTTATGCTTTTGATGTTTGATTTCTAATAAATATGTTTCTTTCACTGTATCATAAGTATATTCCTTCTTATAAGTTCCATAAGGTAGAATCACGTGTGTCTTGTTTCCTGTTATTTCTCTAAGTACCTAGCAGGTAGTAGGCGTTCAATAAAAATTGATTGAATGGTTGAACACTCAATCCCATGATTTAAGTGTTATAATTGTTGTAATTATTATTTCTTTCTCTTTTCTTTTTTTTTTTGATTTTTTTGATTTTTGATTTTTATTTTTTTGAGACAGAGTCTTGCTCTATCACCCAGGCTGGAGTGCAGTGGTGCGATCTTGGCTCACTGCAACCTCCGCATCTTTGGTTCAAGCGATTTTCTTGCCTCAACCTCCCAAGTAGCTGGGACTATAGGCGTATGCCACCACACCCACTGATTTATGTGTGTGTGTGTATTTTTAGCAGAGATGGGATTTCACCGTGTTGGCCATGCTGGTCTTAAACTCCTAACCTCAGACCATCTACCCTCCTTGGCCTCTGAAAGTGCTGGGATTACAGGCGTAAACCACCATACCGGGCCTTTAGTAATTATTTATTCTAATAGCTACTACTTATTAGGTGCTGACTGTATGCCAGGCACTGTGCTTATTTTTTTATTTTTTTATTTTTTCAGAGATTGGGTCTTGTTCTGTCACCATAACTGGAATTCAGTGTCACAATCATAGCTCACTGAAGCTTCAAACTGCTGGGGTTAAGCAGTCCTCCTGCTTCAGCTTCCCAAGTAGCTGGGATTATAGGGATGTGCCATTATACCCAGCTAGTTTAAAAAAATGGCTGATTTTTTTTTCAGAGGTGGAAAAAAAACCCAAAAAACAGCTACTGCTTATCAGGTGCTGACTGTATGCCAGGCACTGTGCTGTGTTTTTTTGTTTTTTTTGTTTTTTTTCCAGAACTGGGTCTAGTTCTGTCACCATGGCTGGAGTTCAGTGGCACGATCATAGCTCACTACAGCTTCCAACTCCTGGGCTTAAGCAATCCTTCTGCCTCAGCTTCCCAAGTAGCTGGGATTACAGGCATGCGCCATCACACCCAGCTAATTATAAAGAAGTTTTTTTTTGTAGAGATAGGAATCTTGCTGTGTTGCCCAGGTTAGTCTCAAACTCCTGGTGTCAAGCGATCCTCCTGTCTCTGCCTCCCAATGTGCTGGTGTTATAGGCGTGAGCCACTGTACCTGGCCCTGTGTTGACGTTTTACATACAGCATCTCATTTAATCCCCACAGAATCCTGGTGGGGATGGATTGGATTATCCCCTACTCCTTGGAAGAGCTTAAGGATACCCAGCCAGTTGGTGATTGAGCTGGGATTTGAACTCAGGCATTCTAATGGCAAAGCTGTGCCCATTCCACTCTAGCATCATGTTACTCTCCGGGACAGATGTCCCTGCAGTGCTGTGACTTGTCGAACACGTGCTGAGGTACGTGAATCCTCCAGAGAAGAAGGGCAAAGGAACAGGCTTTCCAGGCAGGAAGCCCCTGCAGGCGTCAGCTAGGGAAGAAGGCTGCAAGGGACATGGTAGGAGGTATCTTGCTCCCCATAGCTGGGCTGCGAGGATAAGACGGCTGAGAGCCACGAGCTGGGCTGGGGTTAGGCTCGTATCAGACTGCAGAGGGCTTTGGGGAACCCAGGCTTTGGGGCCAGACAAACATAGCTTCTCACCTGCCTGATTATTTCTTCTCTGTTGGATCCTACATTTCTGGGTCTCAGTTTCCTTATCTATGAAATGGGGATACCATGACTTGTCCTAC
>NW_012104143.1:1390621-1395759 GCF_000951045.1 Mandrillus leucophaeus | reverse complement strand
CTCTTCCCTAACCCACACTCAAAAATAAGCCTCCTTAAAGAAATAAAGAGGCTGGGCATGGTGGCTCATGCCTGTAATTTCAGTGCTTTGGGAGACTGAAGTAGGAGGATCACTTGAGCCCAGGAGTTTGAGATCAGCCTGGGCAGCACATTAAGACCTCATCTCTACAAAAATAAAAAATAAAAAAATGAAAAAAAAAAAAAGCCAGGTATGGTGGTATACACATGTAGTTCTAGCTACCCTGGAGGCTGAGGCAAGAGGAGTGCTTGAGCCCAGGAGTTCAAGGCTGCAGTAAGCCATGATTGCACCACTGAACACCAGACGCAGTGTCATGTACTTGTAGTCCCGGCTACTTGGGAGGCTGAGGTGGGACCATCTCTTAAGCCTGAGGAGTCTGAGGCTGCAGTGAGCCCTGATCATCGCTGTGAATAGCCATTGCACTGCAGCCTGAGTTACACAGGTATGTCTCTTAAAAAATAAATGAAAAGAAAAGCCTTTCAAATTCAGTGTCTCGGCATAGTTAGTCCAACCTCAGGGAGTGTTACCAGATAAAAACAAGATTCCCAGTTACATTTTATTTATTTTATTTTATTTTTTGAGACAGAGTCTTGCTCTATCCCCTAGGCTGGAGTGCAGTGGCATGATCTTGGCTCACTGCAACCTCTGCCTCCCAGATTCAGGCGATTCTGATGCCTCAGCCTCCCGAGTAGCTGGGATTACATAAGCGCACCACTAGGCCTGGCTAATTTTTGTATTTTTAGTAGAGACGGGTTTTTGCCACGTTGGCCAGGTTGGTCTCAAACTCCTGATCTCAGGTAATCTGCACACCTTGGCCTCCCAAAGTGCTGGGAGGACAGGTGTGAGCCACTGCACCTGGCAAAACTTTGTAGCCCAGTTTATTCTGTTTGTTTGTTTTTTTTCTTTGAGACAGAGTCTCACTCTGTTGCCCAGGCTGGAGTGCAGTGGCATGATCTCGGCTCACTGCAACTTCTGCCTCCTGGGTTCAAATGATTCCCCTGCCTCAGCCTCCCAAGTAGCTGAGAATACAGGCGTGTGCCACTGCACCCAAATTTGAACCTTAGATAAATGTTGAATAATTTTCCAGTATTGCCTTAGGTATATAACTTGTATTTAAAAAATCATTCCTTATTTCACTGGATTTAAAATGGAATTGGGTGTCGTGTATTTTTACTTGTTACATCTGGCAACCCTACCTTCTAGAGACAGGTGTTGAATGAATGAATGTGAAGTCCTTAGCCTAGGGCCTGGCACTTAGTAAGTGCTAAGTAAATGTGACCTGTCAGCATCTTCCTCCTCCTCTTCTTCCTCCTCTGGTTGCTTCTCGGAGCTAAGGTCTCCCTGCTCCTTTTTTCCTCTATGGAAATGGATGAGAAAAGGTTTTCTAACAGAGGGCCATCACCTGGATTTTTAGAATAGCATAAAATATTCTCTGCTGCAGCTTTGGAATCCGATTGTGCTGGTGTTTGGCAGGAAAATGCAGTGAGTTATCACAGAGCGTTCCCTCCAGCACTGGGTCATGCAAATATTTATTGCGAGCGTTAAATAATAAATGGAACAGCCTGCCCAATGGTAAATCTGTCATGTTTGGTTTCAGCCAGGAGTTGTGATGGCTCTGGAATTGCTGCCCGTTTCACTGCATCCACCTGCCCTCTAGAGGAGCAAGGCAAACAGCCGAGTTCTCTGGGGTGGCATCAGCGGGCTGGTGAGACACCTGGAAGCTGGAGGGGCGGTGCGGGGAGTCAACCAGGCATGGCAGCTGGCAGGTAAGGCAGCGCTGTGGCCCAGGAACCTGAACCACAGCCACACTGAGCAGGCCTGGACCCTTGAGTCCTACCGCCACCGCAGTTCTCAGGGGACACGGTCTCATTGTCCACATCTGGATTTATCTTTCTGGATTTCCCTCGTTGCTCACATCAGCTTCACTCTGGTTGACTGGCTGGAGCTGGCAAGCTTCTGAAAGTGGAGTCAACCTTCCAACCCTTTTTCTAGGCTGAGTGGTGGGTGATGAGAGAGGAATAAGACCGTGTGTTGGACTCAAACTCGATGCAATAATGTTTCCCAGCGCCTGTGGTGTGCCGAGGCTCCTAGCACACATCCTCTTGTTTAACCTCAGCATTGCAACCTGAAACACAGACACGTGGGTTCTTGAGCCAGACGCCTCTGAGTCGGAATCCTATCTCTGCACTTAACAAGCAGTATGACCTTGAGTGAGCCACAGTTCTTCAGAGCCCCTGTTTCCTGATCTGTAAGGTGGGGGAGATGGGGGTGCTTGCCTTATGGGGCTGTTATGTATTAGTCCATTGAGGTGTCTTAGCCTGTTTTGTGTTGCTATAAAGGAAGACTTGAGGGTGGGTAATTTACAAGAAAAGAGGTTTGTTTAGCTCACGGTTCTGCAGGCTGTACAAGAAGCATGATACCAGCATCTGCTTCTGGTGATACCTCAGGAAGCTTTTATTCATCGTAGAGGGTGAAAGGGGAGCAGGTGTGTCACGTGGTGAGAAGTGGGGTGAGAGATAGAGAGACAGGAGGGGTGCCAAACACTTTGTTGACAATCAGACCTCGCCGTGAACTAAAAGAGTGAGAACTCACTCATTCTCCAGGGAGGGCACCAAGCTATTCCTGGGGGATCTGCTCCCACGACCCAAATACTTCTCGCCAAATACCCCCACCTCCAACGTTCGGGATCACATTTCAATATGAGGTTTGGAGGGGGGCAAACATCCAAACTATTTTATGAGGTCATGGGATAATGTAGGTGAAGACTTGCACAGTGCCTGGGACCTGGGGACAAATGCTAGCTCTAGTGGTTAATAATGCTCCAGAGAAGAAAATAACTGCTCAGATGCAGAGTCAACCACGCAGGTACGAGTCCCCATCCCAGAGTATGGGGTGGTTAGAGCACTGGCCCACAGTTACTGAGTTGTAGAGCTAAGGCTCCAATCTGGGGCTTTATGGATCCCCAAATCATGCCCTTTCACCTTCCCCATATCTGCTTTATTCCTTGTAGGGTGGTGGGAGGGTAGAGCTCATGCCTGACCTTAATCATCATGGCCTCAGTTTGGTAGTGTCCAAATGGTGGTGAGGGGTGAAGTTGTAGGGATGCCAGGTAGGTTGTGTTTGGCTCCAGATCACTGAGAACCCAACTGGAAGTGGCACAGATGCTAATGGAAGTTACTGTTTCTCTGAAGGAGACTGTGTGGTTAATTGATTCAGTGGCTCCATTGTGGAATGGTGGGCCTGGTTTCCTTCTATCTTTCCATTCTTCCATTCTTAGCAGCTGGCTCTTGTCCTCAGCTACACCCCATCATGGTCTCAAGATAATATGGACAAGAGAGAAGAGAGTCTCTCCCTTCCGCTTCTTCCCCACTTGTTTTCGAGACAGGGTCTTGCTCTGTCACCCAGACTGGAGTGTAGCGGTGCAGTCATAGCTCACTGCAGCCTTGAACTTCTAGGCTCAAGTGATCCTCCTTCAGTTTCCTGAGTAGCTGGGACTATAGGTGCATGCTACCACACCCAGCTAACTTTAGAGTTTTTTTCTAGAGATGAGGTCTCCTTGTGTTGCCCAGGCTGGGCTTGAACTCTGGGCCTCAGGTGATCCTTTTGTCCCAGCCTCCCAAAGCACTGGGATTACAGATGTGAACCACCATGCCCAGCCCATTTGTCCCTTTTTATGATAATTTTCTCAGAAGCTGCTAGCTGAATTCTCCTTGATCTCACTGGTCAGAAATGCATCACGTGCCCTTTACTAAGCCAATTGCTGGCAAGGGGAATGGAATTACCATGGTTGCCTTAGACCAGTGGCTCTTACAGTGAGATCTCCAGGCCAGCAGCATCTGCATTGTCTGGGCACTTTTAAGAAATGCAAATTCTCAGACCCCAGCTCAGACCTACTAAATCGGAAACTCTGGGGTGGGGTCGATGTTTTTATTTATTTACTATAATCGGGGTCTCTGTTGCCCAGGCAGGAGTACAGTAACACAATAATAGCTCACTGCAGCCTCCAACTCTTGGGCTCGAGCGATCCTCCGGCCTCAGCCTCCCATGTAGCCAGGACTACAGGTGTGCACCCCCCCCCACCCAGCTAATTTTTTCTTATTTTTTGTAGAGACAGGGTCTTGCTATGTTGTCCAGTCTGGTCTCAAACTCTTGGCTTAAGCAATGCTCCCACCTTGCCTCCCAAAGTGCTAGAATTACAGGCGTGAGCCACTGCGCCCGGCCCATAGTCTGTGTTTAAACGTGCCCTCCAGGGGTTTCTGATGGACACTGAGTTTGAGAACCTCTGGCTTCCTAAGATCTTTTCCTCTGAAGAGCCAGAGAATAAATATTTCAGGCTTGTGGCCATACAGTTTCTGTAGCAACCACTCAGTTCTGCTGTTGCACTGTGAAAGCAGCTATAGATGATAATAAATAAGTGAATGGGTTTATTTATGGAGACTGCGATTTGAATTTCATCTAATTTTTATGGGTTAGGAGATATTATTATACTTTTGATCTTTTCTAACTGCTTAAAAATGTGAAAGCCATTTTCAGCTCCTGAGCCATCCAAAAGCAGGTGGTGGCCAGGTTTAGGCAATGGTTTGCCAGCCCTCCAGCAGACTGCTCAAGATTCATCCCCTGAAACTGGGGAGAGCCTAATAGTCTTAAAACGCAGAGAGCCCCAATTTCTTTAGAAAATTGGAATTTGGGCTGGGTGTGGTGGCTCACACCTGTAATCCCAGCGCTTTGGGAGGTCGAGGTAGGAGGATGACTTGAGCCCAGGAATTTGAGGCCAGCCTGGGCAACATAATGAGACCCCATCTTTACAAAAAATAAAAATATTATCCGGATGTGGTGGCATGTACCTGTAGTCCCAGCGACTCAGGAGGCTGAGGCAGGAGGATCTCTTGAGCCCAGGAGTTCGAGGCTGCAGTGAGCTATGATCATGCCACTGCATTGCAGCCTGGGTGACAGAGTGAGGCACTGTCTCTGTCTAAAAAAAAAAAAATGAAATTTGAGCCAGGCACGGTGGCTCATGTCTATAATCCCAGCACTTTGGGAGGCCAAGGTGGATGGATCACCTGAGATCAGGAGTTCCAGACAGGCCTGGCCAACATGGAGAAACCCCATCTCTACTAAAA
>NW_012104143.1:1389126-1390421 GCF_000951045.1 Mandrillus leucophaeus | reverse complement strand
GCTTACCACAATAGGCCCATGTCCAGGTCAGCTAAGAGTCAACTTCCTTAATGTCTTGCTTTTAAAGTCTCAATTTAGTTTTATTTCTTGGGTAGATTTTTTTTCCCATAAGTTATTGGGGTACAAGTGGTATCTGGTTCCATAAGTAAGTTCTTCAGTGGTGATTTGTGAGATTTTGGTGCACCCATCACCTAAGCACTATACACTGCACCTTATTTGTTGTCTTTTATCCCTCGACCCCCTCCCACTCTTCCCGCTAAGTCCCCAAAGTCCGTTGTATCATTCTTATGACTTAGGCAGACTGTTCATCTTCCCACTGAAAGACAGTCTTCATTGTCCTGAAAAGCCTGGATAGAAGCTGTTCTCTTACCGGAATGCTAGCTTAAATTCCCAGGTGGCATCAGAGCATAGGAAGGTAACAGGACTGGTTTCAAGCTTCCTGCACGTGATTTGTGGCTCTTTAAGAACAAAAAGTCCAAATGCCATTTGCAGATGGAGGAACTCAGTATCAAAAAGGTTAGAGGTCTGATGTCTAGAGCTACCTCTTAGCTTCCCAATTCTGTAATTTTATGCCAATTCCCTGGGCTACGTGCTTCCTGGAGGGCCAGCAATCCTACGGCCTGGCCAAGGGCCTCCCTCTTTCCTTAGTAAAAGTTAATAATAGTAATACTGATAAAGAGCCACGTGTGGTGGCTCAGGCCTCTAATCTCAGCACTTTGGGAGGCCGAGGCGGGGAGATCACCTGAGGTCAGGAGTTCGAGACCAGCCTGGCCAACATGGCAAAACCCCATCTCTACTAAATATACAAAAATTAACTGGGCGTGGTGGTGCATGCCTGTGCCTGTACTACCAGCTACTCCAGCCTGGGTGACAGAGCGAGACCCTGTTTCAAAAAAAAAAAAAAAAAAATTACTGATAAGGACAATGCTAACAGCATAATAGATAGCTGCCAAGGATGGAGTGCTTACCTCCAACTTCTAGTCCCCAGCCTTCTTTAGCCCAGGAGTTCGAGGTTGCAGTGAGCTATGATTATGACACTGTACTCTAGCCTGGGCAACAGAGCAAGGTCCTGTCTCTACAAAAATGAAAGCATAATAAATAAAATAACCAAACTTTTTATTAACCTCCTACTCCCAGAGGGCCCCCTACCTCAAATATCTCATTAGCTAGACCTGGTTTGCATGCCCACCCCTCTAGTGACTGAGCCCAACTTCTGAGATAGGAACCCTTAATAGAACTGGGGTTCTGTTAGCAAGAAGAATTAAGACAAGAAGAGGAGTTTCGGTGTTGACAGT